>NC_090657.1:211152133-211523549 GCF_040937935.1 Hyperolius riggenbachi | reverse complement strand
AGCACGATTTATTTAAAATATTGTTTTTTGAAATGCGTATAAAACTGGCAAAACTGCCCAGAGGAACAACATTCATCTTGTCTAAAGCCAACCGATTAGACTCCTCGATGCGGTGTCAAGCCTGATGATAAGTGGCGGCTGTGGCCCCCGCCGGTGGCTATGAGAAAAAGGTTCATCTTTAGAGCGGGTTTATTAGCGCTGGAATCATGCGGTGGGCAGTCGTGGAACAGGAAGGGGTGAACGATTCCACATCCTCAGAGCATCGCTATTTAAATAACCATGAAGCTAGCGGATCAATACGCCCAACGGCCGCAGATGATCTTTTATAGCTGGGGAATTATCGTTTGGCGTGTGATTTACTGACATGTTCCCGGACCTGCGCAGTGCGGACTGATGAAGACGTACGACTGCGGGCCGACACATAACCATATAACAGACACACACGGCCAGACTCGAGATTAACTGGGGATCTTAAAGCAACCTGAACTCGGAACTTCCTCTCTGCTCTAAAAGATAAGCACAGCATAATAATCTTTATAGAAAAACAATTGTTATATCTGATACAAATCCTGCAATAAATCTGCAGTGTGTCTACTTCCGGCTTTCATGGAAGCAGACATATTGTTAACATCCTGTGTTTACCAATTAGCTGACAGATCAAATTACAACTTGTGATTAGTCACAGATGAGGGGGAATTAGATAGGCAAAACTCTCTAAATACATACAGGATGCATTATCAGTTTCCTTCTGCCCTGTGCAAGAGTTCAGGTCCACATTAAGCTACAAAGCGGCTCTGAGCTGCAGAGGACAGTGATCCGTGCCGCGAGATAAGCTGGGTTATTCAGGCCAGAAAACTTGATGCGCTCTGAAGGTCACATTGACCAGTTCCGGCGGGGGGGGGGGGGGGGGGGGGGGGGTTTTGACTGACAGCCGGATTGGGTTTCACCTCCACCAAGATTAAAGGTAAATCTCCTTTTTTTAAGACTTCTAAGAAAAATGATCAAAAATCAATGTGGCAACGTTGGCCTGTGATTGTAATCTCCAGCGAGGAACGTTCAGGAAATAATATTACCAGTGGAAACGCAGCGGAAATGCCACCGGTCTGATCTCCATCTGATCTCACACACATAGCCCAAGTAGATTATTACAGCATAACCTAAGCATGTCATTATTATTATTATTATTATTATTATTATTAAAGGGGCAGTTTAGTGAAAATTATGCTTTTCCATTAACCCCCATATGAGTCATTTAATATGGAGAGCATACATTTCTCCATAGACCTGCTGTTAAAAAAAAAAAAGTAGATAACACTAAGGGCCCGTTCACACTGCACGCGTTCCAGCCGCGTTTTGGAAACGCGTGCAGGTGGCCAAAACGCACGACATCAGACATTGCATAGAGTGCAATGTCTGATGTTCACACTGCATGCGTTCTGGACCTGTGCGGTCCGGGAACGCATGCTGCCACGCAGATTTTGCAAAAACGCGTGGCTGTCCCATTCCACTTTTCAGTGATGGGATCAGCCACGCAACGCACACAAACGCGGATGGCCATGCGTTCGTACGCGTTGCGGTCCGCACCGCGTTCCGCACGCATGGCCATCTGCATTTCTGATCTGAACGGGCCCTAATTCTGCTTTCTAAGAGAGCTGAGCTGCGTCATTACCATGCTCTATGGAACGGACTTTCCTGATAGTAGTAGACACTCCAGCTGATATATAATGGCTGGCTCACACAATATAGAGAGCCATGCTGTTTTCACATGTAACTAGCTAAGTAAATAGATAAAACAGGCTGCTAATTAGGTACTTAAAGCAGATCCGAGATGAAAACCTAACGATAACAAGTAAATTGTCTATATATCTTATATAAAATTTAGATAGTTTACACAGCAAATCTAGCTGCATACAGCTTCAATGCAGGAGACTGTTAGACGGCGTGATCGCCGTCTATTTACATGTACAACGCTGCGATCGGCAGCAGTGCTGTACTGGGGACAGCCGTGTGACACGGCTGTCCTCCTGGGACACTGGAGAGCGATCGGCTCTCATAGGCAGAAGCCTATGACAGCCGATTGCCATAATTGGCTGGCTGTGGGGAGGGAGGGAATATATTTAAATTAAAAACAGTAACAAAAATATTTGTCAAAAAAAAAAAAAAAAAACAATCTGGGGGCGATCAGACCCCACCAACAGAGAGCTCTGTTGGTGGGGAGAAAAGGGGGGAAATCACTTGTGTGCTGTGTTGTGCAGCCCTGCAGCTTAGCCTTAGAGCTGCAGTGGCACATTTTACTAAAAATGGCCGGGTCACTAGGGGGGTTTAGCACTGCAGTCCTCAAGAGGTTAAAGGACCTGCTGAGATCATTTCAGTAATCGTCTTAATAACTCAGGTGAGAATGTTGACAAGCACAAGGCTGATGATCCTTATGTCAGGCTGATTGGGTTAGAATGGCAGACTTGACATGTTAAAAGGAGGGTGATGCTTGAAATCATTGATCTCCCATTGTTAACCATGGTGACCAGCAAAGAAAAGCATGAAGCCATCATTGCATTGCATAAAAATGGCTTCACAGGCAAGGATATTGTGGCTACTAAAATTGCACCTAAATCAACAATTTATAGGATCAACAAGAACTTCAAGGAAAGAGGTTCAATTCTTGTTAAGAAGACTTCAGGGCGTCCAAGAAAGTCCAGCAAGCCCCAAGATCGTCTCCAATAGAGGATTCAGCTGCGGGATCGGAGTGCAACCAGTGCAGAGGTTGCTCAGGAATGGCAGCAGGCAGCTGTAAGTGCATCTGCACGCACGGTGAGGTGAAGACTATTGGAAGATGGCCTGGTGTCAAGAAGAGCAGCAAAGAAGCCACTTATCTCCCAAAACAACATCAGGGACAGATTGATCTTCTGCAGAAAGTGTGGTGAATGGACTGCTGAGGACTGGGGCAAAGTCATATTCTCCAATGAAGCCCCTTTCCAATTGTTTGGGTCATCTGGAAAAAGGCTTGTCAGAAGAAAAGGTGAGCGCTACCATCAGTCCTGTGTCATGCCAACAGTAAAGCATCCTGAGACCATTCATGTGTGGGGTTACTTCTCATCCAAGGGAGTGGGCTCACTCACAATTTTGCCATAAAACACAGTCACGAATAAAGAATGGTACCAAAACACCCTCCTACAGCAAAGTCTTCCAACAATCCAACAACAGTTTGGTGATGAACAATGCATTTTCCAGCACGATGGAGCACCGTGTCATAAGTCAAAAGTGATAACCAAGTGGCTCGGGGACCAAAACATTGACATTTTGGGACCATTGCCAGGAAACTCCCCAGATCTTAATCCCATTGAGAACTTGTGGTCATTCCTCAAGAGGCGGGTGGACAAACAAAAACCAACTTAAGGTGCCCATACACTCGTCAGATTGGCAGCAGACAGATAAGAAATGCATCTGATGATCTATCTGATGCGTTTTTAGAACATTTTTTACCAGGATAGAATTCCAATAGATTTCAGTTTGAAATCTGTTGAAATTCGATCTGATGGCATTTTTTTGCCATCAGATTTCCATTAAGGCCAATGCAAACTGATAAGCAATCTCATCAGATCGACCTAAATTTTCCACCCTGCTAGTTCGATGGAAATCCATCGAAATCGATCGAAATCGGCCGTCGATCGGTCGATTGGCCAACCGATTTGCGATCGATCGATCGATCGATCGCGATCGATCGGTCGGCCAGAAAATCGGCTGAGTGTATGGGCTGCTTAAGTCTGAGAAACTCAAAGAAGTGATTATGAAAGAATGGGTTGCCATCAGTCAGGATTTGACCCAGAAGTTGATTGAGAGCATGCCTAGTCGAATTGCAGAGGTCCTGAAACAGAAGGGCCAACATTGCAAATACTGACTCTCTGAATAAAGCTCATGTAATTGTCAATAAAAGCCTTTGAAATGTATGAAGTGTTTATAATTATATTTCAGTACATCACAAACAACTGAAACAAAGATCTAAAAGCAGTTTAGTAGCAAACTAACAGGCAAGCTTATCTACATCTTCAGTACTCAGCCTGTGAAAAAATCTAAACCCCCCCCCCCCCCTCCTCCTCCCACTGAAATATCTGGCTAGTAATACTGCCCCTCCTCCTCCCCAGACTGAGCTCTCATGAGCCCTTGGTACTGTCTGAAAATGCCAAGGCTCTATGAAAAGCTGTAGGCGAGGCTTGTTTAGTTTATAGGGAATTAAGAGTATTAAAACAAAAAAGTATTTGGCTTGAGGAATGCCCTATAAACAATAGGAAAGGAGCACAGTTATGCAATGAGTAAAAGTTCATTTCGGATCCTACACACCTACCAACCATCTGTCCAACTATCTTGCCAAACTTGTCTGTTAAGCCCCATTCACACGCTCAACAGCGGTCTTTTATGCAGCACAATTGTCAAACAGCTTTTGTTGTGAAACAAGTTGAAACAACTATAAAAAAAAAAAAAAAAAAAAAAAAAGTATTTTGCTATTGTTCAAAAAAGCTGATAAGACTGATAAGTCAATCCAACAGTTGGATTGACTTATCAGTCTTATCAGCTATTTGAACTGCAGCCCAGCCCCAGTATTCCCTCCCCCCCCCCCCCCCCCCCCCCTTGCCTTGTTAATTGTTGTGGCCAGGATTTCAGACCTGTGTTTTGTTGGCATTTCCTTTCCCAAAAGTATCATCACAGCAGCAAATGGGAATGTCACTATTAGCACACACATTACTCTGTGCGCTCAGTGTTGTCCGTGACTCATGTATAAGTCGGCCCCTATACTTTTATGAAGTGAATCAGACCTAAATGTATAGCCTTATACTCGAGTATAAGCCCCTCCAACCCCTGTCCCTCGCTGCAGCTCCAGTGTCCTGGGATCCCCTCCGTTGCAGCTACTGCACCGGTGTGAGGCTCGTGATCGCGCTCACGTGGTCTGGAGAGTTCTGAGCAGAGGTACTGTGCCTGCGCAGAACGCTCCACACCACGAAAACGCGATCACGCAGGTGCGGACCTGGTGAGGTTGGCATCTGCAACACAGGGGATCCCGGGACAACGGAGCTGCAATGAGGGACAGACAGGCTGCCAGGGGCTGGAGGAAGCCCCAGGTAAGTAGATCTCGTTTTTTTTTAGTTTAGCTCGGACGTATTCTGTAAGGTTGCCATATACTGGTCGATATGGCCAACAGATTGAACCCCCTCATTATCTGATCAGAGTTCAAATCCCTCCACACACTGTACGCTGGTTTTCAGGAGAGTTCAACATTCAATCTAGTGAAGGTCTTTGCGCACTTCCTGCCGGGTCTGCAAAATGTGGCGATACAGATTGAAAAGTAAAAAAAATGAGAAGGATTAAACCTTAGCAACAGAATTTCATAGGCAGAGGTGCCCCTCCCCCCCCCCCCCCCCCCCCCATTAAGACGCTCCTGCCAGGACTTACCACATGGCGTGCATGTATGTGGGGGGCAGGCGTGGGCTGCTCACAGGGGTACAGTTATATGACCTCATTATCCTCTCAGCCAATAAGAAGTTGCGGAACAGGCTGGCCACCAGCAAGTCCTGACGGAAGAGCTTCTGGAACAGATCTGAGAGGAAGAAAACAGATCAGTGAAATAATATGTCCCATATAGGGGCTGCAACATATATAACACTGCAATAACACCACCAGTCTAGTTCAGTTATGCACATATCTTATCCACATTCGTTATCTCTGAGGGAACCTCAAGGCTCTGTCCTTGGCCCCCTCCCATTTCCATCTCCATGCACGGTGTTGGCAACTTAATCAACTCATTTGGGTTTCAATACCACTCATATGCGGATGATACACAAGTGTACCCCTCCGCCCCAGAAATTAACTCCATCCTCACACCCTTCTTAAAACTTAATATGAATAAAACAAAACTAATCATTTTTCCACTGTCGCTGTCAACCTCTCTGCCAGATATAACAATAAATGTTAATAACACTGCCATTACTTCAGTTCCCAAAGCACGGTGTGCTTGGGGGTAATATTTGACTCCTCTCTCTCTCGCTTTTATTCCTCATATTCACTCAATAACCATCTCCTGCCATCTCCAACTCAAAAACATATCCCACATCTGACCTTTTCTCACTTGAGATGCACTAAAATGTTAATACATGCTCTTATAATATATATCGTTTGGACTATTGTAACATTCTGCATTGTGGACTACCAACTAACACACTGGCATCGCTCCAGTCGGTACTGAACTCAGCTGCTCGTCTCATTCATCTTTCTTCTCTATCTTCCTCCGCCGCCCCTCTCTGTCAAGCTCTTCACTGGCTGACAATTACCCAGAGGATCCAGTTCAAAGTCTTCAAGTCAACCCGAGGTGAGTGATATGAAGGCTGCAAGATTTGTTTCCTTTTAAACAACACCAGTTGCCTGGCAGATCGACCTAGATTTTCCATCATGTCAGATAGATAGAATCCATCGAAATCTGCAGCAAATTGATCGACAGATTTGATAGAATAGATTTCCGATCAATCAATTCCATAGAATCGATCGATCGATGGCTAAAATTGGCCATTGTATGGGACCCTTTAGAATTTTTATATATTCATCATGTTACTTTTGTCACTGTAATGACCAATTCTGTATTTCAAATATTGGTGTACACCACTGCCTGTACTATTATGTACTCCATATTAGTTTCTTACTTTGTACAGCGCCATGGAATAGGTTGGCGCCTTATAAAATCAATCAGATTATTATGTATATTTGCGTATATACAGAGTGCCCCTTTAGTAGCGCTCTCCTCCTCATCTCAGCATTGCTGAACGACCGCCGCTGGCAGACGAGACAGCGCGGCATATTCTACATAATACGGCCATTGTCCTTGAGCCGCAATGAGAGCTCCATTAGCACAAAAGCCAGCGGATGGAAGCAGAGACATGCGGCTGGTACAATGAAGGATGCGGAGAGGCAGACAGCGGGAGGCTGCTGTACGGAGAAAAGAACTGCGACACCAGCCTGTGTTCACTTCGACCATCCAACCACAAGCAGAGGAACAACTATGCTACAAACAAAAACACATAACCCCAGCTCCACAGTCCTAGGTGGGCACAGAGCCTGTTTAATCTGTGTAGAAGAGTCCCTCAATCAGCAGAAATGTAATAACCTTTAACCCAGGGCTGTGGAGTCGGAGCAATTTTGGGTACCTGAAGTCGGAGGTTTCAATAAACTGAGTCGGAGTATTTGTGAACCAAATCCACAGACAAGTTTCTCAAACCTGTCCTCGTGACTTCCCAACGGCGCATGTTTTGCAGACAACCTCCCCTATGTAAAGGTGGGGTAATTACTGTCTAAGCTGGGTGGATTTCATATAGTTGAAACACTAATTACCCCACCTGTGAATAGGTGAGTTTGCTGGAAAACATTCACCGTTGGGGAGACAAAAGGACAGGTTTGAGAAACACTTGAATAAGTAGTCGGAGACGAAGCAATTTTGGGAACCTGGAGTGGGAGTCGGTGGTTTCATAAACTGAAGAGTCAGGGCCGGATGATTTTTGTACTGACTCCACAGCCCTGCTTTAACCTCTACCTGGCCAGGAGCCCCTTCAAAAGCCACTTCCTGAGACACAGACTTCTACAACTGTAGGTTGAAATTTCCCCCCTAGAGTTTAGTCTGTATGCCACCCCCAGGGTCTGATCACTACCTACAACATGCAAATGCAGCTGAAAAACTCCTTTAAATGACACTGAAAGCGAATATAAATTAATGATTTTATCTATCTTCCTTCTCCTAAAAATGACTTTTTAACACATTCCACTGTTATGCTATAATCTACTTTTTAATTTTTAACTGTTTTATTATTTTTGCTCAATGACAAATTTATTGATGTATGCCAGTGCTCAAATGTATGAACTATTGACCCTTTTTATCTCTTTCCTGCTCTCAGAAGCCATTTTCTGCTAGGAAAGTGTTTTATAGTTGGAATTTCTTATCAGCGAGGGTCACACTGTCGTCACTTCCTGCCTGAGTCAGGACTGAGTCAGCCACTTAAATACCTGATATTTAACGCTTTCAGGCAGAGAAAGTAAAAAAGGAACACAGCATAGTTATTTGTGTGTTAGGCACTGTACATACATGTCTATCTCATGTCACATGTCACCTCGGGTATCCCTTAACCTCCCTGGCGGTTTGTTAAAATCCGCCAGGGGACAGCAAATACCTTTTTTTAAATTTTTTTTTTTTTTTCATGTAGCGAGACAAATGCGGCGACGGGTATAGCGGCGGATCGGCGGGGATCGGAGGTTACACGCAGCTAGCTAGCTGCGTGTAAAAAAAAATTATGCAAATCGGCCCAGCGGGGCCTGAGCGGTGCCTCCCGGCGGCATAGCCCGAGCTCAGCTCGGGCTTACCGCCAGGGAGGTTAACTGAGGTCATGTGACTATGTATGTCAGCCACACCTATGACACTTGGGTTTTGGAAACGGGCACACGGATCAGGTGATCTGAATTTTGAGAGTCTGCAAATAGAAACTGGGAACGACGGCCCCTTATTCACAAAACACGATTTTCACTGGGTTTTCAAAGCTTCACCCTCCCAAGGTAGGTGCCTCACAGGGGACTTTTTTTTGTTACAGTCTCTCTTTAAAGTACATGTAAACACATACAGCTAAGAAGTACATTTCTTCCAGAGTAAAATGAGCCATAAATTACTTTTCTCCTATGTTGCTGTCACTTACAGTAAGTAGTAGAAATCTGACAGAACCGACAGGTTTTAGACTAGTCTATCTCTTCATGGGGGATTCTCAGCATGGCCTTTATAAAGACACTCCGTGAAAAGGATTTATAGAAAGATGCTGCCCAGCCTCCCTGCACACTTTTTGGGCAGTTGGGCAGAGCAACTGCCATTCAGTAAGTGCTTTAGATAATTAAGAAAACCCTGAGAACCCCACATGAGGAGATGGGTTAGTTAAAAACCTGTCAGCTCTGTCAGATTTCTACTACCTACTGTAAGTGACAGCAACATAGGAGAAAAGCAATTTATGGCTCATTTTGCTCTGGAAGAAACGTACTTCTTATCTGTATGTGTTTATATGTATTATACATTTTCGCAAAAACACACACAATAAAAACCCAGCAAAAAGGAATTCACCCCCCTGGCAGAATAAGTGAACAGAACACAGCTCCTCCATTAGGTGACTCATTTTTAGCGGGCGTTTGCGTCAGCAGTGGGCGTTGCTCTACCTCTCGGTAAGACGTTCCACGCGATGGTGTCGGTAATTGCGGTGAAGATCCAGTTCAGCTCTCCGAGAGGGGTCCGCCTGTCATTCAGACGTCCGGGGATCCTGAGGACGAGAAGAGAGAGACACATGATGTGGAGCAGGAAACGCAATTACCTCGGCGCCGGCTCACCGCTGGCAGGTGGAGGCGCTGACAAGTCCGTCAACAACTCAAGGCTAAGAAAAGGGGACATTTTCCATTCCAATCCCTTAACGTCAAATGAAAAGCTGTCGGGACCGGAACGAGATCGCCACAACGCATTCCCAGCAGACCCATGAGGAAAATTTAAAGTGTGACTAAACTCAGGACTTCCTCCCTGCTCTAAAAAATTGGCCACAGCATGATAACCTTTATGGGGGAAAAAAACATTTCTAAAATTAAAATCTATGGAATTTCTAAAGAAAAAAAAAACCTGATGTTTAGAATTTGGTTTCACTTTGCAGGAAGCAATGAAGGGGTTAAAGGACGTGAAAAATGGTAACATTGAAAATACATGTAAACGCATACAAATAAGAAGTATGTTTCTTGCAGAATAAAATGAGCTATACATTACTTTTCTCCACTGTTGCTGTCACTTACAGGAGTTAGCAGAAATCTGATGGAACTGACAGGTTTTTGACTAGTCTATTTCTTTATGGGGGATTCTCAGTATTTTATTTATTCTTTACAAAACACTCCCTGGAGAGAATCTATATAAAGATGCAGGCCATCCCCCCAGCCTGTTTGCACCCTATTCTAGAAGCTGGACTGAGCAACTGCTGTTCGCTAAGTTCTTTTTAAATAAAGAAAACCCTGATAATCCCCCATGAGGAGACGGACTAGTCCAAAACCTGTCAGTTCTGTCAGATTTGTACTGCCTACAGTAAGAGACAGCAACATAGGAGAAAAGTCATTTATAGCACATTTTACTCTGGGAGAAATGTATTTTTTACTTATGTGTTTTCAGGTATTATAAATTTACATTTTTTCACGACAGTGGTCCTTTACACCTCAGTATTTTCTACATGAAGAGCTGGCTAGGCAGAGCTCTCCTGCAGTCTATTCACAGCTACTAATTTGACACCCTGATCTGGCTTAACAAACACAAAACTCAGAGCAGTGAATTTCTTCAGCAACTACAGTATACATGGAAAAAAGACTTTTCATTGTGTGCTGTGCAAGAGTTCAGTTCCGCTTTAAGGCTCATCTTCAAGTACAAATATATCATCTGGATAGGTATGTGCCTATAATTGGGCCATGGTTAGAGATGGCCAATAAGAGGTTACTCATTTTGAGTTGATGCAAATTTGTAAGTGTACGCAACTTTGAACTGGACCAATCAAAATCATCAGCTACTACGTTTGATCGGTGCGATTTAAAGCTGCATACATTTATATAAATATTTTAATTAGATGTAAAATAATCGACATCTCATTCAGCATTTTTTAATTTTGACCGATAACGCAACCTGCTTGCTTTTTAACCGATTCCGGACTGTGGATTCCTGGCGAGGCGTATAATTTAATTACTGCGCATTGCACGAACCCGCTGATCGCGCCGCTATCCCGTCGCCGCAAGCCCCTTGCTCTGTCGATGAGCCAATCCTATTGTTGCCCAGCAGTCAGGAACAGCGCCAGCTTGTGGGAGTCGAAGTACTGCTGCAGTTTTGTACCTGAATGGGCCCCAGGTGATAAGCGGTTAAAATAAAAAGCGTTGTTTCACGCAGTACCGCTGCTGTAAGAATTATAGCAGACCGGCTGCAGTGCAGTACATTTCTATCAGATTCCGTCTGGATAAGAACTGCTGCAGATCGAGTATTGCGTTCCGGTGGCGAGCCAATCTCTCGCTCTCAGCAGCTGCTACATGAAGGGCGGCAGTGGCCACTCCGCACGGCCTTCCCCGTGTGTTTTATGTAATGAAACATGCTGATTGAAGTGTCGGGAATCACATCAATAATTTCTGCCGCGCTCCCGTGCGGCCGCCATGTAACAGCAACAACATCTGGAAGGAGCACGGAAGGGCGCACCTCCGCCATATGCCTTCATTACTCCAGATGTGACGGGGGTTAGGCTCCAAATACGCCAACAGGTCGCTATTCCTGTGCGGTGTAATACACTGACTCACCGACCGCCGCCTTTGTCCGTACGTCCCGCAGCAAAACTCAACTTTCACCTGTGTTTGAAGAACAGATTCCCTGTTCTCATTCAACTATCCTCCGTTGGAACCTTTTTGGCTGAGAGAGCCATAAACGCCACATATTTTAAAATGTATTTCCGTGAGAGCCATACAAAATGTTTCAAACTGGGACAGTAGGGCTCACGTCCCTGTTGCCATGGTGATGTGTATATATAGTTGATCCGCTGGGCAGCGGGAGTGTCAGACATGTCTTCAGCTTCTCTTGGGTTTCAGCAACATCAGCAATTTCCCCAGGAGCCAGACAGGAGAAATACCGACTAACAGCTTGTACAATTAGCTAGCTGACTTGGGGGTTGATTCCCTTTTTAGGACGAGATTCCAGCACTTTGGCCCAATAGGCTGCTTGTCAAGTGACAGACAGTCCATTGGACAAATCAAAGTGCGGGGATCTCAGCCTACAAAGTCAATGGACCTGACAGGGTCCAGGGTGGGACAATTGGAGCAGGTGTTAGTTTTGGGGGGAGTACGAGAAAGTTATTAGTGCATGCTACAGCAGTAACGTGCCTACTTTGAAAATTTTACTTGCGCTGCCGCACTAAGCTGCGCCGCTTGTGCAGTGTAGCTTAGTGAATCAACCCCTACTGATTTGACTGTGATGTAGCCATCAAAAGAGCCACATCTGGCTCCCGAGCCATAGGTTCCTACCCCTGAACTTTCCCATAACTAGTGAGCGGGATTTTTTAAGCCTAAATCCAGTTTTTTTTTTTTTATCTCAACATTAAGGCTACTTACACACCAGGACGTTGCGTTTAGGGGACGTTATAGGGCACATAACGTGCACCTAACGCAATGCCTGGTGCTCTCTGGTGTGGATGTCTGAGTGAGCCGCGTTGTGCAGCTCACTCTGGCGTCCGTGATGCTGTGATGCGCACTCTTAGACGCATGCGGCATCACATGGTCCCGCCCGGCCAATCGCCGCACAGAGCGGCCGCTCCAGGAAGTAAACACTACATGTCACTGAGTGCAGTGAATATTAATTAGCCATGTGCCTAGCCGCTCTCCCCTCCTCCCCAACATGACTGAGCATGTGCAAAAAGTCTAACGCGGCTTAGCCGCATAGAACGCACAGCATGCAGTACTTTGCTGCGTTACAATGTAACGCAACGTGGGCAGTGTGAACAGCCCACTTGTGTTACATTGCTGTGCGTTGGGGGAGCGTTACAGGCTGCACTAACGTGTGCCTGTAACGTCCCTGTGTGCAAGAAGCCTTAAAGTGAACCTGAGGTGTACATAAACTGATGAGATAAACAGTTGTATGTATCTTCCTACTCCTAAAAAAAAACAAAAAAAAACACTTTTTTTGTTTTAGCTATCTTATGGTTTTATTTTATATTTTAACATTTATAAAATATGTCAAATGTTTTATTGTCTGCTCAGTGCCAGCCTAATCCGTGTCCCAGAACTAAAATACTTGAACCAATGACCTTTTATGGCTGCAATTTGCTTCTCAGTGATGTTAAAAACAGTGCTGCCCATAATTATTCATATCTTTGGCAAATTTTGACTTAAAGTTACTTTTATTCAAGCAGTAAGTAATTTGACAGGAAATGATATAGGCATTATTGTGGAAAAAAACACGTCACAGTCTGTGGGAAAATCCAAAGTTCTATACCATTCCAAATTGTCCAAGCTGTTCTAAAGCATCCTAATTACACACAAAAGCTCGCTTGGCCTTTGCAAATGCTCATCTGGACAAAGAAGTAGAATTCTGGTCTTCTGTGTTAAGGCCAGATGAAACAAAAAATGCAATTGTTTGGGCACAATGATGTTTCCTTCATTTGGCGTAAAAAAGGAGAAGCCTTCTTCAACCCAAAGAACACCATCCCCGCTGTCAAACATGGTGGTGGGAACCTAATGCTTTGGGGGTGTTTGCCAGCCAATGGACCAGGGAACCTAATCACAGTAAACGGCCCCATGAAAAAAGAGCAATACATGAGGATTCTCAACGACAACATCAGGCAGTCTGCAGAGAAACATGGCCTTGGGCACCAGTGGATATTTAAGCATGACAATGACCCAAAACACACATTATTACAAGTTATTAATATGTTTTGGCACTGTACATACACGTTTATCATGATGTCGCCTCGGGTGCACTTCAAATAATTTGGATAAAACATTGATTTTATTATGCTTTCTGTGTTCCCATTGGGTAGATTTCACACTTCCTGTTCCCTGACCCCTACATGGAACTGTGAAACTCAAAATTCAGTTTTTGCTCTAAAACACTGAACACGGCAAAACTGTAATACAAAACAGTAAAAGAGTGTCGCTGTAAGACCTATTTACTTGTCACTGAAGACCACATGTGAATATGCTGATGCTTTATAAAATCTCACTTGACTGCTAGCACCATTTCCGACCCGGCTGCTGTCAAGAGCTTTTAACATGTGGCACATGTGTGACATCACACACATGCGCCTGGTGCCATGTGATACAGGCGCACGTGTGACATCACACACGTGCGCCTGGTGCCATGTGATACAGGCGCACGTGTGACATCACACACGTGCGCCTGGTGCCATGTGATACAGGCACATGCAGTAACAACGGACACGTGGTGAAGTTGAAAGAGGCAGGGAGTCGCGTCAGTGGACAATTGAGAATTTACAGAGCACAGGGGGAACATTTAACACCTGGGGGACATCTGATCGGGGACCTACCCCGTAAGCTGATCATCGCAATATTGCACACCATTGCCGCTGCTCACCCCATTGAGAACATAAGTACTATTTTCCAGCATGTCCGCTCAATGCTTTTGACCAATTTCAGGTCGAACTTGATCAAAACATCGATCAAACAGCCATGTAACAGCACCGATTCTCATCTGATTCATTAAAATCATTAAATCACGTGATCAATAAAAATCGGTAGATGTATGCCCAGGCGTCAGCAGGTCTTAAGTGGGTTACCATGGAAACGGCCGCTCGATCGAGCGGCCTTTCCATGTCAGTTCACGGAGGGTGTCTCCGTGAACAGCCGGAGAGCTGCCGATCGCGGCTCGCCGGCAAAATGTAAACACGCGGGGAAGAAATCTCAGATGTTTACATCATAAAGCAGCGCCGTAAGGCAGATCGGCGATCCCCGGCCTCTGATTGGCCGGGGATCGCCGGCATAGGATAGGCTGAAGCCTATCCTACAATGCGCAGGACGGATATCCGTCCTGCGCCGCTCACAGGGGGAAGGAGAGGGACGGAGCGCCGAAAACGCTGTGGAGGGGGGCTTTGTAGAGCCCCCCCGCAAAGCGCAGCAAGCTGGCAGCGATCAGACCCCCCCTCAGGAGGACATCCCCCTAGTCAGGAAAAAAGGGGGTAAGTCTGATCGCCCTGGCTCGATCCTGATCTGTGTTGCGGGCTGGAGAGTTCACGCAGCACAGATCAGGCAAACCACCCCTGGTTCTTAAGTGGTTAAAGGTACCAATTCACTACACAATTTTACCTGGCAGATGAATTGACTAATCGCATATGCCAAAAATTGATGTCCCAACTAAATCAATTGCCATCACAGATCAGACAGGCAGGTTTTTTGGTGGTCAAAAAGGGGCGTGGCGGTATGTATGCACTAGAGCAGGGGATTCAACCAATGAATGGGGGTATCCCATCAGCCTGGAGGGAATCGATCGACCCCACGTACTAGCGCCGCTTTATACTTTCGATTCTACGCGGAATCCATGAGATTCCGCCTGACTAACAGCAGACAGAGCCCTTTGAAAAGACGCTCGGATAACGCCGACATCCTCCTGCAGAATACAGAACAATTATCCCTCCACGCCCGCGGCAGTAACCACCAGTGCCGTCCTGATTCACTTAGCCACGGTCCTCGACCCGCCACCTGTCCGCCCTAATCGCCCATGCTTTGCGGATAAATAGAGCAATTTACTGCCATTAGCCTTTTGTCTGTCATGCTGCTAAACTAACCTATTCCCCGGATACGCTGGCAGGCTCTGCTGCGTGCGGGGGAGAGGGAACTGGCTGGCAACATTAAGTGCGCGCCTCTGCCTGCTGCCCCCCTGACCTATTCTCAGCAGCACACGTTCCCCGGCCCGCGGTACGGCTGACCCCTCCCGATCAGGAGGTCGCCCACCAATTCACTCAAACAACGCATAATTACATGTTTACACTGTATATTAGAGTACCACGGGCGTCCTTACTGCGTGGATCTAAACGCTGCCTGCAGTTCTGTGTTCCTTCAACAAGGATAATATAGACCGCGGAAAGGCTAACTTTATCTACGCAACAGTAGATTTTTCCATTTGATCAGTGCGTTTCATGGTTTTGTCGATTCGACCACAAGTCAGTTATGAATTTCTGAATTAAGGTGTCCGTACATTACCGATTTTGCAGCCCGATCGACCATCGGATGCGATAATCGGTTGAAAATCAGTGGCGCAACATGTCCGACTGATCGGTGATTCGATCGATTTTAGGTCAAATGCAGTTAAATCAATTGGATTTATGCCGCTGGAATGGGTGTGCAGCGGTAGCGTGACGACTGGTGAATGCGACAGACCCCTCCCCCTTGCTGTGCAGTGTAAAATCTCACCTGTCCTGGTGCTGCGGGGTGGGGGAGGGGTAAGGGCGGGATTTACACTTGGGGGGGCCGCCAGGCAGGCAGGCGGTAGAAGCAGCATTGCTAGGCCAATTCCTGATTCCTGATCGATTTCACTGTGAAATCTATGTGGTGTATGGGCAAGGCAACAGATCGATCTCTGATCCGATACAGGCTGGGTGCACACTTGTCAGTGCGTTAAAGGTCGTGTTTTCAGGCATGTGCGCTTTTGCATTTGTAGTGCATTTTTAGTGCGTTTGCGTTGTGTTTTTTTTACCCGCACATGCGTTTTTCTTGCGTTTTGCGTGCATTTTAAAGCGTTTGCGGTTCGCATATACAAAACTCATATGCTTTTTAGCCTGTCTTATTCCTCCTCATCATAATCACAAGTTGTAATTTGATCTCTCAGCTCTGTCAGCTCAGGAATCTCTGCTGCCTCTGCAGAGCTGCTAATTTGTAAACACAGGATGTTAACCCTTTGTCTGCTCCCATGAATACAGGAAGTAGAAACAGTGCAGATTTATGGCAGGATTTGTATCAGCTGTAAAAAAAAAAAAAGGAAATGTTTTTTCTTTAAAGGTTATTATGCTGTTTCTTATCTTTTACAGCAGAGAGGAAGTTCTGAGTTCAGGTCTGCTTAAAGGACAACTGAAGTGAGAAGAATATGGAGGCTGCCATATATATTTCCTTTTAACCCTCCCGGCGGTTTAAAAAAAATCCGCCAGGGGGCAGCAAAGTAGTGTTTTTAAAAAAAAAAATGTTTTCATGAAGCGAGACAAAGTCCGATCGCCACCGGCGCCGCCGGATCTCCTGGAGGGCTTCCCCGTCGCCATGGCGACGGGCGGGATGACGTCATCGACGTCGTGACGTCAACGGGGGCTCCCATCCACCCCACAGCGCTGCCTGGCACTGATTGGCCAGGCAGCGCACGGGGTCTGGGGGGGGGGGGGGGAGGGGGCGGCCGCAGCGTGACGAATAGCGGCGGATCGGTGGGTAGCGGCGGCGATCGGATGCTACACGCAGCTAGCAAAGTGCTAGCTGCGTGTAGCAAAAAAAAAAATTATGCAAATCGGCCCAGCGGGGCCTGAGCGGTGCCTCCTGGCGGCATACTGAGCACGGGCTTACCGCCAGGGAGCTTAAACAATACCAGTTTCCTGGCAGCCCGGCGCTGATCTATTTGGCTGCAGTAGTGTCTGAATAGCACCAGAAACAAGCATGCAGCTAATTTTGTCAGATCTGACAATGTCAGAAACATCTGATCTACTGCATGCTTGTTCAGGGGCTATGGCTAAAAGTATTAGAGGCAGAGCATCAGCAGGACAACGAGGCAACTAGTATTGTTAAAAAGGAAAAAAAATATGGCAGCCTCAATATGCCTCTCTCTTCAGTTGTCCTTTAAAGGGAACCTGAAAAAAGAATGTTTCACTTACCTGGGGTTCCTACCAGCCCCCTGAACCCGTCCCTGTCCTGTGCCGGTATTAAATGCTCCTGTTTCCCACCCCTGCTAATTTTCTGTTCTGCCAGTTGATGGCCACTGCGCCGGTGCAGCTATAGACGCGTGCGTCCTCGTCCATGCGCCTGTGACTGTGAGAGTCCTGCGCAGGTGAAGTGGCTGTTGACTTGTAAGTCGGCGGTAACGAAACTTAGCTGCGACAGGGGACCGGAGGATCGTTGAGTATCGGCGCGGGCACAGGACGGCTGCAGGGGGCTGGTAGAAGCCCTAAGTAAGTGAAACTTTTTTTTTTCAGGTTCTCTCTAATGCTGGGTACACACGTTACTTTTTTTGTTCAATTTTGCGACACGACTGATTTTTGTCACGATTTCGCACTCGATTCTGCGCTCAACTCTTATCTTCATTCGTTTTTCTTATCTTTTTCCATTCACCGCTATGAGAAATCGAGCGCGGAAATATTCGGGAGCAATATCGGACATGACGGATTTTATCTATCTGATCCATCTATCGCATGGAAAATCGTACCGTGCGTACCCAGCATTAGCCCTGCTCTGCAAACAGCAAACAGAAGACTGTTATCACATCTCCCCCAAAGACAGAGTTGCCCGTTTACGGTTTTCCAGCAGTGAAGAGGTTAAAGGCGTCCGTGGATAATTTTATTCCCTCTAATTAGAAAACAAACTGCTCAGCTTGCTTTAAAGACGGCCGTAGCGCTGAATTACTGCTCCCCAGGTGGCGAGGCGGCGTCGCACCGCTGCGGGAGGAGTGAGACTGGCCTAATTGATATTTTCTGCACGTGGCGGAGGAGAGCGAGAGATGGATATTTAAGATGGAGGTAGTGGGGGGCGGGGTGGGTAATATCCGGAACGTGTTGTGATTTACCCTGCGTAGAGTGAGGGGAAGGATGGAGCGTGCTGCAAGCTGTTATTTCCCAGAGCTGCTGCAGAGATTTATTAACCCGCCGCACAGTGATGAGAACACGCCGAACCACCAGACGCGTTAACTCCTCGCACGAAAAACGTTCTGTGCCCGAGAAGAGCTGCGTCCGCCACCAGCATCCATCTTTACTTAGCATGATGTGATCTCCCGCTACGCGACGGCGATCTGACCCAGAAATCGATTATCGAGTACCGATGGCTCTAATGCTGGCTCGATAGATGGCTCTAAAGATGGATCTATAGATAATTTTCGACATGTCCGATCGCCGTTTGATCGGTGTGCCGCTCGATTTCTCATTGATGTGAATTGAAAAAAACAGAAAAACGAGCGGAAGACCAAAGCATCGAGCGGGCAAAACGATTAGGTGCAGAATCGAGCCGTGTATTCCCAGCATACCGCCTGAACCAATCGATCGCAAAAGAATTTCAGAAATAAAAAGCCATTTGAGAATAATTAAAACTGGTGAGCGTTGTGTCCACTACTGTGCAAGGCTTAATTGCCTGGCACACACACAATGCAATTTCCCATCAGATAGACGGTAGAATAGATAGTTTGACAAATCCAATCTGATTCCCGATAGTTTTCCTGATTGATTTTGTTTGGAAGTGATCAGAAAATCGTTCAGAAAGCATATCAGACCTGTTGGAAATGATCTATTCGACAGTCTATCTGATTGGAAATTGCATGGTGTGTACCAAGCATGATACTAGGTACACACGTCACAATTTTCTGACAGATCTACTGTCAGATCGATTCTTTTCAACACGTCCGATTTGATTTCCGATTGATTTTCTGTTCTATGGAAAATTGATTGGAAATCAGATATCGATCTGACAGTAAATATGTCAGAAAATTGCATTGTGTGTTAGCATAAAACTTTGCGTCAGTGATCAATATCCCCCCCCTCCCCCCCAATCACCTTTAAGCCTGGTTTAGAAAAGGGTGTCCTAAAAGAACGAGGGGGGGGGGGGGGGCTGGAAGTAGGGAAAGACTGCTGTGACCTGTGTATGCCACTGGACCTTCCTCCGATACAGGGGACTATACATCAGATCAGGTGATTTGTGGCTGCTCTTGTAATAGGTGTGCAGATCATGGTGGTCACATTTCTTTTATAACCCTTGTTAGATGGGCCTCCAGGGTGTGAGGGTCACAAGGGGTAGGCAAGGGAAGGGGTTGGAAATTATCAATGATCAAAGTTCTCATTAGGGGGGCCAGAGAGAGAAAGAATTGTAGCTGGCGTTCAATTACCCCAGGATTTCTGTGCAAAAAGTGATAACATTTATTTTTAAAACTTTTTTTCCTGTAACTTGCCAAAATGTGTCAAGCAAGGGTCTAGTATACAGTGCAGGAGAGTATTGATTTGTATGCAGGTTTATACTGTTCACAGCATGTTTCTATGGACGGATATATCTGTCCATACCGCTAAGGAGGTTAAGCCACTGGAGGGGGGGGGGGGGGGGGGGGAGACGGAGGGGAGGCAGCTGCAGAAGGAATCAGGGGGCCTGTAGCCTACTGAAGAGGGGTGCTGCATGCATGCACGTAAAGGGCAAGAAGAGGAAAAGCAGGACATCAAAGAGGAACTCTAGTGAAAATAAGATAACAAAATGTCTCATTTTTTTTACAATATTCATGTATAGATTATGTAGTCAGTGTTTGCTCATTGTAAAATCTTTCCTCTCCCCGATTTACATTCTGAAAGTTATCACAGGTCAGTGTTCTCTCCAGGCTCTTTTAGCCGTGTGCTCCCCCCGGCTGGTTTTGGTGAGCACCCGGCTGTCATCTGCTCCTCTCCTCTGCTGTATGCAAAGTTGCACACAGAAGCACTGGCCCTGCATTCTCTCATATTGCCCAACCCGGCTACAATTTCATGCCACCCAGCTGGAAAAAAATTCTGGGGAGAACACATCTTCAGTGCTGGCAGGTGCATCACTGCAGAATGGTCATTTACTGAGGCGGGGGGGGGGGGGGGGGGGGGGGAGTTTACAGAAAAACTGAAGTGTTTTGTTGCTGACAAATCTGCACTGTTGGCAGCCAGCCAGCCGGAAACCGCTTGTCAGCAATAAGAAATCACAGTGGCGTAGCGCTGGTTCTCCCCGTGTCTGCGTGGGTTTTCTCCGGGCGCTCCAGGTTCCTCCCACATCCCAAACACATACAGATAAGTGAATTGGCTTCCCCCCAAATTGGCCCTATACCAGGGGTGCCCATTAGGTAGATTGAAGGACTTCACGGTAGATCCCGACCGCACTACATTTTCCATTCCGTATATACCACCAGTGTGCTACTAAAATTGTACATAGGTAGATCATTTTGACTTGCCAATTTTTGTAAAGTAGTTAACATGCCAAAATAGTGTGGGCACCTCTACCCTAGACTACGATACATACACAATATACAGACACATGACTATGGTAGGGATTCAATTGTGAACTCCTCTGAGATACAGTTAAGTGACAATATACTCTGCACAGCGCTGCGGAAGATGTCGGCACTACATAAATGCAAAATCATAATAATAAAAAAATAATAGATATAGGAAATGTTTGATGCTGAAACCAGGAAAAGTAACCATAAAAGTGGAAATCACAAGTAATTTACTGCCTTCTACTCTGTCATGACAGGGCCTCTTTAATGACATGGCAGATGCTGACATGATATAGTGTGTTGTAAAACAGCAGCACTGAATGTGGGTCGGAGATTAGGCCGGTGCAGATGTCCTCAATATGGCACCGGGCGTGTGATCAGACAATAGCGCGTGTCCGCAGTAACAGGTGGAATAATGCAGCTGCTGACATCAGGCGCCTGCCTGCGCTGGGGAGATAACCCACATAAAAGACAGGTGACGTTCGCTAAATGTCAGGGCATAAAGAATGCCACGGGGGACGGGCGGCCGGAGCGCGCTGTGACAAGGACTACGGTAGTCCGGAACATGCTCACAGGGTAATACAACTAATCTTCCACCGGCCGCACAAGCCGTTGGGGCGAGAGGCGACGGGGAGAAACGCGCGTCCAGCTGAGCGACACAAACGCCATCCACGACCATAATCTAAAGCAAGACTCCCGAACACTGCAGGGTGGCCCAATCAGCACACCCTTAAAGGGAAGGTCCAAGCAAAATAAAAAAATGAGTTTTACTTACCTGGGGCTTCTACCAGCCCCATGCAGCCATCCTGTGCCCTCGTAGTCACTCACTGCTGCTCCAGTCCCCCGCTGGCAGCTTGCCGACCTCAGAGGTCGGCGGGACGCATTGCGTACATTTTTACGCATTCCCGCTAGTGCAGCTACATTAACACATACATTTTTACGCGTTAATGGCCCAACGCGTAAAAATTTACGCATTGCACCACTAACGCGTAAAATGTATGTGTTAATGTTCCTGCACTAGCGGGAATGCGTAAAAATTTACGTAATGCGGCCCGCCGACCTCCGAGGTCGGCAAGCTGCCAGCGGGGGACTGGAGCAGCAGTGAGTGACTACGAGGGCACAGGATGGCTGCATGGGGATGGTAGAAGCCCCAGGTAAGTGAAACTCATTTTTTTATTTTGCTTGGACCTTCCCTTTAAGGGGACCATACACTGGTCGATTTTAGCAATCCATCGATTCTATCAAACTCCCCATTCAATCGATTTGCAGCCGATTTCTATCGATTTGATCTATCTGACAGGATGGGAAATCTAGGTCGATCTGCTGCTGGCAGCAGATTGATGGCCCATAGAGTTGTATTAGATCTGATGCATTTAGATCAATTTCCAACAGATTTCATTCTGAAATCTATTGGAAATCTGTTCCTAGTGAGTGGCACACTTCAGATAGATTCCTGTCAGATTGGACTTGTCAGGCATCTGCCAGAAATCTATCTGATGGTCGAATCTGCTGCAAATCTATACGTGTATGGCCACCTTTAGTGGCTGCAGCTCTTGAGCACTTTGAGTCCAACAGGAGAAAAGCGCTATGCAAATATTCAGATTATTATTAAAGAGACCGACAGGCTTTTTAAATACGGGGATGTTCAATAGGTCAATATGTGGCAAATGTTACATTTAAAGGGGCCATACACCTAATTATTTTCTCGCTGATATACAGCAGATTCGATCACTGTTCACACAGATTTTCTGTTAAATGATCTCACCTTATTTATTAACTCACAATTTATCTCTCCTTAAATGACATAACTCATGGTTTAGCTCTCCGTATTTGACATAACTCATGGTTTAGCTCCCCTTATTTGGCATAACTCATGGTTTAGCTCTCCTTATTTGACATAACTCATGGTTTAGCTCCCCTTATTTGGCATAACTCATGGTTTAGCTCTCCTTATTTGACATAACTCATGGTTTAGCTCCCCTTATTTGGCATAACTCATGGTTTAGCTCTCCTTATTTGACATAACTCATGGTTTAGCTCTCCTTATTTGACATAGCTCATGGTTTAGCTCTCCTTATTTGACATAACTCATGGTTTAGCGCTCCTTATTTGACATAACTCATGGTTTAGCTTCTCCTTGTTTGACATAACCCATGGTTTAGTTATCCTTATTTGACATAACTCATGGTTTAGCTCCCCTTATTTGACAGAACTCATGGGTTAGCTCTCCTTATTTGACATAGCTCATGGTTTAGCTCCCCTTATTTGACATAACTCATGGTTTAGCTCTCCTTATTTGACATAGCTCATGGTTTAGTTCTCCTTATTTGACATAGCTCATGGTTTAGTTCTCCTTATTTGACATAACTCATGGTTTAGCTCTCCTTATTTCACATAACTCATGGTTTAGCTCTCTTTATTTGACATAACTCATGGATTAGCTCTCCTTATTTGACATAGCTCATGGTTTAGCTCCCCTTACTTGACATAACTCATGGTTTAGCTGCCCTTAATTGGCATAACTCATGGTTTAGCTCTCCTTATTTGACAGAACTCATGGTTTAGCTCCCCTTATTTGGCATAACTCATGGTTTAGCTCCGCTTATTTGACATAACTCATGGTTTAGCTCCCCTTATTTGGCATAACTCATGGTTTAGCTCTCCTTATTTGACATAACTCATGGTTTAGCTCTCCTTATTTGACATAACTCATGGTTTAGCTCTCTTTATTTGACATAACATGGATTAGCTCTCCTTATTTGACATAGCTCATGGTTTAGCTCCCCTTACTTGACATAACTCATGCTTTAGCTCTCCTTATTTGACATAGCTCATGGTTTTGCTCCCCTTATTTGACAGAACTCATGGTTTAGCTCTCCTTATTTGACATAGCTCATGGTTTTGCTCCCCTTATTTGATATAGCTCATGGTTTAGCTCTCCTTATTTGACATAACTCATGGTTTAGCTCTCCTTATTTGACATAGCTCATGGTTTAGCTCCCCTTACTTGACATAACCCATGGTTTAGCTCTTCTTATTTGACAGAACTCATGGTTTAGCTCTCCTTATTTGACATAACTCATGGTTTAGCTCCCCTTATTCGACTCCTCGTTCTATAAATTATTGGAATGCTTTGATCTCTCTCTACTAGCAGAAAATATAGAAACTAAAAGCAGAAGTCCTTTGTTATTGTCGCACACTGCCCCCTAGTGACAAGTGGCCGTAAATACATATTACAGCTGTACTACCTAGAAGCAGGGAAACCTAACAAAAAAAAGTGATAAAAAAAGTAATAAAATAAAGTGGCCTGCGGCACTGGCAAATCTCTAAATAAATTGGCTGGTAAAGGGTTAAAGATTCTGAGGCTAAAAGCAAAAATACAATGTTGCCTTCCTAAATCAGAAGGTATATGCAAATATTCAACTTCTCATGAATAATAAAAAAACTCCCACAAAGCACCAGGTCAGGACAATGAGTGAATAAGCAGAATCGCTCACTTATGCAGATCTAGTGTAGGGAATGTGCAGCCAGACAGACATCAGACTGACGATCTGCAATATCGAGGACACCTAAACCATTGCAATGATAGGATTTAATACTCGGGCAGACACACAATCTTACTGATAGATCGAGACACATAAAAAGGCAATCCCGATTGATGGAATGCAACTCGCAGACAGGCAATCCGATTGATAGAATGGAACTCGCAGACAGGCAGTCACACTAATGGAACGGGTGCGCAGGAAAATGCAATCCGACTGCTGGAACGGATCACACAGCGAGGCAATCAGAATACGGGAGACGGGTAATCACACTGATGGAACGACATTCACAGACGTACAATCAGATTGATGGAGTGCAACCTAACGTTCCAGATTAATGAATGGAAACTCACACATCCAACTGGCAGGATGCAATGAGCACACCGAGAACGAAACAGACACACAGACAGATACTCGAGGATGGACATACTGACAGCAAGGATAAAAGGAAACGGACAGACTATCTAGGAAACTGGCAGACAAACAACTCACAGGTCATCATACTGACAGAATGCAGGGCACAGATAGGGGCGCAGAGAGAAGAGAGGGGCGCAGAGAGAAGAGAGGGGCGCAGAGAGAAGAGACAAGAGAAGAGAGGAGGGCACAGAGAAGAGACAAGAGAAGAGAGGAGCGCAGAGAGAAGAGCGCAGAGAGAAGAGAGGGGCGCAGAGTTAAGAGAGGGGCACAGAGAGAAGAGAGGGGAACAGAGAGAAGAGAGGGGAACAGAGAGAAGAGAGGGGCGCAGAGAGAAGAGAGGGGCGCAGAAAGAAGAGAGGGGCACAGAGAGAAGAGACAAGAGAAAGACAAGAGAAGAGAGGGGCGCAGAGAGAAGAGAGGGGCGAGGGGCGCAGAGAGAAGAGAGGGGCGCAGAGAGAAGAGAGGGGTGCAGAGAGAAGAGAGGGGTGCAGAGAGAAGAGACAAGAGAAGAGAGGGGCGCAGAGAGAAGAGACAAGAGAAGAGAGGGGCACAGAGAGAAGAGGGGCGCAGAGAGAAGAAAGGGGTGCAGAGAGAAGAAAGGGGCGCAGAGAGAAGAGACAAGAGAAGAGAGGGGCGCAGAGAGAAAAGACAAGAGAAGAGAGGGGCACAGAGAGAAGAGAGGGGCGCAGAGAGAAGAAAGGGGTGCAGAGAGAAGAGACAAGAGAAGAGAGGGGCGCAGAGATCATCTCTCTGGGGTGCAGAGAGAAGAGACAAGAGAAGAGACGAGAGAAGATAGGGGCACAGAGAGGTGGGGCACATAAAGAGAGGGTGAAAAAAAAAAGTTGGGCGAAAAAAAGAAGAGGCGCCGAGAGAAGAGAGGGGCGCCGAGAGAAGAGCACAGAGAGAAGAGACGGGCGCAAAGAAGAGACGGGCGCAAAGAAGAGACGGGCGCAAAGAAGAGGGCACAAAGAAGAGGGCACAAAGAAGAGGGCACAAAGAGCAGAGGCAGGCGCAAAGAGAAGAAACGGGCGCAAAGAGAAGAGGCAGGCGCAAAGAGAAGAGGCAGGCGCAAAGAGAAGAGGCAGGCGCAAAGAGAAGAGGCAGGCGCAAAGAGAAGAGGCGGGCGCACAGAGAGGAAACGAGTGCAAAAGGGAAGAGACATGCACAAGGAGAGGAGACGGGCGCAAGGAGAGGAGACGGGCGCAAGGAGAGGAGACGGGCGCAAGGAGAGGAGACGGGCGCAAGGAGAGGAGACGGGCGCAAAAAAAAAAACAGGAGACAGGCGTAAGGACAGCAGACAGGCGTAAGGACAGCAGACAGGCGTAAGGACAGCAGACAGGCGGAAGAAGAATAAATTGGTAGGTGAACAGAGGCGCCAGAAGGATAAAAGTACATAATATTTTTAAAAAATTGCTGGGAGGAAGTGGTGGACTCGCCTCTGTTAAAGCAGACACCAAGGACTGTAAATATATAGATATACACATTTATTGAAAATACCCCAAAGATGCAACGCGTTTCGCGGGCACAGCCCACTTCTTCAGGCTATAAGCAGGGGATAAACAACAGCAATTCAGTTATAGCAAGCAGAGCACCTCTGTCTGGAAGAAGAAAAGCAGGCAGGTGAATGGGCGAGAGACAGGCGTAAGGACGGGAGACAGGCGGAAGAAGAAGACAGGCGGAAGAAGAAGACAGGCGGAAGAAGAAGACAGGCGGAAGAAGAAGACAGGCGGAAGAAGAAGACAGGCGGAAGAAGAAGACAGGCGGGAGGAAGAGAGACCGGCGGAGGGACAAGAGACCGGCGGAGGGACAAGAGACCGGCGGAGGGACAAGAGACCGGCGGAGGGACAAGAGACCGGCGGAGGGACAAGAGACCGGCGGAGGGACAAGAGACCGGCGGAGGGACAAGAGACCGGCGGAGGGACAAGAGACCGGCGGAGGGACAAGAGACCGGCGGAGGGACAAGAGACCGGCGGAGGGACAAGAGACCGGCGGAGGGACAAGAGACCGGCGGAGGGACAAGAGACCGGCGGAGGGACAAGAGACCGGCGGAGGGACAAGAGACCGGCGGAGGGACAAGAGACCGGCGGAGGGACAAGAGACCGGCGGAAGGACAAGAGACCGGCGGAAGGACAAGAGACCGGCGGAAGGACAAGAGACCGGCGGAAGGACAAGAGACCGGCGGAAGGACAAGAGACCGGCGGAAGGACAAGAGACCGGCGGAAGGACAAGAGACCGGCGGAAGGACAAGAGACCGGCGGAAGGACGGGAGACCGGCGGAAGGACGGGAGACCGGCGGAAGGACGGGAGACCGGCGGAAGGACGGGAGACAGGCGGAAGGACGGGAGACAGGCGGAAGGACGGGAGACAGGCGGAAGGACGGGAGACAGGCGGAAGGACGGGAGACAGGCGGAAGGACGGGAGACAGGCGGAAGGACGGGAGACAGGCGGAAGGACGGGAGACAGGCGGAAGGACGGGAGACAGGCGGAAGGACGGGAGACAGGCGGAAGGACGGGAGACAGGCGGAAGGACGGGAGACAGGCGGAAGGACGGGAGACTGGCGGAAGGACGGGAGACTGGCGGAAGGACGGGAGACTGGCGGAAGGACGGGAGACTGGCGGAAGGACGGGAGACAGGCGGAAGGACGGGAGACAGGCGGAAGGACGGGAGACAGGCGGAAGGACGGGAGACAGGCGGAAGGACGGGAGACAGGCGGAAGGACGGGAGACAGGCGGAAGGACGGGAGACAGGCGGAAGGACGGGAGACAGGCGGAAGGACGGGAGACAGGCGGAAGGACGGGAGACAGGAGACAGAATGAGCTTTGTAGGTCAGCCCACGACTGCTGACTAATCCTGACACAGATTTCCTGCAGGGTCTGAAGATAGATTCTCTTTTATCTGATGTGCTGCGTCTATTCTTCAGACAGAGGCGGTATTGATCCTGATTGGAGGTGCGTGATCATACAGGCGTACATGAAATCAGAGCGAGCTATCCATCCTCTCCTGCTAGATGGATAAGAGTTTCTCCCAGCCCCAACTAACAAAGGGGATCAATGCCGCTGCAGCACTGCCGAGGCTGACAGCGCCGGGGTGCCAGGGTCAAGCACACTTCATCATCAGCCATTAGCATGTGGCCCTCCGTTCCAGGCACAGATCTCCAGCTAGGTGCGATGGTCTCACCAAGAACTCTGCCTCTCTCCCTACAGCTCACACTCTACAGAAACCTGAAGAAATTTAAGGCACTACTCTGCACCAGCCCAAAGACAAGCCTGGCTCGCTTTCTGCAGATATATGAGTATATCTGATCTGATATATATGAGATATACAGTGCAAGCGTACTTGTACTGTTGAAGTCTATGGAGGCTGCCATATTTATTTCCTCTGAGGTTAAAATAAACGAATGAATTAAACTATTATATTTATCCTCCTACTCCTAAAAATTATTAAGTATCTCAGGGTTTCTTTCATATTTAAAGATGTACAAAGTAAGTTGAATGTTTTACTTCCTCTGTTCAGTGGCAGCCTATTAAGTGTCCCAGCGTGAAAATACATGAACTATTGACCTTTTTACTACCCCCTGTGCTCTCCGAAGTTGTATTCTGTAAGGAAAACTTTTATGGCTGTAGCTTATCAGTGATATTTACTATATCCCCCACAAGACAGAAGCCGTCACTTCCATGCCTAGAACTGAACTCTTAAAGGGAGCAAAATAAAACTAGTAAAACAACCTGGTTATTAAAGAGACTAACAAAATTTTCAGCCTCATTTCTTCTGTCCTATAAATTCCTAATGTGGTCTGGCTTACTGCAGCCTGTTCTAGTTGCACTGTCTCTGTAATATATCTAATCTTCTTTCCTTTGTCAAACCTTATCGAGCCAGAGAGGAATCTTCTCGAGAAATACTGCGCACCACTGGAAATACCACACTCACAGAATCAGGGGGTCGCAATTACAAGAGGTTCACTCCACCTCAGTCAGTAATACTTGTATCAATCACTGCGCATACTTCAATCCCGGTAAAAACATAAAATACACATAGTGCCCAGTACTGCTAATAACAAGCTATAGCGAGCACCTCGTGACGCACACCTGGGGGTAGTGCCACCACCTTATAAGGGAAATTGTAACAGGCCCCCCCCCTTCGTGCTTTGCACTCCCTGAAAAAGCGTCTTGCTCTATTGCATATCACAACCACACTGCTTTGCCAGCCAAGGAGAGTGAAGCAGATGTAGAACATAAATCCATTTAATAGAATAAAAACATCCCGCAGGCTTACAGTTTGACAGTCACAAGTCTCGGCTCTACCGCGGATAGTACAGAGCCTGCTCGCTTCCACTGCTCGGCCTGCTTCCGGGTGACGTCAATGCGCTCCTCCGACTAGGGCGGAGTCGGAGGAGCGCATTGACGTCACCCGGAAGCAGGACGAGCAGTGGAAGCGAGCAGGCTCTGCACTGCCTTTTTACTGCCTTTGCAGCTAAGCAAAAAAAATGTGTAACTTACATTTTGTTGAACAGCGAGGAGAACGCCAGCGCATACCACTAAGGCTGCATCTGAAATGACCACCAGCTCAGTGTGCAGCACCTAAATAGATTTTCTGCACACTTTGCATTTCAGATGCAAGTCATATGCAAAATGTAAGTTACACATTTTCTTTTTGCTTAGCTGCTCCCAAGGTTTTAAATTTAGGTTAGGTCACTTGCCCGGAGGTTTGCCTCACCGTGGCGCAAGTGTCTAGTATAATATACTTTGCATGCAAACCATATTGGAAGCTAAAGTTCCTCCTAGTTTAATAAATGTTAGCACTTGTCTTGGATGCAGGGCATGCATTTTTCAGTCTGACAGAGGCGGTGTATGCCTTTGCGATTAACCATTCAATTGCAACATGTGTTTAGGGACGCGCAGTCTTTCCCCCCACCTTTTTTTTTACTTTGTAACTATGTAACTGTCAGGTTAGCTGCTCCCAGCCCCTCCTCCTGAGTTTCCTGTTTGCATAATAAGTAGTAGCAGATTTGCATATGATTTGCATCTGAATTGAATGCAAAGTGTGCAGAAAATCTACTTAGGTGCTTCACATTGAGCTGGTGGTCATTTCAGATGCAGCCTTAGTGGTATGCGCTGGCGTTCTCCTCGCTGTTCAACACACACTGCAAGCTAGTTTACTATCAGTACAGGCACAGAGTAACAGCTTATACTGTACATACTGAAGGCAGCAGAGATCAGCACACACTGCAGCTAGCTTACTATCAGTACAGGCACAGAGCAACAGCTTATACTGTACATACGGGAGGCATCACAAATCAGCACACACTGCAGCTAGTTTACTATCAGTACAGGCACAGAGTAACAGCTTATACTGTACATACTGGAGGCAGCAGAGATCAGCACACACTGCAGCTAGTTTACTATCAGTACAGGCACAGAGTAACAGCTTATATTGTACATACTGGAAGCAGCAGAGATCAGCACACACTGCAGCTAGTTTACGATCAGTAAAGGCAGAGAGTAACCGCTTATACTGCAGATACTGGAGGTAGCAGAGATCAGCACACACTGCAGCTAGTTTACGATCAGTACAGGCACAGAGTAACAGCTTATACTGTACATACTGGAGGTAGCAGGAATCAGTACACACTGCAGCTAGTTTACTATCAGTAGAGGCACAGAGTTAGGGCCCGTTCTCACTAGGGCGATTAGCGGGCGATTCCTGCTAATCGCCGAAGCGCTAGTCCAATACTAACTAATGGCAGTGATCTCACTGCCACGATTGCCGCTGATACTGTACCGATACTATACTGTACATGCTGGTGTAAGCTCTGTAGTTAGTTTACTAAAGGGGGCATATAGTGTAATTTTCAAGGACAAAGAGGATATATGGCATTTGCCTTGTGCTGGGAATACACGGTTCGTTTTTTAGCTCATTCGATGGTTCAGTAGATCATTTCCGACATGTCCGATCTCCATTTCAATCCTTTCGCTACTCGATTTCTGATAGCAGTGAATGGAAAAACAGAAGAAAAACAAGCGTAAGACAAGAGAAACTACTGCCGAATCAAACGGCAAGAACGATTGAGAGGAGAAACGTACGGCAGAAACGCACGATGTATTCCCAGCATTAGACCAGCATTGTGCATTGTCATTGTTAACACAGCAGCAGGGGGTGTGAAAACAAAGCTTGTGAAACTCACTCAATGACCGCAGTGTGTGACATCAGAAGGGCAACATTTCAAAGCATATTATACAGAAAGGGAAAACCATATTCCGAGAGTGATAACCATTACTGAAGTAACTGCCTACCTAGAGATCACTACAGACAGATCATACTACTGCACAATTACAACTGCACTGAAAAAGAACCACAAGGCCATTTAATAGCCATACATGATTCACTTTTATGTTAATTATCCTTATTTACCCAGCAGAAACTCTTCCTTTATATACTAGCTGATAATAATCTAATAATAATCTGAACATTTGTATATTGCTTTTCTCCTGTCGGACTCAATGATATCCCGGCGTTGCCCGGGTATGTATTTGGCTGGTGTTGGTTGCGCCCACTTTTTCTAACTCTAACACACAATTACTCAATGACCTAGTTTGTGAGCTTTGCAGTCTTTGGCATCAATAATATGCATTGAAATGAAACTCTGATTAGCGGTTTGTGGCTCCACCCCCTTTTCTGAATTTGAACCCCAGTGACCAACTGTACCAGGTTTAAGGCTTGTGCCATTAACGGTGTAAAAATGGCAGCAATTAACCACTTCCCGACCGCCGTATATACAATTGGCGGCCGGGAAGTGGACGCCGCAAGGACCGCCGTATTGACAATTGGCGGCGGTCCTTGTATGGGCATGGGCGGAGCGATCGCGTCATCCGTGACGCGATCCTCCGCCTGGCGCCGCTCACCCGCCGCAACATCCCGCCGGCCATACGGAAGCGCCGGCGGGATATTAACCCGACGATCGCCGCATACAAAGTGTATAATACACTTTGTAATGTTTACAAAGTGTATTATACAGGCTGCCTCCTGCCCTGGTGGTCCCAATGTCCGAGGGACCACCAGGGCAGGCTGCAGCCACCCTAGTCTGCACCAAGCACACTGATTTCCCCCCCCCCCCTGCCCCAGATCGCCCACAGCACCCATCAGACCCCCCCCTGCCCACCCCCCAGACCCCTGTTTGAACCCAATCACCCCCCCTAATCACCCATCAATCACTCCCTGTCACTATCTGTCAACGCTATTTTTTTTTTCATCCCCCTGCTGCCCCCCGCTCCCTCCTGATCACCCCCCCACCCCTCAGATTCTCCCCAGACCTCCCCCCCCATGTACTGTATGCATCTATCCCCCCTGATCACCTGTCAATCACCTGTCCATCACCTGTCAATCACCCGTCAATCACCCGTCAATCACCCCCTGTCACTGCCACCCATCAATCAGCCCCTAACCTGCCCCTTGCGGGCAATCTGATCACCCCCCCACACCAATAGATCGCCCGCAGATCCGACATCAGATCACCTCCCAAATCCATTGTTTACATCTATTCTCTCCTCTAAACACCCACTAATTACCCATCAATCATCCATCAATCACCCCCTATCACCACCTGTCACTTTTACCTATCAGATCAGACCCTAATCTGCCCCTTGCGGGCACCCAATCACCCGCCCACACGCTCAGATTGCCCTCTGACCCCCCCTTATCAATTCACCAGTGCATTAATTACATCTGTTCTTCCCTGTAATAACCCACTGATCACCTGTCAATCACCTGCCAATCACCTATCACCCATCAATCACCCCCTGTCACCCCCTGTCACTGCCACCCATCAATCAGCCCCAAACCTGCCCCTTGCGGGCAATCTGATCACCCACCCACACCATTAGATCGCCCGCAACCCCGCCGTCAGATTACCTCCCAAATGTATTGTTTACATCTGTTATCTTCTCTAAACACCCACTAATTACCCATAAATCACCCATCAATCACCCCCTATCACCAACCGTCACTGTTACCTATCAGATCAGACCCTAATCTGCCCCTTGCGGGCACCCAATCACCCGCCCACACGCTCAGATTGCCCTCAGACCCCCCCCCCTTATAAATTCGCCAGTGCATTAATTACATCTGGCCTTCCCTGTAATAACCCACTGATCACCTGTCAATCACCTGCCAATCACCTATCACCCATCAATCACCCCCTGTCACTGCCACCCAACAATCAGCCCCTAACCTGCCCCTTGCGGGCAAACTGATCACCCACCCACACCAATAGATCGCCCGCAGATCCGACATCAGATCACCACCCAAGCGCAGTGTTTCCATCTATTCTCTCCTCTAAACACCCACTAATTACCCATCAATCACCCATCAATCACCCCCTATCACCACCTGTCACTGTTACCCATCAGATCAGACCCTAATCTGCCCCTTGCGGGCACCCAATCGCCCCGCCTACACGCTCAGATTGCCCTCAGACCCCCCCTTATCAATTCGCCAGTGCAATATTTACATCTGTTCTCCCCTGTAATAACCCACTGATTACCTGTCAATCACCTATCAATCACCCATCAATCACCCCCTGTCACTGCCACCCATCAATCACCCCCTGTCACTGCCACCCATCAATCGCCCGCTGTCACTGCCACCCATCAATCAGCCCCTAACCTGCCCCTTGCGGGCAATCTGATCACCCACACCAATAGATCGCCCGCAGATCCGACGTCCGATCACCTCCCAAGTGCAGTGTTTACATCTCTTCTCTACCCTAAACACCCACTAATTACCCATCAATCACCCCCTGTCACTGCTACCTATCAGATTAGACCCCTATCTGCCCCTAGGGCACTCAATCACCCGCCCACACCCTCAGACCCCAGCCCTGATCACCTCGCCAGTGCATTGCTTGCATCTATTCCCCCCTCTAATCACACCTTGAGACACCCATCAATCACCTCCTGTCACCCGCCTAGCACTCCTATCCATCAGATCAGGCCCCAATTTGCCCCATGTGGGCTCCTGATCACTCGGCCAAACCCTCAGATCCCCCTCAGACCCCCTTCCGATCACCTCCCCAGTGCATTGATTGCATCTATTTTCCCCTCTAACCACCCCCTGAGACACCCATCAATCACCTCCTGTCACCCGCCTAGCACTCCTATCCATCAGATCAGGCCCAATACAACCTGCCATCTAAAAGGCCACCCTGCTTATGACCGGTTCCAAAAAAATCGCCCCCTCATAGACCACCTGTCATCAAAATTTGCAGATGCTTATACCCCTGAACATTCATTTTGAGACATTTGGTTTCCAGACTACTCACGGTTTTGGGCCTGTAAAATGCCAGGGCGGTATAGGAACCCCACAAGTGACCCCATTTTAGAAAAAAAGACACGCTAAGGTATTCTGTTAGGTGTATGACGAGTTCATAGAAGATTTTATTTTTTGTCAAAAGTTAGCGGAAATTGATTTTTATTGGTTTTTTTTCACAAAGTGTCATTTTTCACTAACTTGTGACAAAAAAAAAAATCTTCTATGATCTCGCCATACACCTAACGGAATACCTTGGGGTGTCTTCTTTCTAAAATGGGGTCACTTGTGGGGTTCCTATACTGCCCTGGCATTTTAGGGGCCCTAAACCGCGAGGAGTAGTCTAGAAAACAAATGCCTCAAAATGACCTGTGAATAGGACGTTGGGCCCCTTAGCGCACCTAGGCTGCAAAAAAGTGTCACACATGTGGTACCGCCGTACTCAGGAAAAGTAGTATAATGTGTTGTGGGGTGTATTTTTACACATACCCATGCTGGGTGGGAGAAATTTCTATGTAAATGGACAATTGTGTGTACAAAAATCAAACAATTGTCATTTACAGAGATATTTCTCCCACTTAGCATGGGTATGTGTAAAAATACACCCCAAAACGCATTATACTACTTCTCCTGAGTACGGCGGTACCACATGTGTGGCACTTTTTTACACCCTAAGTACGCTAAGGGGCCCAAAGTCCAATGAGTACCTTTAGGATTTCACAGGTCATTTTGCGACATTTGGTTTCAAGACTACTCCTCACGGTTTAGGGCCCCTAAAATGCCAGGGCAGTATAGGAACCCCACAAATGACCCCATTCTAGAAAGAAGACACCCAAAGGTATTCCGTACGGAGTATGGTGAGTTCATAGAAGATTTTATTTTTTGTCACAAGTTAGCGGAAAATGACACTTTGTGAAAAAAAAACAATTAAAATCAATTTCCGCTAACTTGTGACAAAAAAATAAAAACTTCTATGAACTCACCATACTCCTAACGGAATACCTTGGGGTGTCTTCTTTCTAAAATGGGGTCATTAGTGGGGTTCCTATACTGCCCTGGCATTTTAGGGGCCCTAAACCGTGAGGAGTAGTCTTGAAACAAAAATGACCTGTGAAATCCTAAAGGTACTCATTGGACTTTGGGCCCCTTAGTGCAGTTAGGGTGCAAAAAAGTGCCACACATGTGGTATCGCCGTACTCGGGAGAAGTAGTATAATGTGTTTTGGGGTGTATTTTTACACATACCCATGCTGGGTGGGAGAAATACCTCTGTAAATGACAATCTTTTGATTTTTTTACACACAATTGTCCATTTACAGAGGTATTTATCCCCCCCAGCATGGGTATGTGTAAAAATACACCCCAAAACACATTGTACTACTTCTCCCGAGTATGGCGATACCACGTGTGGCACTTTTTTGCACCCTAACTGCGCTAAAGGGCCCAAAGTCCAATGAGTACCTTTAGGATTTCACAGGTCATTTTGAGAAATTTCGTTTCAAGACTACTCCTTACGGTTTAGGGCCCCTAAAATGCCAGGGCAGTATAGGAACCCCACAAATGACCCCATTTTAGAAAGAAGACACCCCAAGGTATTCCGTTAGTAGTATGGCGAGTTCATAGAAGATTTTATTTTTTGTCACAAGTTAGCGGAAATTGATTTTAATTGTGTTTTTTCACAAAGTGTCATTTTCCGCTAACTTTTGACAAAAAATAAAATCTTCTATGAACTCACCATACTCCTAACGGAATACCTTGGGGTGTCTTCTTTCTAAAATGGGGTCATTTGTGGGGTTCCTATACTGCCCTGGCATTTTAGGGGCCCTAAACCGTGAGGAGTAGTCTTGAAACGAAATTTCTCAAAATGACCTGTGAAATCCTAAAGGTACTCATTGGACTTTGGGCCCTTTAGCGCAGTTAGGGTGCAAAAAAGTGCCACACATGTGGTATCGCCGTACTCAGGAGAAGTAGTATAATGTGTTTTGTGGTGTATTTTTACACATACCCATGCTGAGTGGGAGAAAGATCTCTGTAAATAGACAATTGTGTGTAAAAAAAATTAACAAATTGTCATTTACAGAGATATTTCTCCCACCCAGCATGGGTATGTGTAAAAATACACCCCAAAACACATTATACTACTTCTCCTGAGTACGGCAATACCACATGTGTGGCACTTTTTTGCAGCCTAACTGTGCTAAGGGGTCCAAAGTCCAATGAGCACCTTTAGGCTTTACAGCGGTGCTTACAATTTAGCACCCCCAAAATGACCCCATTTTGGAAAGTAGACCCTTCAAGGTATTCAGAGAGGGGCATGGTGAGTCCGTGGCAGATTTCATTTTTTTTTTGTCGCAAGTTAGAAGAAATGGAAACTTTTTTTTTTTTTTTTTTCTCACAAAGTGTCATTTTCCGCTTACTTGTGACAAAAAATAATATCTTCTATGAACTCACTATGCCTCTCAGTGAATACTTTGGGATGTCTTCTTTCCAAAATGGGGTCATTTGGGGGGTATTTATACTATCCTGGAATTCTAGCCCCTCATGAAACATGACAAGGGGTCAGAAAAGTCATAGATGCTTGAAAATGAGAAAATTCACTTTTTGCACCATAGTTTGTAAACGCTATAACTTTTACCCAAACCAATAAATATACACTGAATGGGTTTTTTTTTATCAAAAACATGTTTGTCCACATTTTTCGCGCTGCATGTATACAGAAATTTTACTTTATTTGAAAAATGTCAGCACAGAAAGTTAAAAAAAATCATTTTTTTGCCAAAATTCATGTCTTTTTTGATGAATATAATAAAAAGTAAAAATCGCAGGAGCAATCAAATAGCACCAAAAGAAAGCTTTATTAGTGACAAGAAAAGGAGCCAAAATTCATTTAGGTGGTAGGTTGTATGAGCGAGCAATAAACCGTGAAAGCTGCAGTGGTCTGAATGGAAAAAAAGTGGCCGGTCCTTAAGGGGTAGAAAGCCCTAGGTCCTCAAGTGGTTAAGTAGTCCAGTTGAAAAGTCACAGGTGAATTTTGATTGGCTGTTGTAAGCTCCACCCACTTTTATGAATATTAATCCCAGTCACCCAGTGACCAACTGTGCAAAGTTTGAGAACCCTGCCATTAACAGTGTAAGAATGGCTGCCATTTAAATTTTCCCAGTGAAATTAGTATTTGTCTCCGCCGATTTTCTGGTTATGGGGATAAAAAGTATCCTGTGTGTTATTCCAGGTAATGTACGATGTGTGTACCAAATTTCATTCAAATCCGTTCAGCCATTGTTGTGTTATTGAGTAACAAACATCCAAACTATTGCATTTATAATGTTAGTGAGATTGTTGTATATTGGTATGTAACCCCACCCTCCCAGTGATGTCACAGCCTAGGCTGTGATGTCACACAGCCTTCTGCCTCAGTGTCCTCTGGGACACTGGCTGTTTGGTCGGCTCACTTCGAAACACACAAAATACAAACATTCCGCAGGGATGCACCTTGCCTGCAGCAAAAATGTCACCATCTGTTAACAATTTAAGAATTAAAAACAGGGTGGGGAAAGATCTTACAATGGCAAAACCTTTTCCACTACGTGATTGCATTTATGACAGCGCTGTGATGCGATTTTACTAATTTCCGCTATTGCTTTGTACAATCCAACAGGTGTATGGTGTGATTGCAGCACATCTGCAATCGTTTTGGGGTAAAATCGGATCGCACTAAAATTCCATAGCACCGTGATTGCTACGCGATTTTCTTTATGTACCCGACACCAAACGTTAGTCCTGCAGCAGTTTTCTTGCATTTGCACCACAGTACAAATACTATGGTGCAAATGCATGAAAACCGCAGCAGGACTAACGTTTGGTGTCGGGCAAATTCGGAGTCGGAGTCGAGGAGTCGGAGTCTAGGCAATTTTGGGCACCCGGAGTCGGAGTCGTTGATTTCATAAACTGAGGAGTCGGAGTCAGGAGTCGCATGATTTTTGTACAAAATCAACAGCCCTGTTAAGTATTAGACTAAGAAGTCGGAGTCGAGGAGTCGGAGTCTGAGCCATTTTGGGTACCCGGAGTCGGAGTCGTGGTTTCATAAACTGAGGAGTCGGAAGATTTTTGTACCGACTCCACAGCCCTGGGCAAATTTGCATCACAAATGCATCGCACTAGACTAGGGGCAATTAGGGAAGGTCAATGAGATGCAAATAATTTCGAGTTGATGCAGGAGTATGCAAATTTTGTATGCCGGTTTATGCAGCTTGAGGCTAGGAAGTCCGTGAAAGTTAGCGTTTTGCTGCATAGGAGCTTGTGCTTTTGTTCCGCACATGTGTTTTTTTTCTTGCGTTTTCATGTTTATATTAGTTTTAAAGAACCTAGTGTTTTGCAACCTGTAAGAAATCGGATCGCCATGAAGCCCCATACACACGCTCAACAGCGGTCTTTTATGCAGCACAATTGTCAAACAGCTTTTGTTGTGAAACAAGTTGAAACAACTAAAACAAAGTTGCATGCTATTGTTCACACAACTGATAAGACTGATAAGTCAATCCAACTGTTAAGCCCAATCTACACAACACGATTCTTTGTGCGATTCGATTATGATTCTATTTACGATCTGATTAAATCCAACATGTCCGATCAGGATTCGACTTGGTTTGCCATTGTTTTGCAATGGCAAATAGCATTGAATCGAATCCTGAATCGGATTTAATCGGATCGTAAATAGAATCGTGTAGATGGGGCTTTAGATTGACTTCTTATCAACTTTTTGAACAATCGCAAAGTAATTTTTTTAGTTGTTTCAGCTTGTTTCACAACAAAAATTGTGCTGCATAAAAGACCGCTGTTCAGCGTGTGACTGGCAGATAGTTGGACAAATAGTTGGTAGGTGTGTATGAACCTTTATCCTAGGCTGTTTAGCTTTGCAGTGATATCCTCCCAGAGTGTTCTGGGAAACCAGGTATATTTTGTACTTGCTTCGGAGCTCCAGAAACAAACGTTCCCCAGCGATCAACTGACAGGACTAAAGATGTGAGGAATGGGCCAACACTGACTAATTTATAAATGCTTCATTACATTACTTTCACTACAGTTTCTCTTTAAGAATTCACAGTTATTTAAGTTATATTTAATAATGTCCCTCTTGTGACTCAGCAAACTGTCTCTATGGCTGAAGTTCCTCTTGTATGTACAGCTGTAATAGCCCATGTCAGCACGCTGGTGTGCCTCTTCCTAGCACCTCCCATCTGTGGATATGTCAGGATAGGGGCTGCCTGGCAGGCTGGTATCCCTCTCCCTGGCACCTGTTTGTGGATATGTCAGGATAGTAGCTGCCTGGCAGGCTGGTATGCCTCTCCCTGGCACCTCCTGTTTGTGGATATGTCAGGATAGGAGCTGCCTGGCAGGCTGGTGTGCCTCTCCCTGGCACCCCCCGTCTGTGGATATGTCAGGATAGGGGCAGCCTGGCAGGCTGGTATGCCTCTCCCTGGCACCTCCCTGTCTGTGGATATGTCAGGATAGGGGCAGCCTGGCAGGCTGGTATGCCTCTCCCTGGCACCTCCCATCTGTGGATATGTCAGGATAGTGGCTGCCTGGCAGGCTGGTATGCCTCTCCCTGGCACCTCCTGTTTGTGGATATGTCAGGATAGGAGCTGCCTGGCACGGTGGTATGCCTCTCCCTGGCACCTCCCATCTGTAGATATGTCAGGATAGTGGCTGCCTGCCAGGCTGGTATGCCTCTCCCTGGCACCTCCCATCTGTGGATATGTCAGGATAGTGGCTGCCTGGCAGGCTGGTATCCCTCTCCCTGGCACCTCCCGTCTGTAGATATGTCAGGATAGTGGCTGCCTGGCAGGCTGGTATGCCTCCCCCTGGCACCTCCCGTCTGTGGATATGTCAGGATAGGGGCTGCCTGGCAGGCTGGTATCCCTCTCCCTGGCACCTCCCGTCTGTTGATATGTCAGAATAGGGGCTGCCTGGCAGGCTGGTATGCCTCTCCCTGGCACCTCCTGTCTGTGGTTATGTCAGGATAGTGGCTGCCTGGCAGGCTGGTATGCCTCTCCCTGGCACCTCCCGTCTGTGGATATGTCAGGATAGGAGCTGCCTGGCAGGCTGGTGTGCCTCTCCCTGGCACCTCCCTGTCTGTGGTTATGTCAGGATAGGGGCTGCCTGGCAGCCTGGTGTGCCTCTCCCTGCCACCTCCCATCTGTGGATATGTCAGGATAGTGGCTGCCTGGCAGGCTGGTATGCCTCTCCCTGGCACCTCCCATCTGTGGATATGTCAGGATAGGGGCTGCCTGGCAGGCTAGTATGCCTCTACCTGGCACCTCCTGTCTGTGGACATGTCAGGATAGGGGCTGCCTGGCAGGCTGGTATGCCTCTCCCTGGCACCCCGTCTGTGGATATGTCAGGATAGGGGCTGCCTGGCAGGCTGGTATGCCTCTCCCTGGAACCTCCTGTCTGTGGATATGTCAGGATAGGGGCTGTCTGGCAGGCTGGTGTGCCTCTCCCTGGCACCTCCTGTCTGTGGATATATCAGGATATGGGCTGCCTGGCAGGCTGGTGTGCCTCTCCCTGGCACCTCCCGTCTGTGGATATGTCAGGATATGGGCTGCCTGGCAGGCTGGTGTGCCTCTCCCTGGAACCTCCCGTCTGTGGATATGTCAGGATAGGGGCTGCCTGGCAGGCTGGTATGCCTCTCCCTGGAACCTCCTGTCTGTGGATATGTCAGGATAGGGGCTGTCTGGCAGGCTGGTGTGCCTCTCCCTGGCACCTCCTGTCTGTGGATATGTCAGGATAGTGGCTGCCTGGCAGGCTGGTATCCCTCTCCCTGGCACCTCCTGTCTGTGGATATGTCAGGATAGGGGCTGCCTGGCAGGCTGGTGTGCCTCTCCCTGGCACCTCCCTGTCTGTGGATATGTCAGGATAGGGGCTGCCTGGCAGGCTGGAGTGCCTCTCCCTGGCACCTCCTGTCTGTGGATATGTCAGGATAGGGGCTGCCTGGCAGGCTGGTGTGCCTCTCCCTGGCACCTCCCTGTCTGTGGATATGTCAGGATAGGGGCTGCCTGGCAGGCTGGTGTGCCTCTCCCTGGCACCCCCCGTCTGTGGATATGTCAGGATAGGGGCTGCCTGGAAGGCTGGTGTGCCTCTCCCTGGCACCTCCCGTCTGTGGATATGTCAGGATAGGGGCTGCCTGGCAGGCTGGTATGCCTCTCCATGGCACCTCCCTGTCTGTGGATATGTCAGGATAGGGGCTGCCTGGCAGCCTGGTGTGCCTCTCCCTGGCACCTCCCATCTGTGGATATGTCAGGATAGTGGCTATCTGGCAGGCTGGTATCCCTCTCCCTGGCACCTCCCGTCTGTGGATATGTCAGGATAGTGGCTGCCTGGCAGGCTGGTATGCCTCTCCCTGGCACCTCCCTGTCTGTGGTTATGTCAGGATAGGGGCTGCCTGGCGTGCCTCTCCCTGGCACCTCCCTGTCTGTGGTTATGTCAGGATAGGGGCTGCCTGGCAGCCTGGTGTGCCTCTCCCTGGCACCTCCCTGTCTGTGGTTATGTCAGGATAGTGGCTGCCTGGCAGGCTGGTATCCCTCTCCCTGGCACCTCCTGTCTGTGGATATGTCAGGATAGTGGCTGCCTGGCAGGCTGGTATGCCTCTCCCTGGCACCTCCCATCTGAGGATATGTCAGGATAGGGGCTGCCTGGCAGGCTAGTATGCCTCTACCTGGCACCTCCTGTCTGTGGATATGTCAGGATAGGGGCTGCCTGGCAGGCTGGTATGCCTCTCCCTGGCACCTCCTGTCTGTGGATATGTCAGGATAGGGGCTGCCTGGCAGGCTGGTATGCATCTCCCTGGCACCTCCTGTCTGTGGATATGTCAGGATAGGGGCTGTCTGGCAGGCTGGTGTGCCTCTCCCTGGCACCTCCTGTCTGTGGATATGTCAGGATAGTGGCTGCCTGGCAGGCTGGTATCCCTCTCCCTGGCACCTCCCGTCTGTGGATATGTCAGGATAGTGGCTGCCTGGCAGGCTGGTATGCCTCTCCCTGGCACCTCCCTGTCTGTGGTTATGTCAGGATAGGGGCTGCCTGGCAGCCTGGTGTGCCTCTCCCTGGCACCTCCCTGTCTGTGGTTATGTCAGGATAGGGGCTGCCTGGCAGCCTGGTGTGCCTCTCCCTGGCACCTCCCATCTGTGGATATGTCAGGATAGTGGCTGCCTGGCAGGCTGGTATCCCTCTCCCTGGCACCTCCCGTCTGTGGATATGTCAGGATAGTGGCTGCCTGGCAGGCTGGTATGCCTCTCCCTGGCACCTCCCATCTGAGGATATGTCAGGATAGGGGCTGCCTGGCAGGCTGGTATGCCTCTCGCTGGCACCTCCTGTCTGTGGATATGTCAGGATAGGGGCTGTCTGGCAGGCTGGTGTGCCTCTCCCTGGCACCTCCTGTCTGTGGATATGTCAGGATAGTGGCTGCCTGGCAGGCTGGTATCCCTCTCCCTGGCACCTCCTGTCTGTGGATATGTCAGGATAGGGACTGCCTGGCAGGCTGGTATGCCTCTCCCTGGCACCTCCCGTCTGTGGATATGTCAGGATAGGGGCTGCCTGGCAGGCTGGTGTGCCTCTCCCTGACACCTTCCTGTCTGTGGATATGTCAGGATAGGGGCTGCCTGGCAGGATGGAGTGCCTCTCCCTGGCACCTCCTGTCTGTGGATATGTCAGGATAGGGGCTGCCTGGCAGGCTGGTGTGCCTCTCCCTGGCACCTCCCTGTCTGTGGATATGTCAGGATAGGGGCTGCCTGGCAGGCTGGTATGCCTCTCCCCGGCACCCCCGTCTGTGGATATGTCAGGATAGGGGCTGCCTGGAAGGCTGGTGTGCCTCTCCCTGGCACCTCCTGTCTGTGGATAGGTCAGGATAGGGGCTGCCTGGCAGGCTGGTGTGCCTCTCCCTGGCACCTCCCTGTCTGTGGATATGTCAGGATATGGGCTGCCTGGCAGGCTGGTGTGCCTCTCCCTGGCACCTCCCGTCTATGGATATGTCAGGATAGGGGCTGCCTGGCAGGCTGGTGTGCCTCTCCCTGGCACCTCCCGTCTGTGGATATGTCAGGATAGGGGCTGCCTGGCAGGCTGGTGTGCCTCTCCCTGGGACCTCCTGTCTGTGGATATGTCAGGATAGGGGCTGCCTGGCAGGCTGGTGTGCCTCTCCCTGGCACCTCCCGTCTGTGGATATGTCAGGATAGGGGCTGCCTGGCAGGCTGGTGTGCCTCTCCCTGGGACCTCCTGTCTGTGGGTATGTCAGGATAGGGGCTGCCTGGCAGGCTGGTGTGCTTTCTCCCTGGCACCGCCCGTCTGTGGATATGTCAGGATAGGGGCTGCCTGGCAGGCTGGTGTGCCTCTCCCTGGGACCTCCTGTCTGTGGATATGTCAGGGTAGGGTCTGCCTGGCAGGCTGGTGTGCCTCCCCCTGGCACCCCCCGTCTGTGGTTATGTCAGGATAGGGGCTGCCTGGCAGGCTGGTGTCCCTCTCCCTGGCACCCCCCCGTCTGTGGATATGTCAGGATAGGGGCTGCCTGGCAGGCTGGTATGCCTCTCCCTGGCACCTCCCGTCTGTGGATATGTCAGCATAGGGGCTGCCTGGCAGGCTGGTATGCCTCTCCCTGGCACCTCCTGTCTGTGGATATGATAGGATAGGGGCTGCCTGGCAGGCTGGTGTGCCTCTCCCTGGTACCTCCCGTCTGTGGGTATGTCAGGATATGGGCTGCCTGGCAGGCTGGTGTGCCTCTCCCTGGCACCTCCTGTCTGTGGATATGTCAGGATATGGGCTGCCTGGCAGGCTGGTGTGCCTCTCCCTGGCACCTCCCGTCTGTGGATATGTCAGGATATGGGCTGCCTGGCAGGCTGGTGTGCCTCTCCCTGGAACCTCCAGTCTGTGGATATGTCAGGATAGGGGCTGCCTGGCAGGCTGGTGTGCCTCTCCCTGGGACCTCCTGTCTGTGGATATGTCAGGATAGGGGCTGCCTGGCAGGCTGGTGTGCCTCTCCCTGGCACCTCCCGTCTGTGGATATGTCAGGATAGGGGCTGCCTGGCAGGTTGGTGTGCCTCTCCCTGGGACCTCCTGTCTGTGGGTATGTCAGGATAGGGGCTGCCTGGCAGGCTGGTGTGCTTTCTCCCTGGCACCGCCCGTCTGTGGATATGTCAGGATAGGGGCTGCCTGGCAGGCTGGTGTGCCTCTCCCTGGGACCTCCTGTCTGTGGATATGTCAGGGTAGGGTCTGCCTGGCAGGCTGGTGTGCCTCCCCCTGGCACCCCCCGTCTGTGGTTATGTCAGGATAGGGGCTGCCTGGCAGGCTGGTGTCCCTCTCCCTGGCACCCCCCGTCTGTGGATATGTCAGGATAGGGGCTGCCTGGCAGGCTGGTATGCCTCTCCCTGGCACCTCCCGTCTGTGGATATGTCAGCATAGGGGCTGCCTGGCAGGCTGGTATGCCTCTCCCTGGCACCTCCTGTCTGTGGATATGATAGGATAGGGGCTGCCTGGCAGGCTGGTGTGCCTCTCCCTGGTACCTCCCGTCTGTGGGTATGTCAGGATATGGGCTGCCTGGCAGGCTGGTGTGCCTCTCCCTGGCACCTCCTGTCTGTGGATATGTCAGGATATGGGCTGCCTGGCAGGCTGGTGTGCCTCTCCCTGGCACCTCCCGTCTGTGGATATGTCAGGATAGGGGCTGCCTGGCAGCCTGGTGTGCCTCTCCCTGGCACCTCCCGTCTGTGGATATGTCAGGATAGGGGCTGCCTGGTAGCCTGGTGTGCCTCTCCCTGGCACCTCCCGTCTGTGGATAGGTCAGGATAGGGGCTGCCTGGCAGGCTGGTATGCCTCTCCCTGGCACCTCCTGTCTGTGGATATGTCAGGATAGGGGCTGCCTGGCAGGCTGGTATGCCTCTCCCTGGCACCTCCCGTCTGTGGATATGTCAGAATAGGGGCTGCCTGGCAGCCTGGTGTGCCTCTCCCTGGCACCTCCTGTCTGTGGATATGTCAGGATAGGGGCTGCCTGGCAGGCTGGTATGCCTCTCCCTGGCACCTCCCGTCTGTGGATATGTCAGAATAGGGGCTGCCTGGCAGCCTGGTGTGCCTCTCCCTGGCACCTCCTGTCTGTGGTTATGTCAGGATAGGGGCTGCCTGGCAGGCTGGTGTGCCACTCCCTGGGACCTCCTGTCTGTGGATATGTCAGGGTAGGGTCTGCCTGGCAGGCTGGTGTGCCTCTCCCTGGCACCCCCCGTCTGTGGGTATGTCAGGATAGGGGCTGCCTGGCAGGCTGGTATGCCTCTCCCTGGCACCTCCCGTCTGTGGATATGTCAGGATAGGGGCTGCCTGGCAGGCTGGTGTGCCTCTCCCTGGGACCTCCTGTCTGTGGATGTCAGGGTAGGGTCTGCCTGGCAGCCTGGTGTGCCTCTCCCTGGCACCCCCCGTCTGTGGTTATGTCAGGATAGGGGCTGCCTGGCAGGCTGGTGTGCCTCTCCCTGGCACCTCTCGTCTGTAGATATGTCAGCATAGGGGCTGCCTGGCAGGCTGGTGTGCCTCTCCCTGGCACCTCCCTGTGGATATGTCAGGATAGGGGCTGCCTGGCAGGCTGGTGTGCCTCTCCCTGGAACCTCCTGTCTGTGGATATGTCAGGATAGGGGCTGCCTGGCAGGCTGGTGTGCCTCTCCCTGGCACCTCCCTGTCTGTGGATATGTCAGGATAGGGGCTGCCTGGCAGGCTGGTGTGCCTCTCCCTGGCACCTCCCGTCTGTGGATATGTCGGGATAGGGGCTGCCTGGCAGGCTGGTGTGCCTCTCCCTGGCACCTCCCGTCTGTGGATATGTCGGGATAGGGGCTGCCTGGCAGGCTGGTGTGCCTCTCCCTGGGACCTCCTGTCTGTGGATATGTCAGGGTAGGGTCTGCCTGGCAGGCTGGTGTGCCTCTCCCTGGCACCCCCAGTCTGTGGTTATGTCAGGATAGGGGCTGCCTGGCAGGCTGGTGTGCCTCTCCCTGGCACCTCCCGTCTGTGGATATGTCAGCATAGGGGCTGCCTGGCAGGCTGGTGTGCCTCTCCCTGGCACCTCCTGTCTGTGGATATGTCAGCATAGGGGCTGCCTGGCAGGCTGGTGTGCCTCTCCCTGGCACCTCCTGTCTGTGGATATGTCAGGATAGGGGCTGCCTGGCAGGCTGGTGTGCCTCTCCCTGGGACCTCCCGTCTGTGGATATGTCAGGATAGGGGCTGCCTGGCAGGCTGGTGTGCCTCTCCCTGGCACCTCCCGTCTGTGGATATGTCAGGATATGGGCTGCCTGGCAGGCTGGTGTGCCTCTCCCTGGCACCTCCTGTCTGTGGATATGTCAGGATAGGGGCTGCCTGGCAGGCTGGTGCGCCTCTCCCTGGCACCTCCTGTCTGTGGATATGTCAGGATAGGGGCTGCCTGGCAGGCTGGTATGCCTCTCCCTGGCACCCCCCGTCTGTGGGTATGTCCGGATAGGGGCTGCCTGGCAGGCTGGTGTGCCTCTCCCTGGCACCTCCCGTCTGTGGATATGTCAGGATAGGGGCTGCCTGGCAGGCTGGTGTGCCTCTCCCTGGCACCTCCCGTCTGTGGATATGTCAGGATAGGGGCTGCCTGGCAGGCTGGTGTGCCTCTCCCTGGCACCTCCTGTCTGTGGATATGTCAGGATAGGGGCTGCCTGGCAGGCTGGTATGCCTCTCCCTGGCACCTCCTGTCTGTGGATATGTCAGGATAGGAGCTGCCTGGCAGGCTGGTGTGCCTCTCCCTGGCACCTCCTGTCTGTGGATATGTCAGGATAGGGGCTGCCTGGCAGGCTGGTGTGCCTCTCCATGGCACCTCCTGTCTGTGGATATGTCAGGATAGGGGCTGCCTGGCAGGCTGGTGTGCCTCTCCCTGGCACCTCCTGTCTGGATATGTCAGGATAGGGGCTGCCTGGCAGGCTGGTGTGCCTCTCCCTGGCACCTCCTGTCTGGATATGTCAGGATAGGAGCTGCCTGGCAGGCTGGTGTGCCTCTTCCTGGCACCTCCTGTCTGTGGATATGTCACGATAGGGGCTGCCTGGCAGGCTGGTGTGCCTCTTCCTGGCACCTCCTGTCTGGATATGTCAGGATAGGAGCTGCCTGGCAGGCTGGTGTGCCTCTTCCTGGCACCTCCTGTCTGGATATGTCAGGATAGGGGCTGCCTGGCAGGCTGGTGTGCCTCTCCCTGGCACCTCCTGTCTGGATATGTCAGGATAGGAGCTGCCTGGCAGGCTGGTGTGCCTCTTCCTGGCACCTCCTGTCTGTGGATATGTCAGGATAGGGGCTGCCTGGCAGGCTGGTGTGCCTCTCCCTGGCACCTCCTGTCTGGATATGTCAGGATAGGGGCTGCCTGGCAGGCTGGTGTGCCTCTCCCTGGCACCTCCTGTCTGGATATGTCAGGATAGGAGCTGCCTGGCAGGCTGGTGTGCCTCTTCCTGGCACCTCCTGTCTGTGGATATGTCAGGATAGGGGCTGCCTGGCAGGCTGGTGTGCCTCTTCCTGGCACCTCCTGTCTGGATATGTCAGGATAGGAGCTGCCTGGCAGGCTGGTGTGCCTCTTCCTGGCACCTCCTGTCTGTGGATATGTCAGGATAGGGGCTGCCTGGCAGGCTGGTGTGCCTCTCCCTGGCACCTCCTGTCTGTGGATATGTCAGGATAGTGGCTGCCTGCCAGACTGGTATCCCTCTCCCTGGCACCCCCCGTCTGTGGATATGTCAGGATAGGGGCTGCCTGGCAGGCTGGTGTGCCTCTCCTTGGCACCCCCCGTCTGTGGATATGTCAGGATAGGGGCTGCCTGGCAGGCTGGTGTGCCTCTCCCTGGCACCTCCTGTCTGTGGATATGTCAGGATAGTGGCTGCCCGGCAGGCTGGTATGCCTCTCCCTGGCACCTCCTGTCTGTGGATATGTCAGGATAGGGGCTGCCTGGCAGGCTGGTATGCCTCTCCCTGGCACCTCCTGTCTGTGGATATGTCAGGATAGGGGCTGCCTGGCAGCCTGGTGTGCCTCTCCCTGGCACCTCCTGTCTGTGGATATGTCAGGATAGGGGCTGCCTGGCAGGCTGGTGTGCCTCTCCCTGGCACCTCCCGTCTGTGGATATGTCAGGATAGGGGCTGCCTGGCAGGCTGGTGTGCCTCTCCCTGGCACCTCCCGTCTGTGGATATGTCAGGATAGTGGCTGCCTGGCAGGCTGGTATCCCTCTCCCTGGCACCTCCTGTCTGTGGATATGTCAGGATAGTGGCTGCCTGGCAGGCTGGTGTGCCTCTCCCTGGCACCTCCCGTCTGTGGATATGTCAGGATAGTGGCTGCCTGGCAGGCTGGTATCCCTCTCCCTGGCACCTCCTGTCTGTGGATATGTCAGGATAGGGGCTGTCTGGCAGGCTGGTATGCCTCTCCCTGGCACCTCCTGTCTGTGGATATGATAGGATAGGGGCTGCCTGGCAGGCTGGTATGCCTCTCCCTGGCACCTCCTGTCTGTGGATATGTCAGGATAGGGGCTGCCTGGCAGGCTGGTATGCCTCTCCCTGGCACCTCCTGTCTGTGGATATGTCAGGATAGGGGCTGTCTGGCAGGCTGGTATGCCTCTCCCTGGCACCTCCTGTCTGTGGATATGATAGGATAGGGGCTGTCTGGCAGGCTGGTATGCCTCTCCCTGGCACCTCCTGTCTGTGGATATGTCAGGATAGGGGCTGCCTGGCAGGCTGGTATGCCTCTCCCTGGCACCTCCTGTCTGTGGATATGTCAGGATAGTGGCTGCCCGGCAGCTATGCCTCTTTCAGACAGTCACCGCCAGCACATGCTGCAGAGTACAGGAGTACAGAGTCATGCAGGACTGCAGAGGATGCAAACTGTCATCATTACTGTCACAACAGAGACACACTGCAGAGGACGCAGACTGTCATTATTACTGCAGAGCTGCAGATAGGAGGAGGCAGAGAGGAGCTGTGTGTGTGTGGCTGGTTCTTACTGACTGCTATGCACCCCTCTACCATCCACAATATAGCTTCCAAAAGACCCAGCACTTCATACTGCAGTGGCTTCTAGGAGGAAGTATTGCAAACTCTGTGCTTTCTCCATCCCCTTCACACTATAAGAGGGTGAAGCTAGAAGTGTCTCACCCACCCTCCGTGTTACACAACGGTGTGGGCACAACTGCCACTTACCCGGTCTCCACTTTACACTTTATCACCCTCTCCTTTCCTTCCCACTATGAGGTGTGGCTACAACTGCCCATCACCCTCCCTTTCCTTCACACTATGCGGTGTGGCTACAACTGCCAATTACCCACCCTTTACCTTACACTATGCGGGTGTGGTTACCACCGCCAAATGTCCTCAGTTTTCTTCACATTATGCGGTGTGGCTGCAACTGCAAGTTACCCTCATCTTTCCTTCACACTATCAGGTGTGGCTGCAACTGCTGATTATACTCCCATTTCCTTCACACTATGAGATGTGGCTACAAATGCCCATCACCCTCCCTTTCCTTCACACTATCAGGTGTGGCAAAAACTGCTAATTATCCTCCCTTTCCTTTACACTATAAGGTGTGGCTGCAACTGCCGATTACCCTCCCATTTCCTTCACACTATGAGGTGTGGCTAGAACTGCTAATTACCCTCCCCTTTTCTTGACACTAAGAGGTGTGGCTACAACTGCTAGTTACCCTCCCCTTTCCTTCACACTATGAGGTGTGGCTACAACTACTAATTACCCTGCCTTTCCTTCACACTATGAGGTGTGGCTAGAACTGCTAATTACCCTCACTTTCCTTCACACTATCAGGTGTGGCAAAAACTGCTAATTATCCTCCCTTTCCTTCACACTATAAGGTGTGGCTGCAACTGCCGATTACCCTCCCATTTCCTTCACACTATGAGGTGTGGCTACAACTGCCCATCACCCTACCTTTCCTTCACACTATGAGGTGTGGCTGCAACTGCCCATCACCCTACCTTTCCTTCACACTATGAGGTGTGGCTGCAACTGCCCATCACCCTACCTTTCCTTCACACTATAAGGTGTGGCTACAACTGCCAATTACCCTCACTTTCCTTCACACTATAAGGTGTGGCTACTACTGCCAATTACCCTCACTTTCCTTCACACGATGAGGTGTGGCTACAACTGCTAATTACCCTGCTTTTACTTCACACTATGAGAGTGTGGCTGCAACTGCCATTTACCCTCCCTTTCCTTCAGACTATGAGGTGTGGCTACAACTGCCAATTATCCTCCCTTTCCTTCACACACTGAGGGTGTGATTACAACTGCCATTTACCCTCCCTTTCCTTCACACTATGAGGTGTGGCTACAACTGCTAATTACCCTCCCTTTCCTTCACACTATGAGGTGTGGCTACAACTGCTAATTACCCTCCCCTTTCCTTCACACTATGAGGTGTGGCTACAACTGCTTATTACCCTGCCTTTCCTTCACACTATGAGGTGTGGCTACAACTGCTAATTACCCTGCCTTTCCTTCACACTATGAGGTGTGGCTAGAACTGCTAATTACCCTGCCTTTCCTTCACACTATGAGGTGTGGCTAGAACTGCTAATTACCCTCCCCTTTCCTTCACACTATGAGGTGTGGCTAGAATTGCTAATTACCCTCCCCTTTCCTTCACACTATGAGGTGTGGCTACAACTGCTAATTACCCTGCCCTTCCTTTACACTATGATGTGTGGCTGCAACTGCTAATTACCCTGCCTTTCCCCTATTATGAGGTGTGGCTTCAAGCACAACTAATCCTCCCTTTATAGCATAAGGAGGTAAAGCTTAAAGGACAACTGATGTGAGAGGGATATGGAGGCTGCTATATGTATTTCATTTTAAACAATACCAGTTGCCTGGCAGCCCAGCTGATCTTTGTACGAGTGCGGCTGAGGGTTCACACCTACACAAGCGCATGAAACTGCTCGTGCATGGAGGAAAAGCCGCACTCGATTGATTCCATGTTACAGCGCAGTGCAGCCGCGCTTGTGCACACCCTCCATGTACGAGTGCGGCTGCACTGCGCAGGCACCAGTGGGTTCAGGCCTACGCAGTAGCATGGAACTTCTTGTGCATGGAGGAAAAGCCATGAACAAATGAATCAATGCTACTGTGCAGGCCATACTTCACGTCTGCGCAGTGCGGCTGCGCTTGTGCACAGAGGGGAGCACGGCCACTAGCAATCTTCATCTTTAATGTCGAAGATTGCTTAGAGGGTCCCAGCGGTTGTGGTGAAGACCCTCTTACGGAACACAAATCTGCAGATCGAGAGTTCTGAGTCCCCACCTGCACACTTATCCTTGAGTCCGACACGTTCCTCGGAGTCCATACATTCAGCAGATGAACACACACAGTATAAGCCGAGAAATTGCCTTCTTTCCGCAACAGAGAGTGAGGGCAGCCCGCCTGGCATTACAGATTCAGGGATTAATCGCTATAAAATACGTGAGAAGAATGAGCGCGCCACCTGCCTCCGATCCCCTCTGGGGTGTGACCCCGGCCTCCGCCTCCGCTCACGTTATCCAATTAGGCACACAATCATGGCATTAGTCATGTCTCTGCATACGCCACAGTCCTCAAACGTTCTGCGGACAAAAGATTGGTTATCATGTTGTACCGACGGACTGAGGGCATTACTATAAGAGCCTGCGCTATTCTGGTAACTGCCCTCTCCTGGCCTTTCTGCGGGGGACCCAGCTATCAAACAAGTGACAGAAGATACCGACCTCAAAACGGGAACACGTTTCATGAACAACAGGCCTAGTGTGTGTGTGTGTGTGTGTGTGTGTGTGTGTGTGTGTGTGTGTGTGTATGTGTGTGTGTGTGTGTGTGTGTATGTGTGTGTGTGTGTGTGTATGTGTGTGTGTGTATGTGTGTGTGTATGTGTGTGTGTATGTGTAAAGTGTGTGTGTGTAAAATGTGTGTGTGTGTGTGTGTGTGTGTGTGTATGTGTAAAGTGTGTGTGTGTGTGTGTGTGTGTGTGTGTGTGTGTGTAAAGTGTGTGTGTGTGTGTGTGTGTGTGTGTGTGTGTGTGTGTGTGTGTGTGTGTGTATGTGTAAAGTGTGTGTGTGTAAAGTGTGTGTGTGTGTGTGTGTGTGTGTAAAGTGTGTGTGTGTGTGTGTGTGTGTGTGTGTGTGTGTGTAAAGTGTGTGTGTGTGTGTGTGTGTGTGTGTGTGTGTGTGTGTGTGTGTGTGTGTGTGTGTGTGTGTGTGTGTGTAAAGTGTGTGTGTAAAGTGTGTGTGTGTGTAAAGTGTGTGTGTGTGTGTAAAGTGTGTGTGTGTGTGTGTGTAAAGTGTGTGTGTGTGTGTGTGTGTGTGTAAAGTGTGTGTGTGTGTGTGTGTGTGTAAAGTGTGTGTGTGTGTGTGTGTGTGTAAAGTGTGTGTGTGTGTGTGTGTGTGTGTGTGTGTGTGTATAAAGTGTGTGTGTGTGTGTGTGTGTGTAAAGTGTGTGTGTGTGTGTGTAAAGTGTGTGTGTGTGTAAAGTGTGTGTGTGTGTGTGTGTAAAGTGTGTGTGTAAAGTGTGTGTGTGTGTGTGTGTGCGTGTGTGTAAAGTGTGTGTGTGTGTGTAAAGTGTGTGTGTGTGTGTGTGTGTGTGTAAAGTGTGTGTGTGTGTGTAAAGTGTGTGTGTGTAAAGTGTGTGTGTGTGTGTGTAAAGTGTGTGTGTGTGTGTGTGTAAAGTGTGTGTGTGTGTGTGTGTGTGTGTAAAGTGTGTGTGTGTGTAAAGTGTGTGTGTGTGTGTAAAGTGTGTGTGTGTGTGTAAAGTGTGTGTGTGTGTGTGTGTGTGTGTGTGTGTGTGTGTAAAGTGTGTGTGTGTGTGTGTGTGTATAAAGTGTGTGTGTGTATAAAGTGTGTGTGTGTATAAAGTGTGTGTGTGTGTAAAGTGTGTGTGTGTGTGTGTAAAGTGTGTGTGTGTGTGTGTAAAGTGTGTGTGTGTGTGTGTGTAAAGTGTGTGTGTGTGTAAAGTGTGTGTGTGTGTAAAGTGTGTGTGTGTGTAAAGTGTGTGTGTGTAAAGTGTGTGTGTGTAAAGTGTGTGTGTATAAAGTGTGTGTGTGTGTAAAGTGTGTGTGTGTGTAAAGTGTGTGTGTGTATAAAGTGTGTGTGTGTGTAAAGTGTGTGTGTGTGTGTGTGTGTATAAAGTGTGTGTGTGTGTAAAGTGTGTGTAAAGTGTGTGTGTGTGTAAAGTGTGTGTGTGTGTAAAGTGTGTGTGTGTGTAAAGTGTGTGTGTGTGTAAAGTGTGTGTGTGTGTGTGTCACTTTGCGCATAGCTAATGAGCCCGCGTACAGCATGGAGGAGACAACTCTCTGCCAACAGCCAGCCAAAAGCCATATCGCGGCACTCAGACGAAGCTGCGAGCGCACATCAAACAGTTCCTGGCACACAGTGTGAAGGCTTTGAATCCAGTCTGATGGCTCGTTACCAATGACAATGAGCGCTCGCATGGCTCAGCACCGCTAACAATAAGCGTTCAGCAAGGAGATCGCTCTGCACTGCGCTGTGTAACTGCAAAATCAGCTTAACTTCCTCTTCTGCTGGGCCTTCCGTGATGTATACGGCTGTGTGACAGTCCACCAAGAGAACAACGGCATGAGTGATTCTATTGACTGGTTATGTATTTATATAGCACTGGCATCTTTTTGCAGCACTTTACAGAGTACACAGTCACATCACTGACTGTCCTCAGAGGAGCTCACAATCTAATTCCTAATCCCTCACAATCATAGCAGTGACATTATCTGCAGCACTTTACAGAGTACATAGTCATGTCACAGACCGTCTTCACAGGAGCTCACAATCTAATCCCTAATGCTAGGTACACACCACACAATTTTCTGTTAGATTTTCCTCCCATATCGACTTTCTCCAACATGTCCAATCTGAATTTCGATTTTTCAGATCTTTTTTTGATTTGTTAAATCGATTTTCATAGAACTTAATGAAAATCTATGGAAAAAACAATATTTATATAGCAGTGACATTATCTGCAGCATTGTACAGAGTACATAGTCATGTCGCCAACTGTCATCAGAGAAGCTTAAACCCACCATAGTCACATATGCATCATTGTCTAATGTCCTACCGTATTATTATTATGTATTTATAAAGCACTGACATCGCCTGCAGCACTTTGCAGAGTACATAGTCATGTCACTGACTGTATTCAGAGGAGCTCACAATCTAATCCCTACCATAGTCATAGTTTAATGTCCCTGCCATATTATTATTATGTATTTATATAGCACTGACATCTCCCACAGCACATTACAGAGTACATAGTCATGTCACTGACTGTCTTAAGAGGATCTCACAATCTAATCCTACCATAGTCAGTCTAATGTCCTACCATATTATTATTATGTATTTATATAGCACTGACATCTTCTGTAGCACTGTACAGAGTACATAGTCATGTCACTGACTGTCCTCAGAGGAGCTCACACTCTATTCCTACCATAGTCAGTCTAATGTCCTACCATATTATTATTATGATGTATTTATCTAGCTTGCAGAAGGTAGAGACCGGCATCATCAAAAAAGTTTCAACTCTTATTAATTAAAAATCAAAGACACATGACAGTAAGAGTGGCGACGTTTCTGAGGGATACCTCCTTTCTCAAGCCCTGTCTGTGTCTAACTAACAATTGCACAAACTCTCTTTATATACTCTCACCATGGAGATATCAACGAATCACATGTAATGCCACTATGTGGCGACCAATCCCCTTCTATCTCGACCAACGGACCTGATGGGGAACTTCTCATTGGTATGCATGTGAACACAGAGACAGCATATCCCACATGGCAGGGCGGAAAGGCAGGACCCACGCTGCAGATACCCGCTAGATGCAGGGCTGTGGAGTCGGTACAAAAATCTTCTGACTTCAACTCCGACTCCGAAGTTTCTGAAACCACGACTCCAACTCCAACTCCGGGTACCCAACATTGCTCAGACTCCGACTCCTCGACTCCGACTCCTTAGTCTAATACTTAACAGGGCTGTGGATTTTGTTCAAAAATCATGCGACTCCGACTCCCGACTCCTCAGTTTCTGAAACCACGACCTAGACTCCAACTCCGGGTGCCCAAAATTGCCCCGACTCCAACTCCTCGACTCTGACTCCAACTCAGACTCCACAGCCCTGGCTAAATGCCCACCAATGGCATGCGCTCAGCCGGTGACATCACCCTCCAGGACCGCCTACTATATGGCGGATCTGATGGGGAACTGAGCGCTACGCCGCAGTGCCAGGAGCCGCCTACTAGTCGCACGTCATCAGGACACGTGCGCGGTTTGTTTTTCCGCACACGTGCCCCTCAAAGCGGTATATCAGTCATGGGAACGCCTCCCGCCCCACCTCGTAGTAAACGAGCGTAACCCTGGTAACAACTAAACATCAACAGATATATTGAGGATAGCATAGAGCTCATAACACACTACTATATTGTTAGTGCACCTCCTTACCCACCATAAAGCAACAATGCAGCAGCATAATAACAGGCTATATGATTTTATAATGCACAGTACACATCCAGGATATCTACACAAATGGGGCCTATTTGTTCCAAAATCCAATACCTTAATTGGCTTACAGTATGTCCAGTATGTAAGGTATCAGATTTTGGAACAAATAGGTCCTTTACGTAGAGGAGGCAATAGGGATAAAAAACTTTTATATCGTGAAGCAGTTTGGATCAGGAGGTTAGACACACTTGAACTCAGAGGACTTAATAGAGACTATGACATGACCCCATTTGTGTAGATATCCTAGATGTGTACTGTGCATTATAAAATCATATAGCCTGTTATTATGCTGCTGCATTGTTGCTTTATGGGTGGTAAGGAGGTGCACTAACATCTGACCCTATGTGACCCCATAACAACTCCTCCTGACTCTCAGAGACACATCTGTCAGTTGTATAAAGAGTCCTGAATCCTGATTGGTCACATCAGACGGGCGGAAAAATGTCCAGAACAAAAGAATTAGGGCATTAGGATAATAAGTCCTGAGAATTTATAGGCAGATGAAATGCAGGAACACGACGGCGAGTCTGCGACTTCCTCCAGCTCCAAGTTTCGGGGATTTAGCGGCAGATGACGGGCGGTGGCATAGAGGTTAGCCAGCTCTGGATAATTGCCCGGCGTAGAATATGAATAATTACTGGCAGCCCCTTCGCTCGAGGCCCCCCTCTAATTAATCTGAACCTGCTGTGTCTCCAGAGATTGACTCATCTGAAACCAATTATCTTGTCTTGGTTGCTTCTGGGCAGTGAGAAGGCTCTGCGCTGCACACAAGGTGAGCTCGCCCTATCGGAGGATCCGGAGCTGGAGTGGAGAGGTGCCCGCCGTTCCGGAAGTGGTGCAGAGGGCTCTGGGTAATAGGCAGGGATCAGGACACCCCACTGTACTAAGGATCAGCTCTAATGTCTGTAAGTAGAGGTCAGGAAGAAACAGCTTCCACCTCCCTGGTGGTAACCACGAGTCCTGCTCGGGGTGGAAAAAAGTAGGCAATTTCCAGTGTAAGAGGAACTTTAGTGATTCTTTAAAGGGACTCCGAGCAGTAAATAAATACAAAATCGGAACTTACCTGGGGCTTTCTCCAGCCCATCGTAGGTCGGGAGGTCCCTCTGGCTCTTCTCCCAGGGCCTGGCCAGAAATGGCTCCCGGCGACACTGGGCCCGAGTGTCGGGTTCCTTCTTCCGGAAAGATTACGTCAGTCGTCACCACGCCGGCCGCCTTGCGTCATCACGGCGGCCAAAGTGACAGTATTGCGCATGCGCAGTTTAATCGTGTATGCGCCGTACTGTCACGCCAGCTGCCGTGATGACGCGAGGCGGCCAGCGTGGTGACGACTGACGTAATCTTTCAGGAAGAAGGAACCCGACACTCGGGCCCAGTGTCGCTGGGAGCCATTTCTGAGCAGGGACTGGGAGAGGAGCCAGAAGGATGCCGAGGGACCTCCCGACCTACAATGGGCTGGAGAAAGCCCCAGGTAAGTGCCGATTTTGTATTTATTTACTGCTCGGAGTCCCTTTAAAGAAGGCTTCCGACTGAACAGAGAAGGCAGCTTTGCCAGAGCTTTTGACTTTACCAGTTAAAACAACACTGCTATGTCATTGTTATATCGACCCAATCGTTGGAATAATGCAGCGAAGCTGGGACCTCAGGAGGTGGAGATCAGCGAATAATAATCTCTTTAAGGACTTACTTTTCAATGAGGTCCAGAGTGACACCCGGCACCAGCTTCACACTCTTCTGCATGCAGAACCTGCAGGGAGGAGGAGACAAAGTATTACATTAATGTAGCAACAGCAGCAAAAACCCTTGTGAAGTGCTTTCCTCCCATAGAGAGGGATTGTAATTGCTGCATAGAAACTAGGTTGTTGGGTAGAACTATTCCCTGGCAGGATTATTATTGATTTACAAAGCATCAAAATAATCCATGATGCTATGCAGAGTAAGAAACAAACATGGGGTACACAGTAATACAGACAGCGGTGTACACAAAATATAGATACTGGTACAAAATACAAACTAGGTAAACTGTCATTACGGTGACAAATATAGGACCCAGAGCATTCTCTCTCCTTAGGTATCTTTTTTTGTATTTTACTATCACTTTAGATTGACTTTAATCCTTCCAAAGCATTAAAGGCTAAAAACTACTCCGAATATTGAAACTAGTTGCAATTGTATCTATGAAAAAAAAAAAAAATCTGCTGCTCCGATTGACCAATTCTTTCCGGGATCATCTGGGCCCACCAACTTCTCTGATTAAAGTCCTGATCGAAAATATGATTGTTTGCTCAAAATTGTAGCGGTAGTGGGACTCTCAGCTGTCATTTTTAATTCTTAACCCCTTGAGGACCTTAGGCTTAACCCCCCCCCCCCCCCCCCCCAGTGACCAGGCTATTTTTTGCAATTCACGGCTCTACAGCTTTAATAGGTCGCTGCAGAGCCGTACAAGTCAGCACACAAATGAATCCCCAGTCCCTTTTCTGCCCACCAACAGAGATTTCTGTTGGTGGGCTGTGATCGCTGCTGCCAGTTTCCAATTTTTTTTTAAATAAAATTGGTCTTTTTTTTTAATCTCTCCTGCCAGTCAAGAGCCTCTCCGGGGGACAGCTGAGCGACCCCAGTACAGCGCTGGCGTAGATCGCAGCGCTGTACAATGTAAATAGACGCCGACTAATCACCGCTGTTAGACTGATAAGCCGGGATGTGTGCGCGATCCCCTGCAAAACCCAGCCCCAGGAAAGGACTTGACACCTTTCGGCGATAGGCGATCTTGGGGCTGCCACCTTCCCGACGCCTATCGGCGTTAGGCGGTCGAGAAGGGGTTAAAGTGAACCAAGCACCATTTTTAGCACCCAGGACATCTCAATAGCACATTAAACATGCATGCCAAAAATGTGGCTCATTATTAAAAAAAAACTTCAATTTTACCTCATATTTTTAAAAGCTTAGCATAGGCCTTTATTACCCAACTTCCAAGACCTGCGGACTGCAGAAATTCCAGGCAGACAAGGACTGATGTAATTATTTTAATGCACACATAAGCACAAAGGGAAAAGAAAAGCTTTCCTCAGCAAGGGGGGTGTGGAGGACACTGTGCTTCAAAGAGTTTAGAAAAGTCCCAGATGCTATCTTCACAGCTTCCCCTGGATAAATAATGGGCAGCTAGGAAGGGAGGGGGAGGGGGGGGGGAGACATGGCAGCTCCCATAGCTATTAGAAACCAGGATAAACTGCATGGAAAACAAGAGGCGCTTGGTTCCCTATAAAGTACTTACAGATGCACTATCAGTGATCAATCCTCAATGTGCCCATTAACGCTGCAATCTACCGAACCATAAACTGTGTGATCAATCTGACTGCGTGAAGTTAGTGGTGCCAAACAAACAACGATCGTTGTAACAAACAACTCTTATAGTCTGATTGGATTGTTATTAGTCTGAATAAATTGCTTATTTTCACCCCATCAGATCAGGCTGTCGATCGTTTGGGAAATTGGATCGGGAATGGGCATGTTTAGGGCGACACTTCGGGGAAATGAGCGATATACAGACATCGATTGGGTACACCAATGGACCTATGGAGAAGGAAGGAAAAACGTCTGTACATCAAAGCAGGGCTGTGGAATCGGAGCAATTTTGGGAACCTGAAGTCTGAGTTGGAGTCGGTGGTTTCATAAACTGAGGAGTCGGAGTCAAATGATTTTTTGTACAAAACCCAAATCCCATTAGACTAAGGAGCCATTTTGGGCACCTGGAGTTGGAGTCGGTTGCTTCATAAACTGAGGAGTCAGAGATGATTTTTGTACGGATGCCACAGCCCTGCATCAAAGTGACTCAATTGGTTGAATTTAATGTGTGTGGCTAGCTTAAAATGATTGTACAGCGAAATAAAAAGAACAAAAAAACTAACAAGATACCTACGGAGAGGGAGGGTTCTGGGTCCTATAGAACTTTCCTGTAAAGCTCACAGTCCCCTCGATCCAGCGCTGGCTCCCCCAGTTACCAGTATCCCATTGGTCGAAGACTGACCTGTGCCACTACAGAGCCATCCGGCTCTAGGAGCGCTTAGGCTCCCGAAGACTTCTGAAGCTTCCCGTTGCGGCAGATTGCAACCAGGTGACCGTGCTGGAACGAGGGAAAGGTGAGAGAAGCGGGAAGGCTCTATGCAGTGTTCCCCAACCCTGTCCTCAAGGCCAACCAACAGTGCATGTTTTGTGGAAATCCACACAGGTAGTTAATCACCTCTGCAGAGACACTAATTACTTCACCTGTTCATGTTTTTGGTTTTCTGCAAAACATGCACTGTTGGTGGGCCATGAGGACCGGGTTGGGGAACTGTGCTCTATAGGACCGAGAACCTTCCCATTTTTTTGGGCGAATATCTGTCTGTTTTTAGTCTGATTTTAATTTATATTGGCTTTAAAGAGGAGCTGTCAGCCATACTATCTCAGGGAAAAAACAAACAAACATATATAAGTAGATAAATACTTGCTCTACTTACATAACACATGTATTGCACAGGCCACATTTTGATTTTAGTGATTTTTTTACAGTAAAAAAAAAAAATGCTTCTTAGCATTTCCCATATTAACTGTGGCTATTTTGAAGCCAATCCTGATGTAATTTCCTCCCTTACTCTCCTCTGCTTGATTTGCCCGCCGTTCACTATAGAAATTGCATTGTCTCAGCATGAGAAATATTGGCCAATCAGAGAGGAACAGAGGTGTGGGAGGGGAAAACAGGGGGGAAAGAGGCTTCAGCCACTTTCTGCATTAGTCAAGTCTGAGGGGAAATAGAGAAGCAAAAAAGGACAACCCAGCATGCCCTGCAACTTCCTTTGTGCGTACCAAATGTTGTGTGTACCAAATAAGAGTCAAGTAAACAGGGGAAGGATCATTTATCAACAAGAAAAGTAATAGTGATTTTAACTTGTGGAATGCCTGGTTAGCATCCTTATTATTTGTTTACCAGATAAAATAAAGAATTGTTTTTTGATTTTATGCCCGACATTTACACTTTAAGACAGACAGATGAGGAGAGCGAACAGACTTGAAAAATGGTGACGTTGAATATTAGCCGCAATGTCTTGCAACACAAGAATCCGACAGCAAACAGCTGTACACCGCGGTCGGTGTTGTATCTCGGCATTAGCGGTGACAGACGCCAGTGACAAGGAAATGCGTTACAAGGAGCAATGACTAACCCGCTACTCATTATTAGGCACTCTTAGCACCCTCAGCGTAGATTGCAATCTCCACATTCCTGGCAGGTTTCCCGTCCGGGCGAGATATTACGCCGGGTAAACCAGACACGCTATTGAGCACGCCGTACATGAGCTTCCATATAAATCAGCCCCTAAGGTGAGCGGCAATGTTTGTCTGAGCTGATGGATGTTTGATTAAGGCTGAGCTGTAACTCTATTACCACGAGCCGCCACGGTGTGCTGACTGCTACGCGCTGCTGCCTGGTCACGCTCGCGCAGTACAGCACGGGACAACATTGCCGGGAAATTTACTAACCCGTCAAACCTAGAAAAATGCACGGCTGTATGCCTCCCTCCAGAGATCAGCTCTCACCCTTCCCTGTACCCCCGAGTATCCTGCACTCCCCCAGAGACCAGCTCTCACCCTTCCCTGTAACCCCGAGTATCCTGCACTCCCCCAGAGACCAGCTCTCATCCTTCCCTGTACCACCGAGTATCCTGCACTCCCCCAGAAACCAGCTCTCACCTTCCCTGTACCCCCGAGTATCCTGCACTCCCCCAGAAACCAGCTCTCACCTTCCCTGTACCCCCGAGTATCCTGCACTCCCCCAGAGACCAGCTCTCACCTTCCCTGTACCCCCGAGTATCCTGCACTCCCCCAGAGACCAGCTCTCACCTTCCCTGTACCCCCGAGGATCCTGCACTCCCCCAGAGACCAGCTCTCACCCTTCCCTGTATCCCCGAGTATCCTGCACTCCTCCAGAGACCAGCTTTCACCCTTCCCTGTAACCCCGAGTATCCTGCACTACCCCAGAGACCAGCTCTCACCTTCCCTGTACCCCCGAGTATCCTGCACTCCCCCAGAGACCAGCTCTCACCCTTCCCTGTACCCCCGAGTATCCTGCACTCCCCCAGAGACCAGCTCTCACACTTCCCTGTATCCCTGAGTACCCTGCACTCCCCCAGAGACCAGCTCTCACCCTTCCCTGTACCCCCGAGTATCCTGCACTCCCCCAGAGACCAGCTCTCACCCTTCCCTGTACCCCCGAGTATCCTGCACTCCCCCAGAGACCAGCTCTCACCCTTCCATGTACCACTGAGTATCCTGCACACCCCCAGAGACCAGCTCTCATCCTTCCCTGTACCCCCGAGTATCCTGCACTCCTCCAGAGACCAGCTTTCACCTTTCCTGTACCCCCCGAGTATCCTGCACTCCCCCAGAGACCAGCTCTCACCCTTCCCTGTACCCCCAAGTATCCTGCACTCCTCCAGAGACCAGCTCTCATCCTTCCCTGTACCCCCAAGTATCCTGCACTCCTCCAGGGACCAGCTCTCACCCTAACTGTACCCCCGAGTATCCTGCACTCCCCCAGAGACCAACTCTCACCCTTCCCTGTACCCCCGAGTATCCTGCACTCCCCTAGAGACCAGCTCTCACCCTTCCATATACCACTGAGTATCCTGCACTCCCCCAGAGACCAGCTCTCACGCTTCCCTGTAACCCCCGAGTATCCTGCACTCCTCCAGAGACCAGCTCTCATCCTTCCCTGTACCCCCAAGTATCCTGCCCTCCCCCAGAGACCAGCTCTCACCCTTCCCTGTACCCCCGAGTATCCTGCACTCCCCCAGAGACCAGCTCTCATCCTTCCCTGTACCCCCAAGTATCCTGCACTCCTCCAGAGACCAGCTCTCACCCTAACTGTACCCCCGAGTATCCTGCACTCCCCCAGAGACCAACTCTCACCCTTCCCTGTACCCCCGAGTATCCTGCACTCCCCTAGAGACCAGCTCTCACCCTTCCATATACCACTGAGTATCCTGCACTCCCCCAGAGACCAGCTCTCACGCTTCCCTGTAACCCCCGAGTATCCTGCACTCCTCCAGAGACCAGCTCTCATCCTTCCCTGTACCCCCAAGTATCCTGCCCTCCCCCAGAGACCAGCTCTCACCCTTCCCTGTACCCCCGAGTATCCTGCACTCCCCCAGAGACCAGCTCTCACCCTTCCCTGTACCCCCGAGTATCCTGCACTCCCCCAGAGACCAGCTCTCAACCTTTCCTGTACCCCCGAGTATCCTGCACTCCTCCAGAGACCAGCTCTCACCCTCCTTGTACCCCCGAGTATCCTGCACTCCTCCAGAAACAAGCTCTCAACCTTCCCTGTACCCCTGAGTATCCTGCACTCCCCCAGAGACCAGCTCTCACCCTTCCCTGTACCCCCAAGTATCCTGCGCTCTTCCAGAAACCAGCTCTCATCCTTCCCTGTCCCCGAGTATCCTGCACTCCCCCAGAGACCAGCTCTCACCCTCCCTGTACCCCCGAGTATCCTGCACTCCTCCGGAGACCAGCTCTCACCCTTTCTGTACCCCCGAGTATCCTGCACTCCTCCAGAGACCAGCTCTCACCCTCCCTGTACCCCTGAGTATCCTGCACTCCTCCAGAGACCAGCTCTCATCCTTACCTGTACCCCCGAGTATCCTGCACTCCTCCAGAGACCAGCTCTCACCCTTCCCTGTAACCCCGAGTATCCTGCACTCCCCCAGAGACCAGCTCTCATCCTTCCCTGTACCCCCGAGTATCTTGCACTCCCCCAGAAACCAGCTCTCACCTTCCCTGTACCCCCGAGTATCCTGCACTCCCCCAGAGACCAGCTCTCACCTTCCCTGTATCCCCGAGTATCCTGCACTCCCCCAGAGACCAGCTCTCACCTTCCCTGTACCCCCGAGTATCCTGCACTCCCCCAGAGACCAGCTCTCACCCTTCCCTGTCTCCCCGAGTATCCTGCACTCCTCCAGAGACCAGCTCTCACCCTTCCCTGTAACCCCGAGTATCCTGCACTACCCCAGAGACCAGCTCTCACCTTCCCTGTACCCCCGAGTATCCTGCACTCCCCCAGAGACCAGCTCTCACACTTCCCTGTATCCCTGAGTACCCTGCACTCCCCCAGAGACCAGCTCTCACCCTTCCCTGTACCCCCGAGTATCCTGCACTCCCCCAGAGACCAGCTCTCACCCTTCCCTGTATCCCTGAGTATCCTGCATTCCCCCAGAGACCAGCTCTCACCCTTCCCTGTACCCCCGAGTATCCTGCACTCCCCCAGAGACCAGCTCTCACCCTTCCATGTACCCCCGAGTATCCGGCACTCCTCCAGAGACCAGCTCTCACCTTCCCTGTACCCCCCCCCCCCCCGAGTATCCTGCACTCCCCCAGAGACCAGCTCTCATCCTTCCCTGTACCCCCGAGTATCCTGCACTCCTCCAGAGACCAGCTCTCATCCTTCCCTGTACCCCCAAGTATCCTGCACTCCTCCAGAGACCAGCTCTCACCCTAACTGTACCCCCGAGTATCCTGCACTCCCCCAGAGACCAACTCTCACCCTTCCCTGTACCCCCGAGTATCCTGCACTCCCCTAAAGAACCAGCTCTCACCCTTCCATGTACCACTGAGTATCCTGCACTCCCCCAGAGACCAGCTCTCACCCTTCCCTGTACCCCCAAGTATCCTGCACTCCTCCAGAGACCAGCTCTCATCCTTCCCTGTACCCCCAAGTATCCTGCCCTCCCCCAGAGACCAGCTCTCACCCTTCCCTGTACCCCTGAGTATCCTGCACTCCCCCAGAGACCAGCTCTCACCCTTCCCTGTACCCCCGAGTATCCTGCACTCCCCCAGAGACCAGCTCTCAACCTTTCCTGTACCCCCGAGTATCCTGCACTCCTCCAGAGACCAGCTCTCACCCTCCCTGTACCCCCGAGTATCCTGCACTCCTCCAGAAACAAGCTCTCAACCTTCCCTGTACCCCTGAGTATCCTGCACTCCGCCAGAGACCAGCTCTCACCCTTCCCTGTACCCCCAAGTATCCTGCGCTCTTCCAGAAACCAGCTCTCATCCTTCCCTGTCCCAGAGTATCCTGCACTCCCCCAGAGACCAGCTCTCACCCTCCCTGTACCCCCGAGTATCCTGCACTCCTCCGGAGACCAGCTCTCACCCTCCCTGTACCCCCGAGTATCCTGCACTCCTCCGGAGACCAGCTCTCACCCTTTCTGTACCCCCGAGTATCCTGCACTCCTCCAGAGACCAGCTCTCACCCTCCCTGTACCCCCGAGTATCCTGCACTCCTCCAGAGACCAGCGCTCACCCTTCCCTGTATCCCCGAGTATCCTGCACTCCTCCAGAGACCAGCTTTCTCCCTTCTCTGTACCCCTGAGTATCCTGCACTCCTCCAGAGACCAGCTCTCATCCTTCCCTGTCCCCGAGTATCCTGCACTCCCCCAGAAACCAGCTTTCACCCTTCCCTGTAACCCCGAGTATCCTGCACTACCCCAGAGACTAGCTCTCATCCTTCCCTGTAACCCTGAGTATCCTGCACTCCCCCAGAGACCAGCTCTCACCCTTTCCTGTACCCCCGAGTATCCTGCACTCCCCCAGAGACCAGCTCTCATCCTTCCCTGTCCCCGAGTATCCTGCACTCCTACAGAGACCAGCTCTCACCCTTCCCTGTACCCCCGAGTATCCTTCACTCCCCCAGAGACCAGCTCTCACCCTTCCCTGTACCCCCGAGTATCCTGCACTCCTCCAGAGACCAGCTCTCTCACCCTTCCCTGTACCCCCCGTATCCTGCACTCGCCCCAGAGACCAGCTCTCATCCTTCCCTGTCCACGAGTATCCTGCACTCCTCCAGAGACCAGCTCTCACCTGAGTATCCTGCACTCCTCCAGAGACCAGCTCTCACCCTTCCCTGTACCACCGAGTATCCAGCACTCCTCCAGAGAAAAGCTCTCACCCTTCCCTGTACCCCCCGAGTATCCTGCACTCCTCCAGAGACCAGCTTTCATCCTTCCCTGTACCCCCGAGTATCCTACACTTCTCCAGAGACCAGATCTTACCCTTCCCTGTACCCCTGAGTATCCTGCACTCCCCCAGAGACCAGCTTTCATCCTTCCCTGTACCCCGGAGTATCCTGCACTCCTCCAGAGACCAGCTCTCACCCTTCCCTGTACCCCCCGAGTATCCTGCACTCCTCCAGAGACCAGCTCTCACCTTCCCTGTACCCCCGAGTATCCTGCACTCCCCCAGAGACCAGCTCTCACCCTTCCCTGTACCCCCCGAGTATCCTGCACTCCTCCAGAAACAAGCTCTCATCCTTCCCTGTACAACAGAGTATCCTGCACTCCTCCAGAGACCAGCTCTCACCCTTCCCTGTACCCCCGAGTATCCTGCACTCCTCCAGAGACCAGCTCTCACCTTCCCTGTACCCCCGAGTATCCTGCACTCCCCCAGAGACCAGCTTTCATCCTTCCCTGTACCCCTGAGTATTCTGCACTCCTCCAGAGGCCAGCTCTCACCCTTCCCTGTACCCCCCGAGTATCCTGCACTCCTCCAGAAACAAGCTCTCATCCTTCCCTGTACAACAGAGTATCCTGCACTCCTCCAGAGACCAGCTCTCACCCTTCCCTGTACCCCCGAGTATCCTGCACTCCTCCAGAGACCAGCTCTCACCTTCCCTGTACCCCCGAGTATCCTGCACTCCCTCAGAGACCAGCTCTCACCCTTCCCTGTACCCCCGAGTATCCTGCCCTCCCCCAGAGACCAGCTCTCACCCGTCCCTGTACTCCCGAGTATCCTGCACTCCTCCAGAGAGCAGCTCTCACCCTTTCCTGTCCCCCAGAGTATCCTGCACTCCTCCAGAGACCAGCTTTCACCCTCCCTGTACCCCCGAGTATCCTGCACTCCCCCAGAGACCAGCTCTCATCCTTCACTGTACCCCCGAGTATCCTGCACTCCTCCAGAGACCAGCTCTCACCCTTCCCTGTCCCAGAGTATCCTGCACTCCTCCAGAGACCAGCTCTCACCCTTCCCTGTACCAGAGTATCCTGCACTCCCCCAGAGACCAGCTTTCACCCGTCCCTGTACCCCCGAGTATCCTGCACTCCTCCAGAGACCAGCACTCACCCTCCCTGTACCCCCCGAGTATCCTACACTTCTCCAGAGACCAGCTCACCCTTCCCTGTACCCCCGAGTATCCTGCACTCCTCCAGAAACCAGCTCTCATCCTTCCCTGTACAACAGAGTATCCTGCACTCCTCCAGAGACCAGCTCTCACCTTCCCTGTACCCCCGAGTATCCTGCACTCCTCCAGAGACCAGCTTTCATCCTTCCCTGTACCCCCGAGTATCCTACACTTCTCCAGAGACCAGCTCACCCTTCCCTGTACCCCCGAGTATCCTGCACTCCTCCAGAAACCAGCTCTCATCCTTCCCTGTACCACCGAGTATCCTGCACTCCCCCAGAGAAAAGCTCTCACCCTTCCCTGTACCCCCCGAGTATCCTGCACTCCTCCAGAGACCAGCTTTCATCCTTCCCTGTACCCCCGAGTATCCTACACTTCTCCAGAGACCAGCTCTCACCCTTTCCTGTCCCCCCGAGTATCCTGCACTCCCCCAGAGACCAGATCTCACCCTTCCCTGTACCCCCGAGTATCCTGCACTCCCCCAGAGACCAGCTTTCATCCTTCCCTGTACCCCTGAGTATCCTGCACTCCTCCAGAGACCAGCTCTCACCCTTCCCTGTACCCCCCCGAGTATCCTGCACTCCTCCAGAGACCAGCTCTCACCTTCCCTGTACCCCCGAGTATCCTGCACTCCCCCAGAGACCAGCTCTCACCCTTCCCTGTACCCCCCGAGTATCCTGCACTCCTCCAGAAACAAGCTCTCATCCTTCCCTGTACAACAGAGTATCCTGCACTCCTCCAGAGACCAGCTCTCACCCTTCCCTGTACCCCCGAGTATCCTGCACTCCTCCAGAGACCAGCTCTCACCTTCCCTGTACCCCCGAGTATCCTGCACTCCCCCAGAGACCAGCTTTCATCCTTCCCTGTACCCCTGAGTATCCTGCACTCCTCCAGAGACCAGCTCTCAACCTTCCCTGTACCCCCCGAGTAGCCTGCACTCCTCCAGAAACCAGCTCTCATCCTTCCCTGTACAACAGAGTATCCTGCACTCCTCCAGAGACCAGCTCTCACCCTTCCCTGTACCCCCGAGTATCCTGCACTCCTCCAGAGACCAGCTCTCACCTTCACTGTACCCCCCGAGTATCCTGCACTCCTCCAGAGACCAGCTTTCATCCTTCCCTGTACCCCTGAGTATCCTGCACTCCTCCAGAGACCAGCTCTCACCCTTCCCTGTACCCCCCGAGTATCCTGCACTCCTCCAGAAACAAGCTCTCATCCTTCCCTGTACAACAGAGTATCCTGCACTCCTCCAGAGACCAGCTCTCACCCTTCCCTGTACCCCCCGAGTATCCTGCACTCCTCCAGAGACCAGCTCTCACCTTCCCTGTACCCCCGAGTATCCTGCACTCCCCCAGAGACCAGCTCTCACCCTTCCCTGTACCCCCGAGTATCCTGCCCTCCCCCAGAGACCAGCTCTCACCCGTCCCTGTACCCCCGAGTATCCTGCACTCCTCCAGAGAGCAGCTCTCACCCTTTCCTGTCCCCCAGAGTATCCTGCACTCCTCCAGAGACCAGCTCTCACTCTTCCCTGTACCCCCGAGTATCCTGCACTCCTCCTGAGACCAGCTTTCACCCTCCCTGTACCCCCGAGTATCCTGCACTCCCCCAGAGACCAGCTCTCATCCTTCACTGTACCCCCGAGTATCCTGCACTCCTCCAGAGACCAGCTCTCACCCTTCCCTGTCCCAGAGTATCCTGCACTCCTCCAGAGACCAGCTCTCACCCTTCCCTGTACCAGAGTATCCTGCACTCCCCCAGAGACCAGCTTTCACCCGTCCCTGTACCCCCGAGTATCCTGCACTCCTCCAGAGACCAGCTCTCACCCTCCCTGTACCCCCGAGTATCCTGCACTCCTCCAGAGACCAGCTTTCATCCTTCCCTGTACCCCCGAGTATCCTACACTTCTCCAGAGACCAGCTCACCCTTCCCTGTACCCCCGAGTATCCTGCACTCCTCCAGAAACCAGCTCTCATCCTTCCCTGTACAACAGAGTATCCTGCACTCCTCCAGAGACCAGTTCTCACTCTTCCCTGTACCCCCGAGTATCCTGCACTCCTCCAGAGACCAGCTCTCACCCTTCCCTGTCCCAGAGTATCCTGCACTCCTCCAGAGACCAGCTCTCACCCTTCCCTGTACCAGAGTATCCTGCACTCCCCCAGAGACCAGCTCTCACCCGTCCCTGTACCCCCGAGTATCCTGCACTCCTCCAGAGATCAGCTCTCACCCTTCCCTGTACCCCCGAGTATCCTGCACTCCTCCAGAGACCAGCTTTCACCCTTCCCTGTACTCCTGAGTATCCTGCACTCCCCCAGAGACCAGCTCTTACCCGTCCCTGTACCCCCGAGTATCCTGCACTCCTCCAGAGACCAGCTCTCACCTTCCCTGTACCCCCGAGTATCCTGCACTCCTCCAGAGACCAGCTTTCATCCTTCCCTGTACCCCCGAGTATCCTACACTTCTCCAGAGACCAGCTCACCCTTCCCTGTACCCCCGAGTATCCTGCACTCCTCCAGAAACCAGCTCTCATCCTTCCCTGTACAACAGAGTATCCTGCACTCCCCCAGAGACCAGCTCTCACCCGTCCCTGTACCCCCGAGTATCCTGCACTCCTCCAGAGAGCAGCTCTCACCCTTTCCTGTCCCCCAGAGTATCCTGCACTCCTCCAGAGACCAGCTCTCACTCTTCCCTGTACCCCCGAGTATCCTGCACTCCTCCTGAGACCAGCTTTCACCCTCCCTGTACCCCCAAGTATCCTGCACTCCCCCAGAGACCAGCTCTCATCCTTCACTGTACCCCCGAGTATCCTGCACTCCTCCAGAGACCAGCTCTCACCCTTCCCTGTCCCAGAGTATCCTGCACTCCTCCAGAGACCAGCTCTCACCCTTCCCTGTACCAGAGTATCCTGCACTCCCCCAGAGACCAGCTCTCACCCGTCCCTGTACCCCCGAGTATCCTGCACTCCTCCAGAGAGCAGCTCTCACCCTTCCCTGTACCCCCGAGTATCCTGCACTCCTCCAGAGACCAGCTTTCACCCTTCCCTGTACTCCTGAGTATCCTGCACTCCCCCAGAGACCAGCTCTCACCCGTCCCTGTACCCCCGAGTATCCTGCACTCCTCCAGAGACCAGCTCTCACCCTCCCTGTACCCCCGAGTATCCTGCACTCCTCCAGAGACCAGCTCTCACCTTCCCTGTACCCCCGAGTATCCTGCACTCCCCCAGAGACCAGCTCTCACCCTTCCCTGTACCCCCGAGTATCCTGCACTCCTCCAGAAACCAGCTCTCACCCTTCCCTGTACCCCCGAGTATCCTGCACTCCCCCAGAGACCAGCTCTCACCCTTCCCTGTACCCCCAAGTATCCTGCACGCCTCCAGAGACCAGCTCTCTCACCCTTCCCTGCAAACCCGAGTATCCTGCACTCCCCCAGAGACCAGCTCTCACCCGTCCCTGTACCCCCGAGTATCCTGCACTCCTCCAGAGACCAGCTCTCACCCTTCCCTGTACCCCCGAGTATCCTGCACTCCCCCAGAGACCAGCTCTCACCATTCCCTGTACCCCCAAGTATCCTGCACGCCTCCAGAGACCAGCTCTCTCACCCTTCCCTGCAAACCCGAGTATCCTGCACTCCCCCAGAGACCAGCTCTCACCCTTCCCTGTACCCCCAAGTATCCTGCACGCCTCCAGAGACCAGCTCTCTCACCCTTCCCTGCAAACCCGAGTATCCTGCACTCCCCCAGAGACCAGCTCTCACCCTTCCCTGTACCCCCGAGTATCCTGCACTCCTCCAGAGAGCAGCTCTCACCCTTCCCTGTACCCCCGAGTATCCTGCACTCCTCCAGAGACCAGCTTTCACCCTCCCTGTACCCCTGAGTATCCTGCACTCCCCAGACACCAGCTCTCACCCTCCCTGTACCCCCGAGTATCCTGCACTCCTCCAGAGACCAGCTCTCCCCCTTCCCTGTACCCCCGAGTATCCTGCACTCCCCCAGAGACCAGCTCTCACCCTTCCCTGTACCCCCGAGTATCCTGCACTCCTCCAGAGACCAGCTCTCACCCTCCCTGTACCCCTGAGTATCCTGCACTCCCCCAGAGACCAGCTCTCACCTTCCCTGTACCCCCGAGAATCCTGCCCTCCCCCAGAGACCAGCTCTTACTCTTCCCTGTACCCCCGAGTATCCTGCACTCCTCCAGAGACCAGCTCTCATCCTTCCCTGTAACCCCGAGTATCCTGCACTCCCCAGAGACCAGCTCTTACCCTTCCCTGTAACCCCAAGTATCCTGCACTCCCCCAGAGACCAGCTCTCACCTGAGTATCCTGCACTCCTCCAGAGACCAGCTCTCACCCTTCTGTTAGCTCAGCTGGAAGAGAGGGTCATGTAACAAAGTCTACCTCTGCCAGTTGTTTACAGAATAACAAATCCTATTGTCTCTGCTGTCTGTACCATGTCTATGCTATTGTTTCAAATATTTTCTATGTGCACTCCGGTCTAATCTGGTTTTTTCCCTAACATCAGGGTGTATATAAGATTGACCTGTAAATAAAGATTTCAGATGCTGTTCCACCAATTTAAGTGTTTGTGGTTCTGTATCTCCCAGCTGGAAGAGAGGGTATTCACTTGGATTGGGGGAGAACTTTAACCTGGGTTGCAGATTATTCTGCTAAGTCATCTTGTAGCTGCCTCCGCTGAAATTGAGCTAACAGTTTGGTGTCGAGAAGTTGGATCCGCCATATACAGTATCGGGTGAGTAATTCTATTTTTTGATTACCACCCTATACTGTCAGAGCGGATTAATAGAACCCGGAGGGAAAGTGCTTCTGTAGCGCCTCTCCCAGGAATCTGATATTCCTAAAGTAAATAGCGGGTCTGATGCCCCAATTAAGAAAGCAGTACTGTGTGTCTAAGTGAATATTCTCTCTAAACCTTGTATATTGTTGTATAGTCGCTTAAGTGAATTTTAGTTATATAAGATTGCATGTTACTGTATAGATTTGTGTAGATTGTATGTGAGGTTAAGCTGAGATTGAAGGTATAAACTTGTCCACAGAGGATAGTTAAAATTCACATAAGCTGGAGACCAGGTTTGCCAGTAAAGTCTAATACTGACGTCACCATCCCTAGATAAACCTTCAAACTCAGCTAATCTCACTCTATTTTTTTTTTTAGCTTAGCATAATGGAAAGTCTCAAGGTAAGGGGACTCCCAAGGGTTATTTTTGATTTATGATGTATCATATTCTGTGATGCTGTTTAATGCGGATATATAGATTTGTAAGTTTTAGAAAGAATCATGTTCCACAATTTGCTTTGAACCTTATTTCTGACTAACTCTATTTAGGAGTTTCATTTTTTTTCTCGGAGACACTCAGCAGTTGCAGGTGTCTCTCTGGACCAGGACATTTTGAATGGGCATTGCGGCCGCAGGATAACTTTTTTTATCAGTCCCTCCAAAATGTTCTGGCCTGGCTACTAGATGTTTCTGAGCCTTTTCTTCTAATTACTATAAATGTGTTTGTCTATCTCCTCTCACTGTAGTTTCTGTGGAACTGTGATTTAAATTGCTTGTGTATGACTGGTTGCACTTTTTCAGCTAGGTTGTACTTTAAATATGCATCTCTGGACATCTGCTCAGAGTTGTTGCAGGTTTCTACCCCCTCCCTCCATGTATTGGGAGAGACTTGTGTTAATGCTTTTGTTTTTTCTCTTTCCTCTTCCCTGAAAAGACTGGGGGCAATGAGGAGAGTGTCAGGAAACAGAAACAAAAGAAGATCCCAGCTATATGTTGTTTGTCTGTTTGTGTATGTGTCTGTGCACAGAGAGTATCCAAATATTTTTTTTAGAGTTAGGAATAAACCTCTTAATTTAATTGATCGTTTTTTTCTACAGTCAGAAAAGTCAAAAGCTAAATTATTGTTGGAGTCTAAGGTATGCGGACTGTGGTTATGTAAATGTGCATGTGTTGTCTTTCTTTGTCTACTATAGGAGAGGGTTTGTAAATTGTCTTGAGGCAAGGCAGGTGAGATTGAATGTGTAATTGGTTTTCACCTCATATAATGAATGACCCATGCACAAAGTTGCTGGCCATTGTGATGTTTTGAATTTAGTGTTTTGCAAAGGAAACAATTTATTTCGGGTGAACCAGATGTAACATGTCTTAAAATTTGTAATTTAAAGTTGGTTATAAAAAATTAACATACGGAAAGGCATGTTCCATCTGAAGTTTTTTGTTTTTCATGTGGTTTTTTTTTTTTTTTTTGTCAGGTATTTTTGCATATACCTGAGAATTCAAAGCACACAACAGTTTTGCTGTCAATGGGTGAATTAGGTTTGTAAATCTTCCAGTAGGAATTAAGTTGCTGTGAATGAAATGTAATCATTTTAACTTGAGCTTGCACTCATGCCGATATGAATGTAATGTAGAGATTGTGTCCAAAATCATCTTGCTCAAATTACTAGAAGTTATGCTCATGCCAGGTTTTCTGTTCATATTGCCAAGAATAATGCAAACAATTGTGTGAATGTTTGGGTACGTGTATAATATTAATGGTGATGAGTCCCTTAAGCAAAGTGACATACTTATATTTTTTCACTTGTAATTGTGTAAAATTCTAACAAATGCTTTTACAGCAATTTCTTTGTTGGTTTCTGGTCTGTCTCTGGTTACAATCTGAGGGGTGTGGGAAACAAACCCTGGTGTTGTGCATTTGGGGAGGGTTTTGAACAGCAGACGTTGACCCCCTGTACCACCTACTGTGCACGGGGTGAGATGGGGGGCCAACTAAACCTGCAAGTGGCTGAATCACACAGCCTCATAACCCGGCCCACATCAGTGTTCTAACATGCCTGGAGAGGGTGGAGACAAATATGTCATGTAAAATACTTATTGGTTGATTTGATTGTAATTGTCTCCATATGTCTGTTTGTATTGATACTGTGCTGTATAAAGCAAGGTCAGAGAAATGTGTTTAAGTGTCAGAACTCTATAGTACTAGGATTTACAGACAGTATGATGTTAGTAAAAGAAATTTGAATAGAGAGAGTAACCTTTGTCAAAAATATTGTTACATAGCTACGCATGTGGTAAATAGGTTGCACACACCCACTAAGCTGTTTAACTTCTTATTACCATTGAGGACCTCTACATAACTGCTTTGATTGAGACTGAGCTATCAATTACTTGGCTCATGCAGTTTGACAAACCTTGAACTCTTGTCTGATTCATCTTTACTAATTTGCCTGCACAAGTGTTCTTTATTACCTGTTCACTTGGAGACCTGCCTGTGATATCACCTGATTATGGAATACTTTGGAGATCATCTGATATGATTCTCCTGCACTGATGCAGCCCTAGAAGGATGACCCTCTGCTGTAAGGATGAGCCCTTCCTGCACCTGCCCTCCTCCTGTGTTGGTGATGGCTGCCTCAAGCCTTTCTTCTGTGTCATCCTTTGGGAAGAACTCCGCCTCTGCTGTTGCAACTGTGAGGTTTCTCAACTGGGATGAGAAGTTGAGTCTGCCCTTCCCTGCCTTCTACAACCTGGCTGCAATTGCTACATCCTTGTTATAAATCTGTTTCCATTTCTTTTGTGGGTGCCCAATGCCATACAATGAAACTGCTAACAAAAAGGCACTGGGTGTAGCCACGGTGATTACACGGCCAGCTCTCAGCCGCCACTGTCTGTTTGCCCCCGAGACAGTGAGAGCTTGGCAGAAAAACATCTGCATTCATCATGAGGGCTTGTGGTGATGAATTCACCGTCCTCCTTCACCCTTCAAATGAACAATATTCTACTCTGCAATAATGAACTGACATTTCCTGGACCCACTCGAGGATCATTTTTTTTTCCAAAATGCATTAAGGAGTTCTAACCTTATGGGTGAGGTGTGGCTTTAGGCAACCTGTTACAGTTTACCACATTCAGTTTTCCATTAAGTTATGCAGGGCTAGATTAGGATGATATACTAGCAAAGCTAACTACTGTTAATTCATCGTGTAGTTGTGTAACCCTTTAAACTGTATATTGTATTTGTGTACCAATGACAACACTAACTCATTGATCTCTAACATACATAGAGCTGTGCATAGTATCTAAGTGATCCCGCCCTTTCCTTTAGAAAAGGTTGGGATCAAAGGTTGGGTTGAAAGGTTGTAATAATGTGCTGCTTAAATCACCCCGATATTAAAATATATACAGCACATCACAATTTCTTAAAAATGACATCATTGCTTCAGCAGCACATTCCTCCAGACAGTGCTTTACAGATACATTAATAATTAACACTCTAGAAGTTCCAGGCACCTGAATACAAAACCTGTATTTCAATACCCAGTTGGTATATTACCATACAAGCCACTGTGACAGAGATCTGAAGACTCAGACCTATTCATGCATTGTTGTTAAAAAACCTGGTCTATTGAGAAATTAACACATGTAACAAAGTCTACCTCTGCCAGTTGTTTACAGAATAACAAATCCTATTGTCTCTGCTGTCTGTACCATGTCTATGCTATTGTTTCAAATATTTTCTATGTGCACTCCGGTCTAATCTGGTTTTTTCCCTAACATCAGGGTGTATATAAGATTGACCTGTAAATAAAGATTTCAGATGCTGTTCCACCAATTTAAGTGTTTGTGGTTCTGTATCTCCCAGCTGGAAGAGAGGGTATTCACTTGGATTGGGGGAGAACTTTAACCTGGGTTGCAGATTATTCTGCTAAGTCATCTTGTAGCTGCCTCCGCTGAAATTGAGCTAACACCTTCCCTGTAACCCCGAGTATCCTGCACTCCCCAGAGACCAGCTCTCACTCTTCCCTGTAACCAGAGTATCCTGCACTCCTCCAGAGAGCAGTTCTCACCCTTCCCTGTACCCCCGAGAATCCTGCACGCCTCCAGAGACCAGCTTTTACCCTTCCCTGTACCCCCGAGTATCCTGCACTCCTCCAGAGACCAGCTCTCACCCTTCCCTGTACCCCCGAGTATCCTGCACTCCTCCAGAGACCAGTTCTCACCCTTCTCTGTACCGCAGAGCATTCTGCACTCATCGGGGTAACAACACCAGGGTGCTTATTTCGGCCTTATGAATGGTCATTGTTATCCTATAGCGCGGATTTATACACCTGATAGAAGATATTTCAGAATGCAATATCAATTCTTTCAACCCATTTTGCCCGAAAAAGCGATCTGGTGGCTTCGTCATGGTATCGATTTCGCTCTGATCTGATAAAATGATTGGATCAAAAGGTAGTTCGGCCCGCAAAATCAAGTAATGTATAAGCGCACTTAACTAAGGCCTGGCTCTCTCTTCAGCGGAAGAGACCCCAATTTGTTCAAGATCCCAGGTTTATTGACTTATCCAGCTCCGTAATTAACAATGGCAGAAACACTCGTTCTAATTAAACGTAGATGGTTTCAGTTGTGCGGCTGGGTGGTCAGTAGCTTCGCCTACAATATGGTCTTCTGAACAGCCTCTAAATGATGGCGTCAATACAGCCACAGTGTGTGTGCCCGATGCTGGGGTTGAAGGGGATTAAATAAAGCCAGTAGACCGCCGTTCGCACACGTCAGTCCTGATCTGAGGTGGGGGGGGAGAGAAGGTATTTCTAGGAAACACCACCTGCATCCCTCCTGCTGCTGGTGGGAGGATGACGCACTTACCGGCAATCGCTGCCTCTCTGCTGCTGCAGGGTACGGGAGCGCTCGTTCCCAGTACAGTGATCTGTCCTCAGGATATATTCACTGCCTGAGGGGGGCCCGAGTGTTAAAACTCCCCTCCTTTAAATCTTGCTGGAAATACCCACATCTGATCTGTTTTAATTTGTACTGATCATTGTTAACGGAAGACTTTCAGAATTTATTAGAAAATAAACGCATCCCCGTAGCTGAAGTCACTGACGGCGATTCCTCTATGATTGACGTTTCCTTCGCTTGTGAAAGGTTTCAAAAGACTGTTGAAGATGGCATTCGTGCTACAGAAGATTGGTAAATCGAAGAGCGAGTGGCAGAGCCCAGCCATTTACTTGTGCAGAATCATAAACAGAGATTTCCATGTATTTCAAACTCTGCTGCATTCTACCACCCCCTTCGCCCCTGCTTACCATCCGCCCCATCTCCCAAGCCCGCTGTCTAGGTGTTACCCTGGACTCTGCACTTTACACCCCACATTCAAAGTATTGCCTGAGCCTGCAATTTTCACCTCCGCAACATCACCAGGATCCGCTCCTACCTACCGTATGCATTTATCTGTTAACATGAATGCGCAATTGTACTTCAAATTGCTCCAAAAAGTGATTATGCTTCACATAAAATCAAATTGCGAGAATAGAAAAGACTTTTTGCGATTCCCATTTTTAAGTAGCAACCCTAGTGATTTAAAAATGGCTGGCATTTAGCGATTCGCATGGAATAGCGCTCAGTGGGAAAAGAGCCCTTCGTCAGAGAGCAGTGCTATTTTCTGAAGCACATATGTCAAAGAAACCGTGAATAGCGATGAGCTCACGGGTAGAAATTATCCGAATCCGTGAATCTAATGAGGCTTAATTGCATCAGGTGTGTGCATGGGGGACAGGGGGTTAATTATCCAGATGTCCGTGGGCTTCTATGCGTATCACACGCTCGCACGCGTCCAATGGGACGCAATCCAAGACTCAATACTGCGCACTTCCTCCTTCCAGCCCTGGCTACTAATGTTCTATTAATTATCTGTACTATAAATTAAGTTCATTACATCATAAGTTTTTTTTTTTGCTTCAGGGTCAATTTAAGCAAACCTGAATTGAGAGAGATGTGGAGGCGGCCATATTCATATTCTTTTAAACAATGCAAATTGCCTGGCTGTCCTGCTGATCCAGAGTCTGAACAAGCATGCAGATCAGGTGCTCTGACTGAAGTCAGACTGGATTAACTGCATGCTTGTTTCAGGTGTGTGATTAAGCCACTACTGCAGCCAAGGAGATCAGCAGGGCAGCCAGGCAACTGGTAATGTTTAACAGGAAATAAATATGGCAGCCTCCATAGCCCTCTCGCTTCAGGTATGTTTTAAGGCAAATAGAGATTCTGTAGTGTGATTTATCCGCTTGGATACGCTTTAATGCATAATAATTTGTTTTCTGACCGATGTACATGGAAAAAGGGGTCGGGGAATTTAGGAACTGGGTCAGGAAAGTTACAGATATTCTACTATCGCTTTAACTAACTTCTCTCTCACCAACCTACCCAACACTAACTTTCCCCATCTACCTAACACTAACCTTCACCACATACCTAACACTAAAATACCCCTCCTACCTAACACCAACCTCCCCCACCTAACATCAACCTCCACCCCTACCCAATACTAACCTCCACTTATACCTAACACCAACCTCCTCCCCCACCTACCTAACACCGCCCTCCTCCACGCCAAACTCCACCCCTACCTAATACTAACCTCCACTCATCCCTAATACCTACCTCCCTCACCAACCCATCACCAACCTTCCCCACCTACCTAGCATCAACCTTCCCCACCTACCTAGCATCAACCTTCCCCACCTACCTAGCATCAACCTTCCCCACCTACCTAGCATCAACCTTCCCCACCTACCTAGCATCAACCTTCCCCACCTACCTAGCATCAACCTTCCCCACCTACCTAGTATCAACCTTCCCCACCTACCTAGCATCAACCTTCCCCACCTACCTAGCATCAACCTTCCCCACCTACCTAGCATCAACCTTCCCCACCTACCTAGCATCAACCTTCCCCACCTACCTAGCATCAACCTTCCCCACCTACCTAGCATCAACCTTCCCCACCTACCTAGCATCAACCTTCCCCACCTACCTAGCATCAACCTTCCCCACCTACCTAGCATCAACCTTCCCCACCTACCTAGCATCAACCTTCCCCATCTACCTAGCATCAACCTTCCCCATCTACCTAGCATCAACCTTCCCCACCTACCTAGCATCAACCTTCCCCACCTACCTAGCATCAACCTTCCCCACCTACCTAGCATCAACCTTCCCCACCTACCTAGCATCAACCTTCCCCACCTACCTAGCATCAACCTTCCCCACCTACCTAGCATCAACCTTCCCCACCTACCTAGCATCAACCTTCCCCACCTACCTAGCATCAACCTTCCCCACCTACCTAGCATCAACCTTCCCCACCTACCTAGCATCAACCTTCCCCATCTACCTAGCATCAACCTTCCCCATCTACCTAGCATCAACCTTCCCCACCTACCTAGCATCAACCTTCCCCACCTACCTAGCATCAACCTTCCCCACCTACCTAGCATCAACCTTCCCCACCTACCTAGCATCAACCTTCCCCACCTACCTAGCATCAACCTTCCCAACCTACCTAGCATCAACCTTCCCCACCTACCTAGCATCAACCTCCCCACCTACATAGCATCAAACTTCCCCACCTACCTAGCATCAACCTTCCCCACCTACCTAGCATCAACCTTCCCCACCTACCTAGCATCAACCTTCCCCACCTACCTAGCATCAACCTTCCCCACCTACCTAGCATCAACCTTCCCCACCTACCTAGCATCAACCTTCCCCACCTACCTAGCATCAAACTTCCCCACCTACCTAGCATCAACCTTCCCCACCTACCTAGCATCAACCTTCCCCACCTACCTAGCATCAACCTTCCCCACCTACCTAGCATCAACCCTCCCCACCTACCTAGCATCAACCTTCCCCACCTACCTAGCATCAACCTTCCCCACCTACCTAGCATCAACCTTCCCCACCTACCTAGCATCAACCTTCCCCACCTACCTAGCATCAACCTTCCCCACCTACCTAGCATCAACCTTCCCCATCTACCTAACACCACCTTATGCCACCTACCTAGCATCAACCTTCCCCACCTACCTAGCATCAACCTCCCCACCTACCTAGCATCAACCTCCCCACCTACCTAGCATCAACCTCCCCACCTACCTAGCATCAACCTCCCCACCTACCTAGCATCAACCTCCCCACCTACCTAGCATCAACCTCCCCACCTACCTAGCATAAAACTTCCCCACCTACCTAGCATCAAACTTCCCCACCTACCTAGCATCAACCTTCCCCGCCTACCTAGCATCAACCTCCCCACCTACCTAGCATCAAACTTCCCCACCTACCTAGCATCAACCTTCCCCACCTACCTAGCATCAACCTTCCCCACCTACCTAGCATCAACCTTCCCCACCTACCTAGCATCAACCTTCCCCACCTACCTAGCATCAACCTTCCCCATCTACCTAACACCACCTTATGCCACCTACCTAGCATCAACCTTCCCCACCTACCTAGCATCAACCTTCCCCACCTACCTAGCATCAACCTCCCCACCTACCTAGCATCAACCTTCCCCATCTACCTAGCATCAAACTTCCCCACCTACCTAGCATCAACCTCCCCACCTACCTAGCATCAACCTCCCCACCTACCTAGCATCAACCTTCCCCACCTACCTAGCATCAACCTCCCCACCTACTTAGCATCAACCTTCCCCATCTACCTAGCATCAACCTTCCCCACCTACCTAGCATCACCACCTACCTAGCATCAACCTTCCCCACCTACCTAGCATCAACCTTCCCCACCTACCTAGCATCAACCTTCCCCACCTACCTAGCATCAACCTTCCCCACCTACCTAGCATCAAACTTCCCCACCTACCTAGCATCAAACTTCCCCAGCTACCTAGCATCAAACTTCCCCAGCTACCTAGCATCAACCTTCCCCACCTACCTAGCATCAACCTTCCCCACCTACCTAGCATCAACCTTCCCCACCTACCTAGCATCAACCTTCCCCACCTACCTAGCATCAACCTTCCCCACCTACCTAGCATCAACCTTCCCCACCTACCTAGCATCAACCTTCCCCACCTACCTAGCATCAACCTTCCCCACCTACCTAGCATCAACCTTCCCCACCTACCTAGCATCAACCTCCCCACCTACCTAGCATCAACCTCCCCACCTACCTAGCATCAACCTCCCCACCTACCTAGCATCAACCTTCCCCACCTACATAGCATCAACCTTCCCCACCTACCTAGCATCAACCTTCCCCACCTACCTAGCATCAACCTCCCCACCTACCTAGCATCAACCTTCCCCATCTACCTAGCATCAAACTTCCCCACCTACCTAGCATCAACCTCCCCACCTACCTAGGATCAACCTCCCCACCTACCTAGCATCAACCTTCCCCACCTACCTAGCATCAACCTCCCCACCTACTTAGCATCAACCTTCCCCATCTACCTAGCATCAACCTTCCCCACCTACCTAGCATCACCACCTACCTAGCATCAACCTTCCCCACCTACCTAGCATCAACCTTCCCCATCTACCTAGCATCAACCTTCCCCACCTACCTAGCATCAACCTTCCCCACCTACCTAGCATCAAACTTCCCCACCTACCTAGCATCAACCTTCCCCACCTACCTAGCATCAACCTTCCCCACCTACCTAGCATCAACCTTCCCCACCTACCTAGCATCAACCTTCCCCACCTACCTAGCATCAACCTCCCCACCTACTTAGCATCAACCTTCCCCATCTACCTAGCATCAACCTTCCCCACCTACCTAGCATCACCACCTACCTAGCATCAACCTTCCCCACCTACCTAGCATCAACCTTCCCCACCTACCTAGCATCAACCTTCCCCACCTACCTAGCATCAAACTTCCCCACCTACCTAGCATCAAACTTCCCCAGCTACCTAGCATCAAACTTCCCCACCTACCTAGCATCAACCTTCCCCACCTACCTAGCATCAACCTTCCCCACCTACCTAGCATCAACCTTCCCCACCTACCTAGCATCAACCTTCCCCACCTACCTAGCATCAACCTTCCCCACCTACCTAGCATCAACCTTCCCCACCTACCTAGCATCAACCTTCCCCACCTACCTAGCATCAACCTTCCCCACCTACCTAGCATCAACCTCCCCACCTACCTAGCATCAACCTCCCCACCTACCTAGCATCAACCTCCCCACCTACCTAGCATCAACCTCCCCACCTACCTAGCATCAACCTTCCCCACCTACCTAGCATCAACCTTCCCCACCTACCTAGCATCAACCTTCCCCACCTACCTAGCATCAACCTCCCCACCTACCTAGCATCAAACTTCCCCACCTACCTAGCATCAACCTCCCCACCTACCTAGCATCAACCTCCCCACCTACCTAGCATCAACCTCCCCACCTACCTAGCATAAAACTTCCCCACCTACCTAGCATCAACCTTCCCCGCCTACCTAGCATCAACCTTCCCCGCCTACCTAGCATCAACCTCCCCACCTACCTAGCATCAAACTTCCCCACCTACCTAGCATCAACCTTCCCCACCTACCTAGCATCAACCTTCCCCACCTACCTAGCATCAACCTTCCCCACCTACCTAGCATCAACCTTCCCCACCTACCTAGCATCAACCTTCCCCACCTACCTAGCATCAACCTTCCCCACCTACCTAGCATCAACCTTCCCCATCTACCTAGCATCAACCTTCCCCATCTACCTAGCATCAACCTCCCCACCTACCTAGCATCAACCTTCCCCACCTACCTAGCATCAACCTTCCCCACCTACCCAGCATCAACCTTCCCCATCTACCTAACACCACCTTATGACACCTACCTAGCATCAACCTTCCCCACCTACCTAGCATCAACCTTCCCCACCTACCTAGCATCAACCTTCCCCACCTACCTAGCATCAACCTCCCCACCTACCTAGCATCAACCTTCCCCATCTACCTAGCATCAAACTTCCCCACCTACCTAGCATCAACCTCCCCACCTACCTAGCATCAACCTCCCCACCTACCTAGCATCAACCTCCCCACCTACCTAGCATCAACCTTCCCCACCTACCTAGCATCAACCTCCCCACCTACCTAGCATCAACCTTCCCCATCTACCTAGCATCAAACTTCCCTACCTACCTAGCATCAACCTCCCCACCTACTTAGCATCAACCTTCCCCACCTACCTAGCATCAACCTCCCCACCTACCTAGCATCAAACTTCCCCACCTACCTAGCATCAACCTCCCCACCTACCTAGCATCAACCTCCCCACCTACCTAGCATCAACCTCCCCACCTACCTAGCATCAAACTTCCCCACCTACCTAGCATCAACCTTCCCCGCCTACCTAGCATCAACCTCCCCACCTACCTAGCATCAAACTTCCCCACCTACCTAGCATCAACCTTCCCACCTACCTAGCATCAACCTTCCCAACCTACCTAGCATCAACCTTCCCCATTTACCTAGCATCAACCTCCCCACCTACCTAGCATCAACCTTCCCCACCTACCTAGCATCAACCTTCCCCACCTACCTAGCATCAACCTTCCCCACCTACCTAGCATCAACCTTCCCCATCTACCTAGCATCAACCTTCCCCACCTACCTAGCATCAACCTTCCCCATCTACCTAGCATCAACCTCCCCACCTACCTAGCATCAAACTTCCCCACCTACCTAGCATCAACCTTCCCCACCTACCTAGCATCAACCTTCCCCACCTACCTAACACCACCTTATGCCACCTACCCAGCATCAACCTCCCCACCTACCTAGCATCAACCTCCCCACCTACCTAGCATCAACCTTCCCCATCTACCTAGCATCAACCTTCCCCATCTACCTAGCATCAACCTCCCCACCTACCTAGCATCAACCTTCCCCACCTACCTAGCATCAACCTTCCCCACCTATCTAGCATCAACCTTCCCCACCTACCTAGCATCAACCTTCCCCATCTACCTAACACCACCTTATGCCACCTACCTAACACTACACTCCACCCTTACCTAATACCAACCTCCCTCACCTACCTAACAAACAACCCCCCCAGGCAACACCAACCTCCCACCTGCCAAACACCAACCTCCTCCACCTACCCAACACCAACCTCTACTACCTACCTAATACTAACCGACAAATGAGGTGTCCAACCTACATGTCCGACGCTCCGCTGTACTATAGTCGAGTGCCCACTGGTATTTCCGGTGCTCAAATTCACGTTCTGGCACTTGGCTTTAGTATTCACATGCCCATTAGCGAAAACCTGTGTGCAGCTGAACGTCGCTGGACTAGACTATAGCCTAGCACCCAATGTTGCAGCACGGCCGATATACAGTGTGTAGCCAGTGGTTGGCTCTACTATATTCTCCGCTGCTAGCCAGAGTTTGGCTATCAACCAGTAGCTGAACCCCAGTGCCTTGCGCCTAAATAACCTTGCTGGCGCTGCCACATCCGCTAATCACATTTTAGCCTATGGCAGTGCCTAATTCGCCAGACATGCCATGCACCCAAATCCCGCTGCTTCATTCTGGCTGTAGTTCCACCATTAATTTGTAATAATAAAAAAAAATAAGTGAGTATGGCAACACAGGGTGTGAAATGTAGAGTTGTACCTAAATAAAGACACAATGCCAATGAATGCATCTTCTCTGTGGCATGGGGGCGGCCATCTTGCATTCAGCAATTCCTGACAAGGACATTACCTGACATACAGGTGCACTTTAAGCAGCATCAGGGATTGCTGGGTTCAGGAGAAGACGCCGCACGAAGCTCACAGACGGTGTGCTAGGTGTGTGTGTGTGTGTGTGTGTGTGTGTGGAGGGGGAGGGGGGCGGTGGTAAGTTGGTAAATGCATGCGTAAAGCTCTGCGGGTTATTCTATCAATGTCAAGCAAGACGCTCTCTGCTGTAGCTGTTCATTATCATGCAAATTAGCTGATAACAGAAATGAATTATCAGCCTCAGATCTGTGCTACGAGAGATTTCAGCGGGGATCTTACAGTCTAATTTAGAGGAGAAAACGAGCTCGGCGCATAATTAATAAAACCGGCAGAGCAGCAAGTGATGAAAGAGCACCTGTGCTAGGGAGAGGAATGAGAGGCTGCAACAGAGGGTGTGTGGGGGAGAATGTAGTATCGGAGCAGGTGGAATTAGCATGGTGGTGGGGGGTTGGTTAGGCTTCAGGAAGGGGCATATGACAGGTTAGGTATCACTACATGGGAGGAGGAGAATAGTGTTGGCAGTCAGGAAATGTAACCAAGCAGGGTTAGGTATGGCTACACCAGAAGAATAGGGTCGGAGTCAAGAAATATAAACAGTCAGGGTTACGGTATTGCTACATGGAAGTAGATTTAAAGAGGAACTGTAACCATGGACTGAACTTCATCCCAATCAGTAGCGGATACTTCCCTTTCCCATGAGAAATCTTTACCCTTCTCTCTAGTAGATCATCAGGGACATCTGTATGGCTGACATTGTGGTGAAACCCCTCCCACTGTGTGATGTCAGGACCTAGGTCCTGACATCACACTGTGGGCGCCTTGTATCATTCTGGGAAATAATGTTTTTTCCCAACTGCCAAGCAACCAGTATCTGTGTGTATGTATATCTATAAAAAAAACATTTAGCCTATCACATTGTTAGGGGGTGTGGTTAAAGATCAGTGAGTTCCCCAGGCTCTTTTAGCCAGATGCTCCACCCAGGCTAGTTTTGGTGAGCACCCGGCTGTCATCGGTTCACCTCCTTCTCTGCTATAAGCAGAGAAGCGCCAGCCTTGCATTCGCTCATTTTGCCCCACCCTGCTACTTTTTCATGCCACCCGGCTAAAAAAAATTTCTAGGGAGAACACTGTAGATAATGGCAGTTGGTGCGGTCTGATTTTTTTTTCTTGTCTGTCAGTAGTAAAGATGATGACATGCAGGCTGATTGTGGAACAAAATGAACAAATTACATGGCGAATATCAATCATTTCCTGATCTCTCTTCTATTTAACTTCTGATTTTGCAATGTATTGATTAATTTTTTCCCCCTTTTCGCTACAGTTCCTTTATATGTGTGGAAGTTTTGTGGTGAGGACTGGGTGCAGGATTGCTAAGAGTACAAGGTAAATACAATTTCAATGAGATTTGCTTCTGTTCAAAGCACAATGATTCAGAAACCGTAATGACTAATCTCACAAGACGATTATAGAGCACACATTGCTATTTACTCACTAGCTTCCAATAATTCAATCAAATCTACAGTACCGGCTTGTGTGTCTGGTCTGGAGCAGAAGCTGGTAAACACGTAGGCATTGTTTGAAACAATTACCTGTGATTATCTCAGTTATCACGTACCGAGAAATTCTACGATGGGAAACTAAGTGGCACTAGAAGTTGGCACAGGATTCAAACAGGGATGCACCCATTCCTCCACAATCTTTATTATAGTCATGGATTTCGCCATGAGGAAGACAAGGAAATAGAACTGGACTACAAAAAGGACCCTGATTTTGCAGATATCTGTTAACTATCCAAAAACTTACATACCCCATTAACTAGATTAAAGCAGTAAGGTTGGTCTGATAATAAATTGTGGAGAAAAAAACAAAACAAAGAGAGCTACGATTAAGGCCTCATTTAAACTTAGATCAGATGGCCGTGTAAAACTAGATTCCCGACATCCACATGGCCTATAGAGATATTCCTGACACCACATGACCAGCAGATTCCTGCCACCACATGACCAGCAGAGAGATTCCCGACACCACATGACCAGCAGAGAGATTCCCGACACCACATGACCAGCAGAGAGATTCCCGACACCACATGACCAGCAGAGAGATTCCTGACACCACATGACCAGCAGAAAGATTCCTGACACCACATGACCAGCAGAGAGATTCCTGACACCACATGACCAGCAGAGAGATTCCTGACACCACATGACCAGCAGAGAGATTCCCAACACCACATGACCAGCTGAGAGATTCCTGACACCACATGACCAGCAGAGAGATTCCTGACACCACGTGACCAGCAGAGAGATTCCTGACACCACATGACCAGCAGAGAGATTCCTGACACCACATGACCAGCAGAGAGATTCCCAACACCACATGACCAGCAGAGAGATTCCTGACACCACATGACCAGCAGAAAGATTCCTGACACCACGTGACCAGCAGAGAGATTCCTGACACAACATGACCAGCAGAGAGATTCCTGACACCACATGACCAGCAGAGAGATTCCTGACACCACATGACCAGTAGAGAGATTCCTGACACCACATGACCAGCAGAGAGTTTCCTGATACCACATGACAAGCAGAGATTCCCAACACCACATGACCAGCTGAGAGATTCCTGACACCACATGACCAGCAGAGAGATTCCTGACTCCACGTGACCAGCAGAGAGATTCCTGACACCACCTGACCAGCAGAGAGATTCCTGACACCACATGATCAGCAGAGAGATTCCTGACACCACATGACAAGCAGAGAGATTCCTAACACCACATGACCAGCAGAGAGATTCCTGACTCCACGTGACCAGCAGATATTCCTGACACCACATGACCAGCAGAGAGATTCCTGACACCACATGACCAGCAGAGAGATTGCTGACACCACATGACCAGCAGAGAGATTGCTGACACCACATGACCAGCAGAGAGATTGCTGACACCACATGACCAGCAGAGAGATTCCTGACACCACGTGGCCAGCAGAGATTCCTGACACCACGTGGCCAGCAGAGATTCCTGACACCACGTGGCCAGCAGAGAAATTCCTGGCACCACATGACCAGCAGAGATTCCTGACACCAAGTGGCCAGCAGAGATTCCTGACACCACATGACCAGCAGAGAAATTCCTGGCACCACATGACCAGCAGAGATTGCTGACACCACATGACCAGCAGAGAGACTCCTGACACCACGTGGCCAGCAGAGATTCCTGACACCACATGACCAGCAGAGAGATTGCTGACACCACATGACCAGCAGAGAGATTACTGACATCACGTGACCAGCAGAGAGATTCCTGACACCACGTGACCAGCAGAGAGATTCCCGACACCACGTGACCAGCAGAGAGATTCCCGACACCACGTGACCAGCAGAGAGATTCCTGACACCACATGACCAGCAGAGAGATTCCTGACACCACATGACCAGCAGAGAGATTCCTGACACCACATAACCAGCAGAGAGATTCCAGACACCACATAACCAGCAGAGAGATTCCAGACACCACATGACCAGCAGAGAGATTCCTGACACCACATGACCAGCAGAGAGATTCCTGACATCACATGACCAGCAGAGAGATTCCTGACACCACGTGACCAGCAGAGAGATTCCCGACACCACGTGACCAGCAGAGAGATTCCTGACACCACATGACCAGCAGAGAGATTCCTGACATCACATGACCAGCAGAGAGATTCCTGACATCACATGACCAGCAGAGAGATTCCTGACATAACGACATTTGAATTTCAAAATTAGCAAGTTCTGTTCATACTTACCGTAATTAATTTAATACAATATGGTGTTTAATGCATACAACAAAAAATATACCTGAACTGGGTTTCTAATAACAAAAAAATTAGGATTCTTAATAAAGGAAGGTATAACAGGCCATAATACTCACCATCGCAGGGCTATCTTTATGGGCGTGGTCAGGCAGGAGGTGAAGAGGTCGGCCGGAAGGTCGGGGTTCATAGGTAGTAGCTCGGCAGTATCACAGGCAGCTAGCTGGATGCAGTTCTTCATGGAAGGCGGAAGGGGCATCTGGGCCAGCGGGTGGCTGGGATTAATGGCTGCAACCTGATAGCGAGATAGAAGAGACAAACTCACATGATGCTGGAGAAAAAGAAGCTGTCCCTTTAGCTCCACATATTTATAGGATTTATTACAATTATTATTTCAGTTTGCTTATCCACTTTCTGCATACACACATACAGCCATTGCACATTGTACCTAACTGCTAGCCACTTAGTTAGAGCAGGGGTGGAAAACAAGCCACGGAATCCAGCCTGAAAAACCATGGAGCCAAAAGCACCTGTGAGTTGCTTCAGATGACTCTTGCACCTCCTAACAGATTAATTGTCAGGACACGCTTAAAGGGCAACTGAAGTGAGAAGAATATGGAGGCTGCCATATTTATTTCCTTTTAATCAATACCAGTTGCCTGGCAGCTCTGCTGATCTATTTGGCTGCAGTAGCGTCTGAATAACACCAGAAACATGCATGCAGCTAATCTGTCAGATCTGACAATATTGTCAGTAACACCTGATATGCTGCATGCTTGTTCAGGGTCTATGCCCAAAAGTATTAGAGGCAGAGGATAAGCAGGATAGCCAGGCAACCGGTATTGTTTAAAAGGAAATAAATATGGTAGCCTCCATATCCCTCTCGTTTCAGGTGTATCAAGGGTTGCAGAGTGGATGCATGGGTTTTAAAATTCCAAAGGATGGTAGAAGCTCCTGAGAAGTCTTGTATACTTGAATGAGGAGGCGGTTCTCCTTTTCCCCACCATGGCTTAAATTCACAAAGCCTTACCGCTTTTAGTAAAGCTGAAAACAGCTGATTTTACCTTCAATTTTGTGTGATGTCAACTCACTAAGGCTGTTACCACATGGAAACCTAAAATGACCGACTACTGAGGTAAATCACTGACTTGTGAGGTAAATACATCAATAAATGTCAACTCACAAAGATATGGTAAAAAAAAAGTGAGATGTTCGGTATCTCCAGCCATTCAGGTGGTTATAGAAGGGAGGAGTTAGGCTACTTTCCCACCAAGACATTGCGTTTTAGGGGACGTTATGGTCACATAACGTGCCCCTAATGCAACGCATGGTGGTGTTGAAGTTGGACGTCAGATTGAGCCGCGTTGTGCAGCTCTCAAAGCAGCCGCTGCAGGTTAGTGATAGGAAATCCGGATCTTTTTAAGGATTCGGATCATTTGAATCGGATCATTGAAAAGATCCGGATCTTTGAACCAAATCAATTGAATAATTTTACTAGGGAAGCAGACTGGGTGAAATGACTAGCAGGACAGGACTTTCCCTGCACTGTACATTCTGTATGTTCCTGTTTCTTCCAGACAGACATCCACTGTGAACCGAATCTATCATTGTGATGATCCGGATGATTCGACTCACAAAAAAGATCCGGATAAAATGGATTTGTTCATGATCCGGACAACACTACAGTCCCACGAAGAGTCTTTGCAGTGCAGTGAATATTAATTAGCCATGTGGCTGGACGCGGAGGAGGAGGGGAGACCTCCTCCAACATTACTGAGCATGTGCAAACAGTCTAACGTGGCCTAGGCCAGTATAACGTACAGCATGCAGCACTTTGTTTAAACGTGCTGTGTTACTATTGTAACGCAACGTGGGCAATGTGATCAGCACATTGATTTTACAGTGCTGTGAGTTAGGCTGCGTTACTGGATGCTGTAACATGAGCCTGTAACTTCACTGTGAAACCAGCCTAAAGGGGAGAAATGATTCCACTATTCAGGAAAATAAGAACATTAAAGGGAGTCTTAAAGAGGAACTCCAGTGAAAATTATGTAATAAAAAAGTGCTTCATTTTTACAATAATTATGTATAAAGGATTTAGTCAGTGTTTGTCCATTGTAAAAGCTTTCCTCTCCATGATTTACATTCTGACATTTACCACATGGTGACATTTTTACTGCTGGCAGGTGATGTCAGTGGAAGGAGATGCTGCTCAGTTTTTTGGGCAGTTGGAAAAAGCTGTTATTGCCCACAATGCAACAAGGTTCACAGAAAGGAAACTGTCAGGACCATGTTCCTGACATCACGCTGTGGGAGGGGTTTCGCCACAATATCAGCCATACAGAGCCCCTTGATGATCCGAATGTGAAAACGTAAAGATTTCTCATGGGAAAGGGGGTATCAGCTACTGATTTGAATGAAGTTCAATTCTTGGTTATGGTTTCTCTTTAAGAGATTAAAAAAAAATCAGATGCTCACCTAAGGAGAGAGAAGGCTCTGGGTCTTAAGGCTCATACACACATCAGACCATAGTCTTTGGAAAATGAAAGATCACAGACCAATCTTACCACCCTTCATGTAGTATGAGAGCCATACTCTACACAGTCTTTTCTATGGAGCTGAACTCCCCATCAGATAGAAACCTTTGCAAGATGCTGCACACACAGATGCTGTACAGACACAAAAGATCAGTATCTGCAAAAGATCTGTTCCTGCCAAAGATCCATTCCTGCAAATTGCAATGATAGTCTATGAGATCTGCAGATCATCATACACACATGATTTAACTGACATTCATCTGCAGATCAAGCAATCATCTGCAGATCTGAAAATCCATCCTGGTGGATCTGATCTGCAGATGAATGTCAGTTAAATCATGTGTGTATGATGATCTGCAGATCTCATAGACTATCATTGCAATTTGCAGGAATGGATCTTTGGCAGGAACAGATCTTTTGCAGATACTGATCTGTTGCATGTGTACAGCATCTGTGTCTGCAGCATCTTGCAAAGATTTCTATCTGATGGGGAGTTCAGCTCCATAGAATAGACTGTAGGTATGGCTCTCATACTACATGAATAGTGGTAAGATTGGTCTGTGATCTTTCATTTTCCAAAGACTATAGTCTGATGTGTGTATGCACCTTTAGGTGAGGGAGTATCTGTTTTGTATTTATTTTTATTTTTTTAATTGCTTAAGACTTCCCTTAAAGAGGAACTCCAGTGAAAATAATGTAATAAAAGTGCTTTATTTTTACAATAATTATGTATAAATGATTTAATCAGTGTTTGCTCATTGTAAAATCTTTCCTCTCCCCGGTTTACATTCTGACATTTATTACATGGTGACATTTTTACTGTGGGCAGGTTATGTAGCTGCTGCTAGCTGTTTTGGCTGTTAGAGGCAGCTGTAAACAGCTAATTCCTGTCTGTGGGCCTTGTTACATTGTAACAAACTGCCAAAAGTACTGCGGTACTCAGAGCTTCTTGTGGGAGGGGTTTCAGCACAAAATCAGTCATACAGCGCCCCCTGATGGTCTGTTAGTGAAAAGCAGGGCTGTGGAGTCGGTCCAAAAATCCACCGACTCCGACTCCTCAGTTTAGGATTCCACCGACTCAGACTCCACGACTCCGACTCCTCTAATTTGCATATTACAATTTTGTTGATTAAAAGTATGTAACATGAAATTCGTCTCTTAACTGCCAACGCTTAGGAATTTTACAAGACATTTGAAGTGAGAAGGATATGTAGACTACTATATTTATTCCCTTTAGACTAAAACTAGTCCTTGGTAAGAGTACTTGTAAAAGGTACAAACCGGAACAAAGAACATCTATCAGGCCCTAGGCAATGTAAGTGTGGGTACATGTAAGAATGATGTGCAGGTACTCTGCAGGGGAATGAGGAGATTGTAAACAGACAACACCTCTGTGTTCAATGTGCACAGCATTCTCAGTGGATTTCCTGCAGCTCTGTGGGGAGTGCATATGTAGAGTATAGTACTACTGTGTAACAAAGTAAACCTGAGACAGATGAAATTAAAGTTTTATACATACCTGGGGCTTCCTCCAGGCGCCTTCAGGATAATCAGTCCCTCGTTGTCCTCCTCCACCACCTGGATCTTCTGCTATGAGTCCAGGTACTTGAGCCAGTCAGGCGTAGTGCGCATGCACACACTCCGCCGCCAGGAGCATACTACACCTGTGCAGCACTATTGCGGAGGTGCAGAATGTTCCTGGCTGTGGGAGCGGCATGCGGCCGGACAGCGCTGACTGGCTGAATTACCAGGACTCATAGCAGAAGATCCGGGTGGTGGAGGACAGCGAGGGACTGATTAGCCTGAAGGGGGCTGAAGGAAGCCCCAGGTATGTATAAAACTTTACTTTTCATCCGTCTCAGTTACCCTTAATTTGTAGTCACCAAACCAAATTTTAATAACATATCACATTATTTGATTTCATCAGCAAAGGGAGTGCATACATTTGCATAAATCAGCATCAATGCAGAATTATTTCCATCTCGTTGACCATCTCTATTAGTGACACAGCTACACATCAGGCTTTATTCTTACAGCATAGATGTTATTTAGTATATATAAGAGATTCCTGTGTACACATCATATATACAGTCACAATCAGATATGTATATCTGACCTTAAAAATATGGGGACTGCTTTATTGAAGCAGCACAAGTAACTAATTTTGATTGGTTTATTTCATTTTTGTGGACTAAGCACAGCTATTACTGTATATATACCGTATATATACATTATGTTTAATGACAATTATCTGAGAAATAGAACATTTTATCATATTTTCTATTTTAATTACAGTTACAAATTCATTAGGAGTCGGAGACGGAGTCGGTGCATTTTTTCCCGACTCCGACTCCAGGCACCCAAAATTGCCCGACTCCACGACTCCGACTCCACAGCCCTGGTGAAAAGCAATATATTTCTCATGTAAAAGGGGGTATCCGCTACTGATTGGGATAAAGTTCAATTCTTGGTTGGAGTTTCTCTTTAATAATAACAAAAACATACTTCCCTCATTTCACAACATTATTAGGTAGTAATTAAAAAAAAATCAGGATACAATTGATTTAAGCTTATGAAAATTACCATACATTTTAATTTTATTTTACACAGCTTGAACTTGCACTTTAGTTGTCAGTATAATAAACAAAATGCGTTTTTCCCTCCATTTTCCCTGCACGGCAATAATCCATCAAATACTGAATGAAATGATTCCGTAACATACCAAATGAAATAGCACATGAGGTACAAATCAATGTGAATTTTTATGAAGGTTTTCAGTAAATCACCAAACTATATGTGACATTTTTAGTGAACTGGGGTAAAAGAAAAACTATCTAAAATCAGGGCTGTGGAGTCGGTCCAAAAATCCACCGACTCCGACTCCTCAGTTTAGGATTCCACCGACTCCGACTCCACGACTCCGACTCCTCTAATTTGCATATTACAATTTTGTTGATTAAAAGTATGTAACATGAAATTCGTCTCTTAACTGCCAACGCTTAGGAATTTTACAAGACAACTGAAGTGAGAAGGATATGTAGACTACTATATTTATTCCCTTTAGACTAAAACTAGTCCTTGGTAAGAGTACTTGTAAAAGGTACAAACCGGAACAAAGAACATCTATCAGGCCCTAGGCAATGTAAGTGAGGGTACATGTAAGAATGATGTGCAGGTACTCTGCAGGGGAATGAGGAGATTGTAAACAGACAACACCTCTGTGTTCAATGTGCACAGCATTCTCAGTGGATTCCCTGCAGCTCTGTGGGGAGTGCATATGTAGAGTATAGTACTACTGTGTAACAAAGTAAACCTGAGACAGATGAAATTAAAGTTTTATACATACCTGGGGCTTCCTCCAGGCGCCTTCAGGATAATCAGTCCCTCGTTGTCCTCCTCCACCACCTGGATCTTCTGCTATGAGTCCAGGTACTTGAGCCAGTCAGGCGTAGTGCGCATGCACACACTCCGCTGCCAGGAGCATACTACACCTGTGCAGCACTATTGCGGAGGTGCAGAATGTTCCTGGCTGTGGGAGCGGCATGCGGCCGGACAGCGCTGACTGGCTGAATTACCAGGACTCATAGCAGAAGATCCGGGTGGTGGAGGACAGCGAGGGACTGATTAGCCTGAAGGGGGCTGGAGGAAGCCCCAGGTATGTATAAAACTTTACGTTTCATCCGTCTCAGTTACCCTTTAATTTGTAGTCACCAAACCAAATTTTAATAACATATCACATTATTTGATTTCATCAGCAAAGGGAGTGCATACATTTGCATAAATCAGCATCAATGCAGAATTATTTCCATCTCGTTGACCATCTCTATTAGTGACACAGCTACACATCAGGCTTTATTCTTACAGCATAGATGTTATTTAGTATATATAAGAGATTCCTGTGTACACATCATATATACAGTCACAATCAGATATGTATATCTGACCTTAAAAATATGGGGACTGCTTTATTGAAGCAGCACAAGTAACTAATTTTGATTGGTTTATTTCATTTTTGTGGACTAAGCACAGCTATTACTGTATATATACTGTATATATACATTATGTTTAATGACAATTATCTGAGAAATAGAACATTTTATCATATTTTCTATTTTAATTACAGTTACAAATTCATTAGGAGTCGGTGCATTTTTTCCCGACTCCGATTTCAGGCACCCAAAATTGCCCGACTCCACGACTCCGACTCCACAGCCCTGTCTAAAATACCGCATGAGGTAAATTACAAAACTACATTTTTCCGACGGTGTCTCAGCGAACAGACGGCAATGTGAGTTAGTCTTCTCTTAAATACGATGGATGTCACAAGTCCTCCACCAACTTTGTGTGCTGCTTTTCTCTTATTCTTTTGTTAACGGACAAATGTGAATGAATTAAAATTGGCCAAATTGAGCAAGTTTATCTTTAATAGCTAGGCAAGGGGAGTTACAGCATAACTAAGGGTGCATACAAACATACAATTTTGATTGGCCAATCACTGAACAATTTTACCACCTCATGAGGGTCAACAGATTGTGAATGCTATGAGCAGATCGTGTAGGTAAAGCTCTCATACTACATGGAGGTGGTAAAATTGGCCAGCCATCGCCCAATCAAAATTACACGTGTGCACAAAAGTTAAAAGGAACACTATCGCGAAAAATCGTAAAATTTAAAATCCATGTAATCACACAAATAAGTAGTAGGTTTCTTCCGGAGTAAAATGAGTTATAAATTACTTTTCTCCTATGTTACATTCACTAAAAGTAGTTAGTAGAAATCATATGGAACTGACAGGTCTTTGACTAGTCCATCTCCTCATGGGGAATACTCAGTATTTACTTTATTCTTTATAAAAGCACTCCCTGGAAAGGCTCTATACAAAGATGTAGAAATTATATAGTCAGTGTTTTCCCGTTGTAAAATCTTTCCTCACCCAGATTTACATTCTTAAGTTCATCACTGGTGGTGACATCTTTAGTCCTGTCAGGTGATCTTTGCCAAATGTTTGTTGTGTTCTGAGGTGAGCTAGAACAACACTGGGTCTCCCAGAGTGCTCTGGGGCAGAAGGCTGTGTGACCAAATAGGCTAAACATAACTGGGAGGGCGAGGTTACAGATCAACATACAAAAATCTATAAAGACATATATAGTGTTTCTGATGCTGAACCCAAGATAATTACTGTAAAATTGTTACACAAAGCCTTGAAATGTTCCTCAGACCCGAAAAAACACACATTAGAACTTTGAGATCAACTCTGTTGGCAACACGGGCAGAACACAGCGAACGTCACAAGAATAAATAAATCAGGCCCTCATTCTTATGCTGAATATTGTGTGGTTACAAAAGCCAAAAAGACAAAGCTGCAAATACTATGCCATGGATTAGGCAGAGATAGCTGGCACGCTTTCAGCTGATGGGCTTTATGAGTGTGCCAGCTGGAGAAAGCCGGGCACAAGCAGCAAACACTGACCTTCATCACAGGATCCCAGACAAAAGAGACAGACGTGGCAGAATAAGAGGGACTGGTGGGTGTCAGGGGGCTCCAGACAAGAGACAGAAGTAGCAGAATAAGAGGGACTGGTGGGTGCCAGGGGAATCCAGACAAGAGACAGAAGTAGCAGAATAAGAGGGACTGGTGGGTGTCAGGGGACTCCAGACAAGAGACAGAAGTAGCAGAATAAGAGGGACTGGTGGCTGCCAGGGGACCCCAGACTAAAGAGACAGAAGTAGCAGAATAAGAGGGACTGGTGAGTGCCAGGGGACTCCAGACAAGAGACAGAAGTAGCAGAATAAGAGGGACTGGTTGGTGCCAGGGGACTCCAGACAAGAGACAGAAGTGGCAGAACAACAGGGACTAGTGGGTGCCAGGGGACTCCAGACAAGAGACAGAAGTAGCAGAATAAGTGGGACTGGTGGGTGCCAGGGGACTCCAGACAAGAGACAGAAGTGGCAGAACAACAGGGACTAGTGGGTGCCAGGGGACTCCAGACAAGAGACAGAAGTAGCAGAATAAGAGGGACTGGTGGCTGCCAGGGGACCCCAGACTAAAGAGACAGAAGTAGCAGAATAAGAGGGACTGGTGAGTGCCAGGGGACTCCAGACAAGAGACAGAAGTAGCAGAATAAGAGGGACTGGTTGGTGCCAGGGGACTCCAGACAAGAGACAGAAGTAGCAGAATAAGAGGGACTGGTGGGTGCCAGGGGACTCCAGACAAGAGACAGAAGTAGCAGAATAAGCGGGACTGGTGGGTGCCAGGGGACTCCAGACTAAAGAGACAGACGTGGCAAAAGAAGTGGGACTGGTGGGTGCCAGGGGACACCAGACTAAAGAGACAGAAGTAGCAGAATAAGAGGGACTGGTGGGTGCCAGGGGACTCCAGACAAGAGGCAGAAGTGGCAGAATAAGAGGGACTGGTGGGTGCCAGGGGACTCCAGACAAGAGACAGAAGTAGCAGAATAAGAGGGACTGGTGAGTGCCAGGGGACTCCAGTCAAGAGACAGAAGTAGCAGAATAAGCGGGACTGGTGGGTGCCAGGGGACTCCAGACTAAAGAGACAGACGTGGCAGAAGAAGTGGGACTGGTGGGTGCCAGGGGACACCAGACTAAAGAGACAGAAGTAGCAGAATAAGAGGGACTGGTGGGTGCCAGGGGACTCCAGACAAGAGGCAGAAGTGGCAGAATAAGAGGGACTGGTGGGTGCCAGGGGACTCCAGACAAGAGACAGAAGTTGCAGAATAAGAGGGACTGGTGGGTGCCAGGGGACTCCAGACAAGAGGCAGAAGTGGCAGAAGAAGTGGGACTGGTGGGTGCCAGGGGACTCCAGACAAGAGACAGAAGTAGCAGAATAAGTGGGACTGGTGGGTGCCAGGGGACTCCAGACTAAAGAGACAGAAGTGGCAGAAGAAGTGGGACTGGTGGGTGCCAGGGGACTCCAGACAAGAGACAGAAGTAGCAGAATAAGAGGGACTGGTGGGTGCCAGGGGACTCCAGACAAGAGACAGAAGTAGCAGAATAAGAGGGACTTGTGGGTGCCAGGGGGCTCCAGACAAGAGACAGAAGTAGCAGAATAAGAGGGACTGGTGGGTGCCAGGGGGCTCCAGACAAGAGACAGAAGTAGCAGAATAAGAGGGACTGGTGAGTGCCAGGGGACTCCAGACAAAAGACAGAAGTAGCAGAATAAGAGGGACTGGTGGGTGCCAGGGGACTCCAGACAAGAGACAGAAGTAGCAGAATAAGAGGGACTGGTGGGTGTCAGGGGACTCCATACAAAAGACAGAAGTAGCAGAATAAGAGGGACTGGTGGGTGCCAGGGGACTCCAGACTAAAGAGACAGAAGTAGCAGAATAAGAGGGACTGGTTGGTGCCAGGGGACTCCAGACAAGAGACAGAAGTAGCAGAATAAGAGGGACTGGTGGGTGCCAGGGGACTCCAGACAAGAGACAGAAGTAGCAGAATAAGCGGGACTGGTGGGTGCCAGGGGACTCCAGACTAAAGAGACAGAAATAGCAGAATAAGAGGGACTGGTGGGTGCCAGGAACAGGCTGGTCTCATGATGCGTTTCATCTTCAGAGCACTTCTTTGGAAGCGTTTCCCCTACAATACGCTTGTTTGGAGGCCCGTAAGCAACAACTGTTATACCTACAAGATGCTTTCTTAGAGGTCTGTTTACTGACCAACAGCACACTTCTTCAGAGGCCTGTTACTGACGAGCGTTTCACCTACAAGATGCTTCCTCAGAGGCCTGTTACTGACTGGCGTTTCACCTACAAGATGCTTCTTCAGAGGTCTGTTACTGACGGGCATTTCACTTACAAGAGGCTTCTTTAGAGGTCTGTTATGACGGGCTTGTCACCTACAAAAATGTTTCTTTAGAGGTCTGTTACAGACTGGCGTTTCACCTATAAGATGCTTCTTCAGAGGTCTGTTACTAACAGCCGTTTCACCTACAACATGCTTCTTTGGAGCTCAGTTAGTGCCATGGTATTTCACCTACAAAATCTGATTCAGGTCGCTTCAGTAGAGGCACGTGAATGACAGGCGATCATGTACACGACTCACAAGCCTCCAAAGAAGCATCTTGTATATGAAATGCCCATAAAAACTTACCTGTCGCCCAGCACCCACCATTTATGATGCTACTTCTGCTTGTTTGGTTTTGAATCCAGAAGAGATTATGGTTTCTATTGTGTGCTCTTTGCCACATTTTTCACTACCGCATGGACTAAATGTCGCATGGACTCAAACTACAGAACACTTAAGAAAATCTTGGTGCATAAAATAAATCGATATCAATACCCATGAAACAGTTAAAGCCTCTAAATAAATGTAGAAAAATTAGAGTATGCGTTTTCTACAGACAATGGTAAGCCTTCATCGAATGATTGATAGATACTGGTCATGGATATTATGATCATGTTTATGTACTGAGGTTTCCCAAAGTATTTTGATTATCTGGTTACTCCACCTGCGTAGAAAATATCTGTAACCCCCCCCCCCCCCCCCCAAAAAAAAAGAAAATATATCTCTATGTGTCTGCCATTTTTTTGTGCTCCTTACCCTTCTGTGTGCCTTTGCCCAAGTGCAGGAACTATGCAGTGCCAGCGCGACTGAGTGAAGTTTGTTTTAAGCTACAACAACAAGCTTATATCAACATGCAAATTACAGAAAGCTTCCCATTTCGGATAGAATAAGGTCACTATGAAAATAATTGAAAATCCCGCTTTGTAAAGTTTACACAATGATGTAAGCCTGGTGTCTAGGTGACGTTTGCTGTGAAAGGGACAGTAAGCTGTGTCAGTAGGGAGGGAAAATAAACATTGGTCTTGGTTGGAAAAATAAAAAGAAAGAAAAGGGCAGAAGTGATGTTGCTTTTGGCATCACAGAGTAACGATAAAGATGGAAACAAGCAGAAAAACAGAGTAGGTCCGCTACATACGTAATTTCTTATTGGATGATTTATTTTTATAAAGTAAATGTAAATCCTCAAAAAACAAACAAACAAAACCAGATACTCAACTAGGGAGAGGAAAGGCTCTGAGTCCTATAGAGCCTCCCCGCTCCCTCCCTGCGCTCGCGCACTCTCTTGCACACTCACTTGCACACTTGTGCAGTATGGATCCGCCTGTATTCGTGAGCACTCGGGTTCCCGAAGGCTTCCTGAAGGTGGCCGCACACTACACAATTTTTAAAATATCTGTTCAATTTAAGAATTGCAATCTATATTTCTAACAATTAAAAAATATGACCAATGTGCCACAAACGTGTTCAATTTTTCCCCAATTATGATAAAAATGATTGGAAACTCTGAAAAAAATGCTAGGGTGTGTATATTCATAAATGATCCAGTAAATAAAGTATCCAGTATATTTAGTGATATGTATATGTGGTTGTGTGGATAGTGTATATGTGGTGGCTGAATAGTGTACTGGTTAAGGGCTCTGCCTTTGACATGGGAAACCAGGGTTCGAATCCTGGCTAGGTCAAGTACCTATTCAGTAAGGAGTTCAAGGCAGGACTCCTTAACACTGCAGGGTGGCCTCCTGAGCACGTCCCAGTGGCTGCAGCTCTTGAGCGCTTTGAGTCCGACAGGAGAAAAGCGCTATACAAATGTTCGGATTATTATTATCGGATTATTCGTGTCTGTGGGGTTTCTATAGGTACACCTGCATATTAGTGCGTCTACATACTGTATGTGTATTGATAAACAGTACCATGGATTGTTTCACCTGTACATGATTTGGGTAAAAAACTGCTTTTATACATTATTCCACAATAAATATCTGTACCTCACGGGAGTAACAATAGGGGAAGCAGCCCATGCTCTCGCCCCCCTGGGCCGTTTTTGAGGGGCTAGAGGGGTGGCAGCATGAGGGGAGAGCTTGGTAGCACGTTGGGCTCTCCTCTCTGCCCCCCCCCCCCCCCCCTGCAGCATTGAATAAAGTGTATACAGGCAGCGGGGCAGCAGGAGATACATACCTTCCGTGTGCTCCAGCGCGGATGTGTCTCCTTCTAGTGTCTGACGCGACTTCCTGTTTATACAGGAAGTCGCGTCAGAAGCTAGGGAGAGGAACATCCGTGGAACGCACGGAAGGTATGTATCTGCCGCTGCCCTGCCGCCTCGCCGCCTGTGTACACTTTACTCAATGCTGGAGGGGAGCGCAGAGAGGAGAGCCCGAGGTGAGGAAGGGGGGTCCCTCCTCCCCACCGACGTGCTACCAAGCTCTCCCTCATGCTGCCACCCCTCCAGCCCCCTAAAAACGGCCCTGAGCGGGCCCCAGGGGGGAGGGGGGCCTGCTCAGAATTTCTGCAGGGGGGCCCGGCGATTCCTAGTTACGCCTCTGCTGTACCTGATAAAATATGGCAATGAATATTCCCCGATCACTGGCAATGGCTACCCCTCGGTTATATCAGACACTTAGGCTGGGCCTGAACCCCTCTGAATGGATTTATAATTTCCGGTGGATCGGCATGCAACCACCGCACACACCGCTCATCTGTAACGTGTGTTTCGGCTGCAGGGCGCGGTGACAGATGGCTGCTATGCGGTGCAGTAGGAATACACAAACACACGTCATTCACAGATCTACAGATGGAGGAGATGCACTTGGACGACCAGCACAATCTGGCAGCTGTGAAGAGCAGAGATTGTGCCACAGCAAATCACTCTGACCTCACATGTTCCAGGGCTGCTGAGGAAGTCTCCAGGCTGGCATACGCTGCCGCTGCTGATGCAACTTAAAGGACACCTGAACCAAGACAGAGAGAGGCTGCCATATTTATTTCCATTTTAAAGGGACTCCGAGCAGTGCAGAAACTATGGAAAGATGCATATCATTTTAAAGCACTCTTTCTCCTCTTTCCAATGATATATAAACCGCTGAAAGAGGAGAAAGAGAGCTTTAAAATGATATCCATCTTTCCATAGTTACATTGTATTACACAGGACGACACTTTCCCCAGTGTCAGCAGCTCCATTCAGCAGAATGGAGCTGCTGACTTTAGGAAAAAGTCGCCCTGTGTAATACAAGTAACTATGGAAAGATGGATATCATTTTAAAGCTCTCTTTCGTCCTCTTTCTGACGACACCTAAATCGTCGCCCTACACTTTTTAGTTTTTTCTATTTTCGCGATCGAAATCGCGGCCGTGGCAATTTCAATCGCGAAAATAGCGAAAACTAAAAGGCGTAGGGTGGCGTTTTATATATCATTGGAAAGAGGAGAAAGAGAGCTTCAAAATGATATGCATGTTTCCATAGTTTCTGCACTGCTCGGAGTCCCTTTAAAGTGTAACTGTCGGGCATAAAATCAAAAATCTATTCTTTTTATCTGGTAAACAAGTAATAAGGATGCTAACCAGGCAATCCAAAATTTAAAATCTCTATTACTTTTCTTGTTGATAAATGATCATTTCCCAGTTTACACGACTCTTATTTGGTACACACAAAATTTGGTACACACAAAGGAAGTTGCAGGGCATGCTGGGTTGTCCTATTTTGCGGCTCTACTTCCCCTCAGACTTAACTAATGCAGCCTGATTGGCTGAAGCCTCTTTCCCTCCAGTTTTCCCCTCCCACACCCCTGTTCCTCTTTGATTGGCCAATATTTCTCATGCTGAGACAATGCATTTTCTATAGTGAAGGACGGGCAATGCATACACAATCAATCAGGCAGAGGGGACTAAGGGAGGAAAGGACATCAGGATTGGCTTCAAAATAGCCACAGTTAAAATGGGAAATGCTAAGAAGAATTTTCTCTTTTTTTATTGTAGAAAAATCACTAAAATCAAAACGTGGACAGTGCAACACATGTGTTATGTAAGCAGAGCAAGTATTTATCTACTAATATCTGTGGTTTTCCCCCCTGAGATAGTATGGCTGATAACTCTTTAAACCATGCTAGTTGCCTCTTTCACCGAAGAGTTGCAAAGTGCGATCACTGTACAATCGCTGCAAAAACGCAAGTATGAATGAGCCCATAAAGCAATCTTGCTTCTAAAATGAACTGCAAGTCAAAATAATCTGATGAGATAAACAACTGTCTCTATCCTCCTACTCCTTGACCCCGGTTTTATCTATCCCCTGCACCCAGAAGCTGTTCTTTTCCAAGAAAGTGTTTTATGGCTGTAATTCCTTATCAGTGAAGATTAGCTATAGTTCTGACTGGACTGTCACTTGCATACCCGAGTTCTATTATGCTCTTCAAAATATTCTGTTATTGTGAACTCTTTCAGGCAGAAAAAAGTAAATAAAGCAACATCCTAGTTATTTGTACTCTTGGCACTGTACATAAACATCTATCTCATCATGTCGCAAGTCTAGCGGGAACTTGAAGTGAGAGGTGTATAGAGGCTGCCAAATGTATTTCCTTTTAAACCATACTAGTTGCCTGACCTATACCACAGACCCTGAACAAGCATGCAGATCAGATATTTCCAACTGAAGTCTGACTGGATTAGTCACATGCTTGTTTCAGGTGTGTGATTCAGACACTACTGCAGCCTGCAGAGTGATCAGCAGGCTGCCAGGAAACTGGTATTGTCTAAAAGAAAATAAATATGGCAGCCTCCATATACCTCTCACTTTAGGTTCCCTTTAAAGTCTAAAAAAAAAAAAACTGCTGCCCTTACGGTTAAGCCTCTGCTATGGATTATACACCATGCAATTTTCCCATCAGATTGACTGATTGATCGTTCGATAATTTCTGGCATGTCTAATCTGCTTCTGATCGTGAAATAGATTGATCTTGTGCAGTATTGATCTCAAAATTGATCTCAGGGGAAGGCTCATAAGAATCCAGAGGCTTCCACCTTCCGAGGTAAGTATCAGTCCCTTAAAGAGAACCCGAGGTGTGTTTAAAGAATGTTATCTGCATACAGAGGCTGGATTTGCCTATACAGCCCAGCCTCTGTTGCTATCCCAAACTCCACTAAGGTCCCCCTGCACTCTGCAATCCCTCATTAATCACAGCCCTGCTGTGAGGCTGTGTTTACATCTGTAGTGTCAGTCTCAGCTGCTCCCCCGCCTCCTGCATAGCTCTGGTCCCTGCCCCCGTCCCTTCCCTCCAATCAGCAGGGAGGGAAGGGATGCAGGCGGGGACTGGAGTTCTGCAGGAGGCGGAGAGAGCAGCAGACTGACACTAAAGAGATAAACACAGCCAGCTCTGACAAGCTGTTTGTCAGCAGTGTGGCTGTGATTTATGAGGGATTGCAGAGTGCAGGGGGACCTTAGGGGGGTTTGGGATAGCAACAGAGGCTGGGCTGTATAGGCAGATGCAGCCTCTGTATGCAGATAATATTCTTCAAACCCACCTCGGGTTCTCTTTAAGGATCAGAGACTGCTGGTACCGCAACACGCTGCACATACCCGTTGGTCACGCCGCTCCTCCATTCCCTGCAGGCCTCAATCTCTTTCTCCTCCTCTGCTTTCTCTTGGTCCACTGTGATCAATGGAATTCTCCATCCTCCATTTTAAAAATGGCCAATACCCCAAAACAGCTGCCTGGTCAGCACACTCTTAAACTGTTATATCATGCATGTGAGCCATAGGGAAACATGGACATTAACTTGCATATCAGTTGTCCTTTCAGTTATAACGGACAGCAACTGAGATATAACCGACAGCAACTGAGATATAACCGACAGCAACTGAGATATAACCGACAGCAACTGAGATATTTTAATTCTGACAAAATATTGTCAACACTGGAAAAAAAAAATCAGTTAGAACAAAATGGTGAACTTCTGAGAGGAACTGATGGAGAGGTAATTATGGAATATGCATTGGCATGTGTTTATTCTAAAAAAATGTACTCAGTTCAGGTTAACTTTAACCACTTCATCCCAAAGGTGTTTTTACCCTAATGGACAAGAGTGATTTTCACCTTTCAGTGCTCATCCTTTTCATTTGCCAATAGCTTAAAGAGAACCTGTACTGAGTAAAAATATTTAAAATAAACACATAAGGTAACTTCAATTGAACATTACATAGTTACCTTGCCATCAGTTCCTCTCAGAAGCTCACCATTTTCTTCTGACAATAATCCCTTCCAGTTCTGACAACATTTTGTCAGAACTGAAATATACCAGTTGCTGTCAGTTCTATATCAGCCGCTGTCAGTTACAACTGAATGTGCAAGGTAATGTCCATGTTTCCCTATGGCTCAAGTGGGCAATGTTACAGTTCAACTGTGTGCTGACCAGGAAACTGTTATGGTGTAATGGCCATTTTCAAAATGGAGGACGGAAAATTCCCTTGATCACAGTGAACAAACAGGACGCAGGACAGGAGAAAGACACTGAGCAGTAGACTACATGGAAGGTAAGTATGACTTGTGTATGCTTATTTTGACTTTTAATTTTCAGTTCAGGTTTTTTTTAATCACTACTAATCACAATTAAATGATCTAGATCTTGTTTTTTTCACCACCAATTAGGCTTTTTGGGGTTATTTGTTTTCAGTAACTACTTTATTTTCTACGCATTTTAAAGGGAAAAACAAGGGAAAAAAAAGAAAAAATACACTATTTCTCCAATTTCATCCCCTATAGTTTTAATATAAACACCGCTACTGTGAATAAAACCCACACATTTTATCTGCCTATTTGTCCTGGTTATCACAAGATTTTAATTATGTGCCTAGTACAAAGTATGGTGACAATATATTATTTGGAAATAAAGGTGTATTTTTTTGGGGAGAGCGGTAGGGGGGGGGGGGGGTTACTATTTTCACGCGCACAGCAGCAGCACTGTATGACTTATAAAACCGTCCTGGAGCCATTAAGAGGCTCTAGCAGGACGTTTTTAGAAGTCAGCTTGTCATTAAGTGGTTAAACGACCACCAGATTCAATCAAACAATCAAATCTGCTGAAAAAAGGAGCACACGAACGCCTTTACCACTCAGTCGCCAGCTTATTCGCCTTGAGACAAAGACCAGGAGAAAGAACTAGTCACCCCATTCCGCGAAGCTACACCGGCCGACCGCATGTGCATTACTTCGCAGTTTTTCGAAAGGATAAAACTGTACCTATATAAAGCTGGAGGTAGTGATGTGCTCTGTACAGGACTTACAATATTACAGGGAGAAACAAATACTGCAAGGAACAGCCTGTTCTATCCATTATTTCATCTGAAGTATATAAAAAAGCCAGGATGTCCCGCTAGGTCAAAAATAGGAAGAGCATTAGATGAGAAATATCAATTTATCACCTTGGGCAGCACGAGCCCCCGGACGCCAATATGAGCAGGATATTAGAGCGGGGAAACATGATGATGTGCTTCTGCCGGAGCCGAGAAAGCTTCCATCTCCTGCCCGATTCCCCGCAATGTCGCCCCTTCCCACAGCACCAGTAACGCGCATACAGGAGGAGCTGGGGACAACGTATTAAAGTGTACCTCCGTCCAGACACAGGGACAGTATGGGATCGCTTTCCATGTGGTTAGGCTGAGAAACGACTGCCTGTCATCGTTTGTGTGTTGTTCTGAAACTCTGTATGAATGTCCCCTCTCCTCCTGCGTGACACCAACTTCTGCCAGGTCAGAGGGAGGCACTGACGGCTTCAGCTTTGAGTGTTAAAGGGGACCTGAACTCAAAACTTCCTCTCTGCTCTAAAAGATAAGCAAGCTTGTTTCAGGTGTGTGATCCAGACACTACTGCAGCCACACAGATCAGCAGGGCTGCCAGGCAACTGGTATTGTTTAAAAGGAAATAAACATGGCAGCCTCCATATACCTCTCAGTATCAAATCTCTATTTTTTTACAGCTCTGGTTTTCTTCAACTACTTACTGTACCGGGTGCAGTATAATCACGGCCTGAAGTACTAGAGCCATGAAAGTTAGTCAATGGGAGCGCGGCCGCGTTACCGTTACCGCCGGTTAGCGGGGACATCAATGAATGGGAGCGCAGTTCCCATTTATTAATCTAAGTCCCCGATTCAATGAATGCCGGCGTCTATGAGACGCCTGCATTAATTGCATCTTCCTGTTGTTACTGAGCACGCATTACTTCCGATTCACGTCCTTACATACGTGAATCTGAAATTATAACTGAGGACATCTTGTGGCCAAATAGTAAAACTACATCAAAAAGCATTGTATTCAATAAAAATACCTACATTTACATCTAAAATTAACAATTTCCCTCCCACACTCCCGCATAGTGTACACACACACACACACACACACACACGCACGCATTACATTTAAAAAAAATTGTTGCCTAAGGGACTGAACTTTTTTAATAGGTATGTGAAGAGGGTGTTAAACTGATTTTTTAATTTGCAGGCTTATAATTAGTGATGGATGCAAAACTGAAAAAAAATGCACCTTTATTTCCAAATAAAATATTGGCGCCAAACATTGTACTATGGAAATATTTTAAACGTTGCAAGATGTAGATCAAGTTGTTGTGATTAAGTTACTGGCGAGGAGGAACAGTGAAAGGACACTGAGGCAGGTGATTGTATACAGAACATGCCTCTGTGTCCTAATATGATTTCACAAACCCACCTCGGGTTCTCTTTAAACACCCATGTTAATAACCTAGAAACAAAAAACACATATGTAAGTAGATTAATACTAGTTCTACTTACATAACAGATGTATTGTGCTATCCACGTTATGATTCCTGTGAATCTTATAAAGTAAAGGTGGAGAAATCTATTCTAGGCAGTTTCCATCGTTGTTACCTTTGACCTCCTGACATTTCCTCCCTCACTTTTTTTCTCCTCTTGCTAATTGTGTATTCCTTATTCACCCTCCTCCCAGAGTCTTCAGACACTCCCACTGAGGTCTATACTAGGAAGTGCAATGTCTTATGTCATTAGAAGGAGGGGGAAATAAAGGCAAGAGGATGAATATATTAGAGATAAAAAGACCCCCAGCATGCATTTGTTTGGCAATGGCAATTAATGGGCCGTAATCCTAAGGTATTTGATAACTCCAAACCATAACAGTAGAAAAAGTTTTGAAAGTTTTGAATGCAGGATTAGCGTCTTTATCGCTTAATACACTCAGACCAGTTGCTGTTGAAATTTTATTTTTATGGTGACAATCCCGCTTTAAGGGCAAGGTCTTCAAAGACTCCATGGTGGTCAACTCTTCAAAGAAAGTCCATGATGGTCATCTCTTCAAAGAGTGTCCATGATGGTCAACTCTTCAAAGAGTCCACGGTGAATAATGTATCCTGAAAATGGCAGGAGGTGTGTACACAAAGCTAAGCACGGAACTGTCTCCACCGCTGGAACTTGCCGATGGCTTTTGTCTGCTTGAAACATGCTCCAGGCCTCGGCTACGTTATTTGTCGCTGTACTGGGCTGAATTTTCAATGTAATAAAAACTTTAATCAATAAAAACGCAGAGGCTGCCGCTCCGTTCGGATTCCATGCATCGCCACCACCAACAACCACCGTAATAAACTGGCGCAGGTCCCGAGCACTCTGCACCGCCAAAAACCCGGTGTGCTAAAACACAAATTTGTGATATTCTGTAAATACGTTATTGTACATTTTGTGCTGCTCTCGGCGCTTACCGATGCATCCTCGCCGCAATAATGTCCCCCCTCAACCACCCTTATATCCGCTGTGCATTCATTACTCGTCATAACCCAAAGCGATAAAACGACATTAACGAACGTGACGGTGAAAAAACACGGCAATCACTTTTTCCCCTTTGTTTGAAGAACGGGAGATGGAAGTAGGCACCGATGAGCAATTTTCAGAGCAACCTTGAATGGTCCTCAATTAGCATTGTTCAGTCAGGGTAAACAACTTCCTGACGCTCTCTAAATCATTCAGCATTAAGAGTCTCCGAGCGACGGGCAATAAAGGCTTACATGACACAGACAAAGAAAAGTGCCAGAGACGTCAATTTAAGCCCAACTAGACCCAGAACTGAATGAGGAGGCTTCTCAAAGCTGTCTTGTTGATTAGTGTAAATTATTACCTTTCCAGCTGAATTCAGACCTCAGCAGCCTGAGTAGTTTCCTGTTAAGAGTTGAGGTCTTACAATTTTTTACTGCCCACTTCTTGTGAATTACAAAGTCCCTCCCCCCTCAAGCAGACACATTGTTTCTACTGTAATGCAAGAATGCTGACTTTACTCCAAGGCTCCTCCTCCTATCTATGGACCTCTTCTTAGGCTAAAAAAAAAGCATACAGATAAGACAAAGCTATAATCAAAGCTGTTCAGTAAAAGGATACCCGAACTGACACGTGACATGATGTGATAGACATGGGTATGTACAGTGCCTAGCACACAAATATTTATGCTGTGTTCCTTCTTTTTCTTTCTCTGCCTGAAAGAGTTAAATATCAGGTATGCAATTGGCTGACTCGGTCCTGACAGACAGGAAGTGACTACAGCGTGACCCTCACTGATAAGAAATCCCCCTTTTTTTACCTCTTTCTTGCTCTCAGAAGTCATTTTCTGCTAGGAAAGTGTTTTATAGTTAAAATTTCTTATCAGTGAGGGTCACACTGTAGTCACTTCCTCTCTGAGTCAGAACTGAGTCAGCCACTTGCATACCTGATATTTAACTCTTTCAGGCAGATAAAGAAAAAAAGGAACACAGCATAGTTATTGGTGTGCTAGGTACTGTGCATACACATGTCTATCATCATGTCACATGTCAGTTCGGGTATCCTTTAAGTTAAAGAAGTTCCTGACGTGCTTTAAAATATCCAGTCTCCGAGTGACGGGCATAAAAGGCTTAAATGACACCGACAAAGGTAAATGCCGGAAACAGGCCGGCTCTACCTCACAGGAGCCTATAGGCACAGATATCCTGGCACCTTCGACTATGCCCACCATGGACCTACAATCCCCCTCTGAACTGCACCTTAAGTATGCTGGCTGTCCCAGCTGTCACTTAGGTAGCGACAGGTGCCCCTTAGCATTAGGTAGCCCGAAGTACCCTCAGTATTAACCAGCTGAGCGGTCTGGACGAGCTCAGCTCGTCCAACACCGCCAGAGGCTGCCGCTCAGGCCCTGCTGGGCCGATTTTCACCAAATAAAAAGCAGCACACGCAGCCGGCACTTTGCCAGCCGCGTGTGCTGCCTGATCGCCGCTGCAGCGCGGCGATCCGCCGCGTGCAGCGGCGAAAGAGGGTCCCCCCAGCCGCTCGAGCCCAGCGTAGCCGGAACAAACAGTTCCGGCCAGCGCTAAGGGCTGGATCGGAGGCGGCTGACGTCCATGACGTCACTTCGCTCGTCGCCATGGCGACGAGGTAAGCGAAACACGGAAGGCCGCTTATTGCGGCCTTCCGTGTTACTTCTGGCCGCCGGAGGCGATCGGAAGAACGCCTCCGGAGCGCCCTCTAGTGGGCTTTCATAGTTGGCTGCATGAAATAGTTTTTTTTTATTTAAAAAAAAACCCTCCCGCAGCCACCCTGGCGATTTAATCAGAACGTCAGGGTGGTTAAAGAGTAACTGTCAGGCTGCAAAAGCCAATTTAGACCTCTATTCTCCTGTGTTAAACAGTTTAGAAGGAAAGCCAAAAAGGCAATACTGAAGTTAAAAATCTCTCTTACTTTGATGTTTGCTGAACAGCAAGCCTCCTTATTCCCAAGCTCCTAAGGAGGCCGGCAGGCCGCATAACAGATACTGCAGAGCATGCTGGGGCTGCTTCTTCTCTCCACTGCACTCCCTTGGTCCTCCCCTTCATTTCCCTATGCCATCCTAAGGCTGCTTTCACAGTGAGAAGTTACAGGCTCATGTTACAGCAGCTTGTAACGCAGCCCAACTCACAGCACTGAAAAATCAATGTGCTGTTCACAGGGCACATGTTCCGTTAGAGTATACTGCATGAGTCCGCTATTGTTCCTAGCCACATGGCTAATTAATATTCACTGCACAGTAGTGTTGTCCGGATCATGAACAATTAGGATCTTTGATCCTGATCTTTTTTGTGAGTCGAATCATCATAGTGTGTGACTGCTTGCTGCAGCTGTATACCTAATCGTACTGGCTTCAGACCTCAGCAGCCTGAGTGGTTTCCTGTTAAGAGTTGAGGTCTTACATTTGTTTATCGGCCACTTCCTGTGAATTACAAAGTCCCGCCCCTCCCCATATAGACACATTGTTTCTACTGTAATTCAAGAATGCCGACTCTACTCTAATGGTAGAACAGAGTTACCAAGCAGGTTGGGGTGACCCAAAACCACTAGCAAATAGGGGACTAAAAGAGACCAAAAAGCCATCCTACTAAAAAGCAATAGTTAGTGTGATTTGCTGCTTAGAAAAAGAAGGTATTTGCGATTATTCAGCTTTAAAGTGGACCTGACCTTTTGCACAGGAAAAAACCAAAACACTGAGAAATGCACTCTGTATGTATTTAGAGAGTTTAGCCTGTTATTCCCCTCTTCTGTGTCTAATCACAAGTTGTAATTTGATCTCTCCCCGTGTCACTTAACTGCCACAGCAGATAAGCTCATATCTGCTTCCATGAAAGCAGGAAGTAGAAACAGTGAAGATTTGTTTCAGGATTTGCATCAGCTGCAACAAAGAAATGTTTTTCTGTAAAGGTCATTATGCTGTTGCTTATCTTTTAGAGCACAGAGGAAATTCTGAGTTCAGGTCCGCTTAACGTGACCGTCTTTGGTTAACCACAATACACCGCTTCTGAATATGCAAATTATCTCTTTATGTCCCTGCAGCATCCAGAACCGCTACTATATAGAGAGCCTATTGCTTATACATTTTACAGTCACACCAGCCCCACATGCAGACAGCCTGTTTCAGACTGTTGGTCCTCAGTGCATGGCAGGGATTGATATGGCGGTACATACCATTATCCCGTCTGGAAAGTATGGCAGATTTTTGTTCAAGTTCTGTTTGCTTCCCCAGAAAGATCTGACCATTTTTGGAAAGCTCAAAGTCCCGGCTTTCTGTTGCCCTGATCCCCCTCCCCCCCAGACGAACCTGACATGATAAGCAGCGCACCTGGTAGGTCGTCTTCCTCCGCAGCACAAATCTGTGTCTACAAAGCTTATGTCAAGTGCCCTGAGTCTCCCATTGCAGATGAATGAGCAGCTGCTATGCAACCTCGTCTCCTCTCTGTCTTACTGGCATGGGCAGGAGACTCAATTCCACTGTGCTCTCTGCAGCAAGGGGCACCCCCCCCCCCCCCACTTAGGGATGGGGCATCCCATGGACTCGGGACCCAGTGCAAAGGAAAGCCGGGACTTTCAGCTTTCCAAAAATGGTTAGATCTGACTGGGGGGTCAAACAGAGCTTTAACAGAAAGCTGCCAAACTTTCCAGACGGGATAATACGTAAGTACCGATATGGATCTATGGGTCACGATCTTGGACCAGTACAGAACACCCAAGCAGGTCGGGGTGACCCAAAACCACTAGGAACGTATAGGGCACTAACAGAGACCGAAAAGCACTCCTACTAAAAAGCATCATGGCTAGATGTATGGTAGCCATACATCTAGCCATGATGGGCAGATTCGACGAATAAAAATGAATGCATGAAGGAAGTAGGTTACTGGGATTTCCGCCGGTCTGCTCATGTGCATCACTCTCCTGCCGTTCATACTTGCTGTGTCGCCCACTGACTTGCACTGCTGTATAATCCTTGTGGTAAGCACGGATCATGCAGCAAAGCACTGCAGAGTTTTCGGCAGGAATGTGGCGACCTTAATACATCAGGGGTACCGCATCGCATGAAGTGTGCAAGTCTCCACAGACTTGCGTGGCCCTTGCCGCCGGGATACGGCAGTGAAAAATAACACGTGGCAACGCAGTGCGCAAGCGACCCCAAAGTGATAGCGATCTGAAAGCTTCCACATTTATTTCCTGTTAACAATACCAGTTGCCTGGCAGCCCTGCTGATCTATTTGGCTGCAGTAGCATCCAAACCATCCCAGAAACAAGCATGCAGCTAATCTCAGCTCTGACAATGTCAGAAACCCCTGATCTGCTGCATGCTTGTTCAGGGCCCAGGGCTAAAAGTATTAGAGGCAGAGGATCAGCAGAACTGCCAGGTAACTGGTATTGCTTAAAAGGGAATAAATATGGCAGCCTCTATATTCCTCTTGTTACAGTTGTTCTTTAACATAACACAAAAAATGATTACAACCGATAAAGCCGGAGTTCCTCCTTAGCATGGCCTTGTTTCTGGGGGGACGCTCAGGTATGCGGAGCCTGCTGCGGCACTGCAGTGTGCACCCCCTCCTCCTCCTCCCCCGCAGATGCCCTTAGCGAGGAGTTTGCTGCAGTCTCTCCCCGACCTTATTAATACCCTCCTCTGAAATTAGATGTTTGTTTGGAAAGTGAGCTAGATTACAATCATTTGGATGCTTTGGGTGCCAATTATAGGCGAGCTGAACGGTAATTTCGGCACGGTGGAAACGCTGCTCTTAGCAGCCGAGAAATAAATGAGCTCTCTTCTGAAGTCTCAGCGCTCATAATTAGGACTCGCCCGGTGGAAACGCCGCCATGCATATGTATGGAGCGCGCGCTGACAGGACGCAGTGTGGCGGGAAGGGGGCGGACGAGCGCCGGACTGCTCCGCAATGCCCCGGCCTTTACAGCGGCTGACGGATGGCTAAGGAAAGATGATGTTTTCAGAAACAATCACAGCCTGGAAGAAAGTCCATTTTTCTTCTCCTGGAAGATGGAAGGCCCGAGGCGCTGTGCAGGAAGGCGCGAGTAAATCACAAAAACGCCAGCCTCCCCTGACAGCGCTCCTTTGTAAAATATAATTATATCCTGAACTGACTGGATACATCAGACGTGAGCTCTGAGAACCGGCAGCAGCTGCACCTCACAGCCAATCACATTCCTGCTTGAGAACCGGAAGCAGCCGCACCTCACAGCCAATCACATTCCTGCTGGAGAACCGGCAGCAGCAGCACCCCACAGCCAATCACATTCCTGCTGGAGAACCGGCAGCACCTCACAGCCAATCACATTCCTGCTGGAGAACCGGCAGCAGTCGCACCTCACAGCCAATCACATTCCTGCTGGAGAACCGACAGCAGCTGCCCCTCACAGCCAATCACATTCCTGCTGGAGAACCGGCAGCAGCCGCACCTCACAGCCAATCACATTCCTGCTGGAGAACCAGCAGCAGCCGCACCTCACAGCCAATCACATTCCATCTGGAGAACCGGCAGCAGCCGCACCTCACAGCCAATCACATTCCATCTGGAGAACCGGCAGCAGCCGCACCTCACAGCCAATCACATTCCTGCTGGAGAACCGGCAGCAGCCGCAGCTCACAGCCAATCACATTCCTGCTGGAGAACCGGAAGCACCTCACAGCCAATCACATTCCTGCTGGAGAACCGGCAGCAGCCGCACCTCACAGCCAATCACATTCCTGCTGGAGAACCGGCAGCAGCCGCACCTCACAGCCAATCACATTCCTGCTGGAGAACCGGCAGCAGCCGCACCTCACAGCCAATCACTTTCCTGCTGGAGAACCGGCAGCATCTGCACCTCACAGCCAATCACATTCCTGCTGGAGAACCGGCAGCACCTCACAGCCAATCACATTCCTGCTGGAGAACCGGCAGCAGCTGCACCTCACAGTCAGTCACATTCCTGCTGGAGAACCGGCAGTAGCCGCACCCCACAGCCAATCACATTCCTGCTGGAGAACCGGCAGCAGCCGCACCTCAGTCACATTCCTGCTGGAGAACCGGCAGCATCTGCACCTCACAGCCAATCACATTCCTGCTGGAGAACCGGCAGCACCTCACAGCCAATCACATTCCTACTGGAGAACCGGCAGCACCTCACAGCCAATCACATTCCTGCTGGAGAACCGGCAGCAGCCGCACCTCACAGCCAATCACATTCCTGCTGGAGAACCGACAGCAGCTGCACCTTTACAGCCAATCACATTTCTGCTGGAGAACCGGCAGCACCTCACAGCCAATCACATTCCTGCTGGAGAATCGGCAGCAGCCGCACCTCACAGCCAATCACATTCCTGCTGGAGAATCGGCAGCAGCCGCACCTCACAGCCAATCACATTCCTGCTGGAGAACCGGCAGCAGCCGCACCTTACAGTCAGTCACATTCCTGCTGGAGAACCGGCAGCAGCCGCACCCCACAGCCAATCACATTCCTGCTGGAGAACCGGCAGCAGCCGCATCCCACAGCCAATCACATTCCTGCTGGAGAACCGGCAGCAGCCGCACCTCACAGCCAATCACATTCCATCTGGAGAACCGGCAGCAGCCGCACCTCACAGCCAATCACATTCCTGCTGGAGAACCGGCAGCAGCCGCACCTCACAGCCAATCACATTCCTGCTGGAGAACCGGCAGCAGCCGCACCTCACAGCCAATCACATTCCTGCTGGAGAACCGGCAGCAGCCGCACCTCACAGCCAATCACATTCCTGCTGGAGAACCGGCAGCAGCCGCACCCCACAGCCAATCACATTCCTGCTGGAGAATCGGCAGCAGCCGCACCTCACAGCCAATCACATTCCTGCTGGAGAACCGGCAGCAGCCGCACCTCACAGTCAGTCACATTCCTGCTGGAGAACCGGCAGCAGCCGCACCTCACAGTCAGTCACATTCCTGCTGGAGAATCGGCAGCAGCCGCACCTCACAGCCAATCACATTCCATCTGGAGAACCGGCAGCAGCCGCACCTCACAGCCAATCACATTCCTGATGGAGAACCGGCAGCAGCCGCACCTCACAGCGCTGGAGAACCGGCAGCAGGTGCACCTCACAGCCAATCACATTCCTGCTGGAGAACCGGCAGCAGCCGCACCTCACAGCCAATCACATTCCTGCTGGAGAACCGGCAGCAGCCACACCTCACAGCCAATCGCATTCCTGCTGGAGAACCGGCAGCAGCCGCACCTCACAGCCAATCACATTCCTGCTGGAGAACCGGCAGCAGCCACGCCTCACAGCCAATCACATTCCTGCTGGAGAACCGGCAGCTGCAGCACCTCACAGCCAATCACATTCCTGCTGGAGAACCGGCAGCAGCCGCACCTCACAGTCAGTCACATTCCTGCTGGAGAACCGGCAGCAGCCGCACCTCACAGTCAGTCACATTCCTGCTGGAGAATCGGCAGCAGCCGCACCTCACAGCCAATCACATTCCTGCTGGAGAACCGGCAGCAGCTGCACCTCACAGCCAATCACATTCCTGCTGGAGAACCGGCAGCAGCCGCACCTCACAGCCAATCACATTCCTGCTGGAGAACCGGCAGCAGCTGCACCTCACAGTCAGTCACATTCCTGCGTCTAATGCAGGGGTGTCAAACTCAAATACGCAGTGAGCAAAAACTGAAAACTGGGACCAAGTCTCAGGCCAACCTCAGTGTCTATTGGCCAACTCCCATATACAGTCCCCTGGCGTAAATTGTATCCCCTCCTTTCCATATACAGTTCCCTGGAGTCTAAAGGGCTGCCCTCCCCTACACAGTACCTTGGTGTCCAGAGGCCCCCCTCCCCCGTCTAGTGGTCGTTCCTCCCCTATACAGTTTCCTGAGGTCTAGTGGCCTCCCTCCCCATACAGTTCCCTGGTGTTTAGTGGACTTCCTTCCCCTATACAGTTTCCTGGTGTCTAGTGCCACCCTCCCCTATACAGTTGCTTGATTTCTAGTGTGCCCTCTCCCTCCACTAAGAAGGTCAATGAGATGCAAACAATTTCGAGTTGATGCAGGATTATTATTTTGTATGCAAATGTATCCACTATGTGGTTTACCTGGTGTTCTAATGCTTCCCTACCTTCCCTATAGTTTCCTGGTGTCTAGTGGACCTTCCTCCCCATACAGTTCCGCGGTGTATACTGGCTCCCCTGCTTCCCCTATATACTTCCCTGGTGTCTAGTGCCCTGCCCCCATACAGTTCCCTGGGGTCTAGTGGTTCCCCTCCCATATAAAGTTCCATTTTGACACGTATGCTCTAATGAGAGTCAGAGAATGAAAGCCGAGATACGATAGGTTTTTAATACATTCAAGGAATACATTTACCGGTGCCCTGCCGGTGAGCAAACTGCATCAGATTAAACCCATGTCAAACCATACATGAGTGTGTCCCCTGTTCTTACCTCCAGCTCCTGCTCCCTCTGCAGAGCAAACTGCTTGAAGGACTTGACAATGAGTCCGGCGTTGGAGCAGTCGTAGACGAAGATGGAGGGACTGCCCATCCAGGTCTGCAAGTCGTAGATGGACAGCGGGATGTACTGAGTGTAATTCTGCAACACAAACAAAATTACTATTAGTTTTATTACATATGTAGATCTACATTTTTTTACGTTCCATCCAACATAAAATTTGGGCATTGTTTGGGACTTAGATTAAAAATGCTGTCATGATACTTTACTAAGCAGCCCTATTGTCAACAAACCCCAATCACCATTGTACTTACACTGACTGCCCATCACCTGCACAAATTACACAGCTCAAGTTTCATAAATAAATGCTTCTAGGCATGTGTGCCGTTTCCAAAACTCTATTGGATCAGTTGATTCTGAGTTTCCCTGGCCTAACGACCGAGTCACGCCAATGGGCGTGAAAGCAGCGGCAGCCCCAGGACTGCCTAACGCCGATTGGCATCAAGTCCTGGAGCTGCAGCTAAGCAGGGAACGCGCGCGCGCATGCGCGAACATTCCCTGGCAGTTCACGGAGCTCCACTTTGTTTAAATTTGTACAGCTCTGCGATCTCCTGCAGCGCTGTACGGGGGACACTTGGCTGTCCCTCGGATTGGCTGGGGATTGAAGCCCTCTCAAAGGCTGCTGCCTATGAGAAGTGGTGAAGAGAGCCGATCGCCATCCTATGGCAATTTAGGACGGCACAGGGGGGAGGGGGGGAAAAGCCTCCTTTTTTTTTTAATTAAAAAAAAGATCGCAGCCGCAGAGGCCTCCTCAAGAGTGTCCTATTAAGGACATAAAAAAGGAGGAAAACCTAATTTGTGTGCTTCGTTGTAGGGCTAGTTGGAAAAAGCAATGAGGCTCACAGACAGAAAACTGTCATGACCATGGTCATGACATCACACTATGGGAGGGGTTTCACCAAAATACACGCCCCCACCACCCTAACGATCAATTCCAGAAAAGGTAAACATTTCTCATAGAAAAGGGGGTATCCGCTACTGATTGGAATGGAGCTCAATCCTTGGTTAAAGTTCCACTTCAGGGAAAGAACAAACTAGGCAGAGTCACATGAGTTTTCCCCATAGCACATAATGGAAATCGCATATGTGATTCTGCCTTGTGTGTTCCTACCCTCAATGTGACTGCTGCATCTCCCCGGCTGTAATAGGTCATAATGGGGTCACTGCTTAGGAGGCATTTTGGAGTCGTTACTATATACCGTAGTTACAGTGTCAGCTCAAAGCTTCCAGGATGATCTCATCTCTAGAGGTGGCGTTCCAGCGGAGATCACAGCGCGGCCGGTGACAGAGCGATAAAGAACGGCACTATCTTAAGGCCAGAGCCATAAACGAGGGGACAAGAGGGCAACTCTGCGGAAAAACTCTGACTAAACTTTTAATGAACTCCCTCGTTCTGAAAAACCGAAACAACAAATCAACAGGAAATCTGTGCCGGGCACAAAAGGCAGTCCGCCAGCCTGCGGTCACCACGCAGCCGCACGCCTCACAGGAGCGCAAAACCCACGAGAGATGGTGAATGGGATGTGAAAGGTCACCATGCAGCCGCACGCCTCACAGGAGCGCAAAACCCACGAGAGATGGTGAATGGGATGTGAAAGGTCACCATGCAGCCGCACGCCTCACAGGAGCGCAAAACCCACGAGAGATGGTGAATGGGATGTGAAAGGTCACCATGCAGCCGCACGCCTCACAGGAGCGCAAACCCACGAGAGATGGTGAATGGGATGTGAAAGGTCACACCTTGTGTCTTCATTTGTGGTTTCCACACACAACTTTCTGTCCGATTTTTACCATGAAAAAGACGGACTAGTAAAATGTGGAGAGCGTTGAATTCACTTCCATATTGATTTTAGCCAACCTGTAAAAATATTTGATATGCATTTGTGTAAATATATGTGAAAAGCTTTTTTTGTTTATTTTTTAAGTCAGCAAACCTGAAGGTACAGACCAAGAGTGAGCAATTTTCATGTCTCTAGAGTTTCTCTTTTAAGTGGACCTGAGAAATGCACCCTGTGTGTATTTAGAGAGTTTAGCCTGTCTAATTACCCCTCATTGTATTATGCTGTTGCGTGTCTTTTACAGTAGAGAGGAAGTTCTGAGTTCAAATCCACTTTAAAGAGGAGCGGTCAGCCATACGATCTCAGAAAAAAACCACACATATATAAGTAGATAAATACTTGCTCTACTTACATATGTATTGCACTGCCCACATTTTGATTTTAGTGATTTTTCTACAGTAAAAAAAGAGAAAATTCTTCTTAGCATTTTCCATTTTAACTGTGGCTATTTTGAAGCCAATCCTGATGTCATTTCCTCCCTTATTCTCCTCTGCCTGATGTGAATGCATTGCCCGCCCTTCACTATAGAAAGTGCATTGTCTCAGCATGAGAAATATTGGCCAATCAGAGAGGAATAGAAGTATGGGAGGGGAAAACCGGAGGGAAAGAGGCTTCAGCCAATCAGGCTGCATTAGCTAAGTCTGAGGGGAAGTAGAGAAGCAAAAAGGACAACCCAGCATGACCTGCAACTTCCTTTTTGTGTATCAAAGTTTGTGTGTACCAAATAAGAGTCAGGTAAACTGGGGAACAATCATTTATCAACAAGAAAAGTAATAGTGATTTTAACTTTTGGATTGCCTGGTTAGCATCCTTATTGCTTGTTTACCAGATAAAAATAAAGAATTGATTTTTGATTTTACGCCTGGCAGTTACACTTTAAGTTAACCATTCAGAGAAGGTTATGGAATGAGAGAGCGATTTTCATGTCTCGAGTTCCTCTTCAATTCCCAGCATGTTGTGTACTGTGGATGACGCTAATCTGATTAGCGCTGCTGATGCTGCTTGCAGGCAGGGTGAGGATTAGTTTACAGTAAGCATTCTCTTAAGGGACCCGCTGCCAGCATATCTCTGCCGCTATCAAAGGACTTGGATCCGTCGCGTAGCGCAGTCCCCCCATCCCACCGGGGAAATCAGAGCGAGGAGAGCCGCGCACGGCATGAACGGGGGCTGCCAGGAGGAGGATGAAGTGGGATTTTGAGGCACAAGGAGATGCAAACACTCCAGCGCGCTCTCAGACAAATTGCTTCTCGTAGTTTATTACTGACGGGAGAGAAAGGAGGCGGACTCCGATGCCAGGAAACACAAGATGGAAACGCTTCCTCAAGTGCAACAACAATTTACGCTTAAATAAAAAAACAAGACGATCCCGGCCCGTTTTCCGGAAGCCAAAATCTACATCGAGCTAAATTGGCCCGATAACAGGACCTTTGACGCAATTCCTGAACGCCAACCCTTAGGGACCCTTTTCACCAAATATCGCTATCAGCATTGCAAATGGCCATTGCTGCTTTCACCATAAAAAGCAAGCCCGTTTAGCACTGATTCACGGCGGGTAATGAAAACCGTAATGGAGGCCAATGGCAATCACACAGGAAATGCAGCATGCAGCGTATTTGCAACTTGCCGAAAACTGAAACGCGTTGGTGGAAAAAGAGCACCGCAATTACCACGTTATTCTTATTGCCCTTGCAAATCGCCGTGAATCACTGGGATCCGACATGGCGATCACTAATGTAGGAAACGGCCCTACATGGGAAGAGGAAACAAGAAAGTTCTATTAGATGAGTCCTGAGCAGTGTTGCTCGTGAATTTTTGCCAGCCATTTTTGCATCAAAAAAGGGCATTTTTGATTTTGAGAACATTTTTGCAAAAATACTTTGGCCTCTATTCACTAAGCTTATCTCCTGTCTTTAATAACGTTTCTATAGTTATCACCATGGTGATAAGGCATGTAGTATTCAGGAAACATTTTACCTCAGGCAAACCTAAAGTTAACGCTTCTGTCTTTAAGTTAACTCTCCAATCCTTAAAATAACTCCAGAATTCTAAAGTTAAAGACAGGCTGTTAATTAACTGTGTGTGAAAATAAGTACAGAGGAGGTAAATTAAGGAATGAAGAGATAACTCTCTCACTGTATGGTGGTAAGGTTACTCTTGCCTTATCTCCAGCATGATCTTAGTGAATTGAGGCAATTGTATTATTGCAATAGAGCAAAAATTTACAGAAATGCTAAAAATATTTCTTCTTACCGCAAGGAGTTTTGATGGCTAACACGGTACAACACAGCTGTTGGCTGACACGGTACCAAAAAAAAAAAAAAAAATTATATATATATAAAATTTAAATTTAACATTTTTGCTAAATGTAGGGCTGGTTCACACGGACGCTTGACATCAGGATTGACTCCCATTCAAGTGAACGTTTAGCATCATGCGGTTACCGGCGAATATTGGCGATTGCACAAATGCGGCGTTCCGATCCCGATTTAACATGTCGCTTCGGCCGGCCCTAGAAGCAGCATGCTATGTCCAGGGCCAGCTAGCCGCCGCAGCTTCACATCCCCTTGCGGGGTCAAGAAAAGCAGATCGCAATGGGAAGCAGACGATCGCCGTACCGCCACCGCCGAACGAGACATCACAGGACGACGCGGCTTCCAAGCTGCCTCAACGCCGCCTGTCGTCCGTGTGAACCGGCCCTAAATGCCAAACAAATATTGGCATTTTTGCTCATCACTAGTCCTGAGAACTATCTGGCAGATACAGAAGGACTAAAATGATAGGGATTTCCATTTGTACGCTTTTGTTTGTGGTTTTCCAGGGACGAAAACTCACATGCCGAATAGACAATGGGGTGTTTCAATAACATGGGATTTTTTTCTTGCGCTCTACTATGGTAAAAAAATAAAATAAAATAAAACCACCAGCCTGCTGCATTTTTTTTTCGCATGCCACACTACTGTGGGTCAGAGCTGTGCTGAATTGCGCACGTGAAATGTGGTATTTGGCACACGTTTTAATAAGAAAGCAAAGGGGAACTAAGTTGTGATTTATGTCAGCCGCATCCAAAAACTGGCAAAAGTTAGCAATTTTTTTCTTCCTTTTTGTGTGGAAATTTGCATGCTAGTTCTCACACATATAATACAAACGTGTAGTGGCAAAAAGCATAACTATGTCAAATCACACCACTTGTTCCCTGATCAATAATGCAGTTATAATCTGCTACTGTAGCTGCGAGAATCCACTGCCGCCTATGGATCCCATGTGTATTCCATCAAATCCCAACAAAATACAATATTCAGCAAAGCTGATGCTAAACAGTTATACAAGTGAGTAGAATCGAAGCTGGACCAAATGCATCTGTCACAGCAGTACTGTTTGTTTCCTTTCCGCCTTGGATTTAGCCGCTACGCGGATGTTTCAAGTGTGACTGACACAAAGCAGGAACCAAAGATGCTAGACTATATTTCACAGCATCCTTGCATTACAGCAGAAAATACAGGCCTGCATGAGGAGATGGGACTTTGGAGCTCCCAGACAGAAAGCAGGCAGTAAGGGATCTGGAGACTTCAATCTGCTAACAGGAAACTCTGTTGCTAAAACAAAGAGTCAACTATCCCATCCCAAAAAAAAAAAAAAAAGCAATCAGTTCAGCTTTATACACTGCAGAGATTAATGGCAACCCTTTACATCAGCTTGCTTATATGAAAGCATGTGCCTGTAAAGCACAGTAATTCCTCCAGGTTCCAAAGACTGATATAGGATCATCAAAAATTAACTGCCACACAATGGCTTAAAGTGTAACTGTCAGCCATACAGTCGAAAATCAATTCTTTATTTTTATCTGGTAAACAAGTAATAAGGATGCTAACCAGGCAATCCAAAAGTTAAAATCACTATTACTTTTCTTGCAGATAAATGATCATTCCCCAGTCTACCTGACTCTTATTAGGTACACAAAAAATTTGCTACGCAAAAAGGAAGTTGCAGGGCATGCTGGGTTGTCCTTTTTTGCTTCTCTACTTCCCCTCAGACTTGGCTAATGCAGCCTGATTGGCTGAAGCCTCTTTCCCTCCTGTTTTCCCCTCCCACACCTCTGTTCCTCTTCCTATCAACATCTGAATTGGTACTTGAAAAACAAAGCAGATAGAGTGCCCCAATAGTGCAGTATGTCAAACTAATTGTTGATAAGAGTAAATATATGAGATGAGAATATACTCACGAAGGTGGGTTACCTCTGGTAACCACTCAGTAGGCAGGTGGTGAGATTAGACACAACCCTACTCAGGATAAAAATGTCGCTCTCCGTAGAAGTAGAAACTAAGGGTGGACAATCAGAATAAAGAATTGTTAAAAATTGAGGCGCCAGATAAGGATAAAATAGTTAAAAACCGTCTAAAAAGGGGGAGGTAGTGGTGGACTTCTCTCTCACAAGTAGACACATGATCAGTTATTCACTGAAAAATATCTTTATTCAAATAGACTCCAGAATGATAGCAACGCGCTGCTATCATCTTGGAGTCTGTTTGAATAAAGATATTTTTTCAGTGAATAATTGATTGTGTGTCTACTTGTGGGAGGTAAGCCTACCACTACCTCCACCTTTTTAAATGTTTTTTAACTATTTTATCCTTATCTAGCGTCTCCGTTTTGAACAACTGTTTAACATCTGAATAGGTAAAAAAAAAAAAAACAAAAAAAAAAAAACACAATTGGCGATTAGCGGTGCTATGCATGCTAATCTCGATCGCTAATCACCGGCAAACCGCTACATGTAACACGCTTGCGGTTAACGCTAACCGCAAACGCAGCAGTGAGAACACTGCCATAGTAGTGTTACATGTGCCAGCGGTTTGCCTTGAGTGGGAATCGCGCGAATCCCACTCAAGTGAGAACGGACCCTAAGCCTGTATGGATAGGTGCACAGCAGCAGACAAACAGTGCTACAGGCAATGAGCGTTATTCAGGTTGAAAAGTCCACTTTCAAACATAATATTAATTCACGCTACTTAACACAATGTGGCGCTTCCCTGACATGCGAGTGTCACGCCGGCCCTCGTTGGCTGCAGTCAGGAAGGTTGTGGCGGAATAATAAGATGTGAATACGGCACAAGCCTGTAACTGGCAGATACAGCAGAGGAGAGGCGATCGGGAGGGTTAAGCGGCGCCCCCTCTGGGATTTCCTGGCATCCCATTAAAATCCTGATTAAACTGAGACGCTCTGGCAGGTGTTCCTCGTGTTCATTAACAGAAAGCGCTGATGTGATTCGGCACTTGCCGGGGCCTGCCAGAAGCCCTCGCGGCACACAGGCCTGGCTACCCTCCCTTATCAATGACTCCACAGATGCTACCGGCGCACACGTGGCACGCAAGCCTGGCTATCCTCCCTCATCAGTGACTCCACAGATGCTACCGGCACACACGTGGCACGCAAGCCCGGCTGCCCTCCCTTATCACTGACTCCACAGATGCTACCGGCACACATGGCACGCAAGCCTGGCTATCCTCCCTCATCAATGACTCCACGGATGCTACCGGCACACACGTGGCACGCAAGCCCGGCTGCCCTCCCTTATCACAGACTCCACAGATGCTACCGGCACACACGTGGCATGCAAGCCCGGCTGCCCTTCCTCATTACTGACTCCACAGATGCTACCGGCAAACATGGCACGCAAGCCTGGCTACCCTCCCTTATCACTGACTCCACGGATGCTACCGGGAGGCACGTGGCACAGAAGCCCAGCTACCTTCCCTTATCACAGACTCCACAGATGCTACCGGCACACACGTGGCATGCAAGCCCGGCTGCCCTTCCTCATTACTGACTCCACAGATGCTACCGGCACACATGGCACGCAAGCCTGGCTACCCTCCCTTATCACTGACTCCACGGATGCTACCAGGAGGCACGTGGCACAGAAGCCCAGCTACCTTCCCTTATCAACGACTCCACAGATGCTACCGGCACACACGTGGCACGCAAGCCTGGCTACCCTCCCTTATCACTGACTCCACAGATGCTACCGGCACACATGGCACGCAAGCCTGGCTACCCTCCCTTATCACTGACTCCACAGATGCTACCGGGAGGCACGTGGCACAGAAGCCCAGCTACCTTCCCTTATCAACGACTCCACAGATGCTACCGGCACACACGTGGCACGCAAGCCCGGCTGCCCTCCCTTATCACTGACTCCACAGATGCTACCGGCACACGTGGCACGCAAGCCCGGCTACCCTCCCTTATCACTGACTCCACAGATGCTACCGGCACACGTGGCACGCAAGCCTGGCTACCCTCCCTTATCACTGACTCCACTGATGCTACCGGCACACACATGGCACGCAAGCCTGGCTACCCTCCCTTATCACTGACTCCACAGATGCTAACGGCACACACATGGCACGCAAGCCTGGCTACCCTCCCTTATCACTGACTCCACAGATGCTACCGGCACACACGTGGCACGCAAGCCTGGCTACCCTCCCTTATCACTGACTCCACAGATGCTACCGGGAGGCACGTGGCACAGAAGCCCAGCTACTTTCCCTTATCAATGACTCCACAGATGCTACCGGCACACACGTGACACGCAAGCTTGGCTACCCTCCCTCATCACTGACTCCACAGATGCTACCGGGAGGCACGTGGCACAGAAGCCCAGCTACTTTCCCTTATCAATGACTCCACAGATGCTACCGGCACACACGTGACACGCAAGCCCGGCTACCCTCCCTTATCAGTGACTCCACAGATGCTACCGGCACACACGTGGCACGCAAGCCTGGCTACCCTCCCTTATCACTGACTCCACAGATGCTAACGGCACACATATGGCACGCAAGCCTGGGTACCCTCCCTCATCAATGACTCCACAGATGTTACCGGCGCACACGTGGCACGCAAGCCTGGCTATCCTCCCTCATCAGTGACTCCACAGATGCTACCGGCACACACGTGGCACGCAAGCCTGGCTATCCTCCCTTACCACTGACTCCACAGATGCTACCGGCACACACGTGGCATGCAAGCCCGGCTGCCCTTCCTCATTACTGACTCCACAGATGCTACCGGCGCACACGTGGCACGCAAGCCCTGCTGCCCTCCCTCATCACTGACTCCACAGATGCTACCGGCACACACATGGCACGCAAGCCTGGCTACCCTCCCTCATCAGTGACTGCACAGATGCTACCGGCACACACGTGGTACGTAAGCCTGGCTACCCTCCCTCATCAGTGACTCCACAGATGACCGACTGAACAACTTTATGGTTTTTTAATGCGGACATGTTGTGCAGTTTGTCATTTAGCTTGCACGCATAGACAACTAGTGCTGGGATGACAGAAAACAATAATTCTGAATAAGATGAATGCCCTACCACATCAGAGGGTCGTGGCGGTGGGTGCAGGGCAAAAAGTAGGTAGCCTAACAGCCGCTTCGCACGGTGGTGCTTCTTCCGAAGCTGATCCACCACCATGTGGTATGAAGGTCAAAAGATATAGAACACTATGAGCAGATTGTGTAGGTCAGTTATGGCTAACCTTGGCACTCCAGCTGTGACAAAACTGTCAGAGTATTGCAATGCCTCACGGGACTTGTATTTCCACCACAGCTGGAGTGTCAAAGTTAGCCATCACTTGTGTAGGTAAACCCTGATATTACATGGAGATGGGATGTTTAGTCAGTGATTGGCCAATCGTAACTGAAAGTGTGTAGCAGGCTTAGGGGTGCATCCACCAATTCAATTTTGATTGGCCAATGTTACAACCCCCATGTGGTATGAGTGCTTAGCTACACAATCTGTTCATAGTACTCAAAATCAGTTGACCCTCATATTATATGGAAGTGGTAAAATTGGCCAATCAAAATTGAAGGCGTGTACTAAGCTTTAGTCCTGTGCACACACACATTCAATTTTGATTGGCCAATAACTGTCCAGTTTTTATCACGCCCATGTAGTATGAGGGCTAACAGATGTGTAAGTGCTATGACCAGCTTGTGCAGGAAAGCTCTCATACCACATGAAGGTGTTAAAGCCTGGTACACACCTGCAATTATGATTGGCCAATCACTGACCTGGTTTTACCACCATCATGTAGTGTGAGAGCTTACCAACATAATCTGCTCATAGTATTCATAACCTGACCTTCAGGCCGGCTTCACACTGCATATTGGCATCAGCGGCGCAGTGCGGCGGCCGCACCGCCAAAAACAGGCCTTTTGTGGAATACTGCGTTACTATGCGGTATTCCTCTTCTGGCATTCAGCCAAACAGGAAGTGATGCGTGATTGCGGTCACTTCCTGGTTTGACAATACAAAAGTGCACAGGAATGTACTGTAAAAATACATTTCCGCACATGCGCGTCGCAATGTCGGCGCCAACATTTTTAAAACCTATGCGGTGCCCTAGACTTTCATTGCTTCTGGTCCGCCGCACGTAGACGCAGATATGTGCAGCAATGTAGTTGTGGAAGCGCATCAAATTGAGCATTTCCGGCACACCGCATCTAATATGAAAGCACCCATAGACTTTCATTGCCCTGCGGTAAATTGCTGCAGTGCATTGTGCCAGTGTGAAAAGGCCCTCAAACTACATGGAAGTGGTAACACTGGACAATCCTAATTGAAGGAGCATACCAGGCTTTAAAGAGACACTGAAGCGAAAAAAAAAATTATGATATTATGATTTGTATGTGTAGTACAGCTAAGAAATAAAACATTAAGATCAGATACATCAGTCTAATTGTTTCCAGTACAGGAAGAGTGAAGAAACTCCAGTTGTTATCTCTATGCAAAAAAGCCATTAAGCTCTACGACTTTCAAAAGACGTGGAGAGGCCTGTCTTCTAACTTTTATTATCTCAACTGTTTACTTTTTCTCTGCCAGAGGAGAGGTCATTAGTTCACAGACTGCTCTGAAAGAATCATTTTGAATGCTGAGTGTTGTGTAATCTGCACATATTATAGAATGATGCAATGTTAGAAAAAACACTATATACCTGAAAATAAAAATATGAGAATATTTTCTTTGCCTCTAATCTTCTAGTAATTATTCATAGTACACAACCAATTCATTATATCATTTTTTTTTTATGCTTCAGTGTCTCTTTAAGGCCACTTTCACATTACATAACGCGTGCAGGAACCTGATTTCATGCATGCGTTATGACCTGCGGCGAGACGTTGGGAAGTTGTGTTGCGACACTGATCAGAAGTGGTAGTTCTAATTCATCCGACGAGAAAACGCAGCGGCTGGACATTAGGAAGCTCCCAGATGTGTTACAACATAACGCTCCGGAACGCTTTCTCTCATACAAAAGTAAACATGAAAGTCAAATAGACTTTCATGTTACCTTTCTTACAGCATCCTAGAAGCGATGCGCCAAAACGCACGGATCAGCTCTTAGTGTGAAAGAGCCCTTAGGGCCGGGAGCGGCAAAAACTATCACTGAAGGCTTTATGAGACAGCAGAGGCAACCAGAAGAACCCACCCACAATCCTCACTTCTCATTGGACAGGGAATCTAATGACTGGCCCGCTCCTCCGAGAGCTCCGCCCCATCAGCCCAGCAGCCCCGGGGGAGCACCTACCTTGTTGAAGACCCATATCTCTCCGTTGACAGTGGGCCGCGGTACTCCGTGGCCATTATAGTGGAAGAGGACCCTCTCCTCCTTGGCGTTCCTCCTGAGGGAGGTGCAAAGCTTCTTCACCTCGTCCACGGTGGGGTCCAGGCTCTGCTTGTAGCGGGCCTGAGGGACAAACAGAAGAAAATCCAGCGGTTAGTGATCAGAGATGGTCAATGGACGGTTTTAATATACTAGTTCCCTAAGGCAATTATAAGAATTAAAGACCTCTACAGACATCACATTTTGATTGGCCAATCACAGTTAGCATGAGAGCTTAACTACACAATTTTTTCATAGTATTCAAAATCTGTTGGCCCTCATAGTACATTAAGCTGGTAAAATTGACCAGCGATAGGTCATTAAAATTGGATGTGCGTACCAGGCCTGTACACACTCGAGACGAATCTCGGCCGATAATGAAAGTCTCTGCTGAGAATCCAGTGTGTGTTCGGCAGCTCACGATGGCCACGGGCCGCTCGGCCAGAAATTTGCCTGGCAGATCACTTTGGCTAAGTGACAGAAGATTGCATTGTTTCCCCCACTTGCCCTGCCCCTCCCACGAGGCCACTCCCACGAGGCTTTGCCCCCCACATGAAGCAGCCTTAGCCCTGCAATATTGTCCAGTGGATCAGCCCCTGTTCATCGGTCGCCATTAATTGAGCATGTGCATGTGCCTTACCTGGGGTAAAATCAAACACACCCTAAACTTTTCATGGTCACTACGGGTCTTAAAGTGAACCTAAACTGAGAAGGATATTGATTTTTCCTTTTTTAAAAATACCAGTTGCCCGACTCTCCTGCTAATCCTATGTCTGCATGCTTGTTTCAGGTATGTGATTCAGCCACTACTGCAGCCAAAGAGATCAGCAGGATTGAAAAGCAACTGTATAGGAAACACCCATATCCCTCTCAGTTTAGGTTCCCTTTAAAGTGAATCTGAACCGAGTAAACTTATTTAAAATAAAACACATGGGCCTCAATTCACTAAGCTTTATCAAACACTTTATCAAACGTTTGAGAATTTACCTCATGGGTAAAATCTAATTTTGAATTCACTAAGGTGTTATTATATTTATTGAATGTTTTAGCGATAAAACATTTGATAAATATAGAACACCTTAGTGAATTCACAATTAGATTTTACCCATGAGGTAAATTATCAAATGTTTGATAAAGTGTTTGATAAAGCTTAGTGAATTAAGGCCACAGTACCTGTAAATGAGTATTACATACTTACCTCGCCGTCAGTTCCTCTCAGAAGCTCACCGTTTTCTTCTAACAATGATTCCTTCCAGTTCTGACAAGATTTTGTCAGAACTGAAATATATCAGTTGCTGTCAGTTATATATTAGTTGCTGTCAGTTATAACTCTAGGACAACTGAATGTGCAAGGTAATGTCCAGGTTTCCCTAAAGCTCAAGTGGGTGATATTACAGTGTAACAGTGTGCTGACCAGGAAGCAGTTATGGGGTAAAGGCAATTTTCAAAATGGAGGATGGAGAATTCCATTGATCACAGTGGACCAACAGGAGGCAGAAGAGAAGACAGAGATTGAGGAGTAGACTACACAGGAGGTAAGTATGACCTGTGTATGCTTATTTTGATTTTTCATTTCCTGTTCAGTTTGCTTTAAGTCTCATGTGACATCATCACATTCATAAATCAAGATTTTTATCCTCATTCAATAGAAAAAACAGTAACATTCGGAAACCATCAAGCGGTACAGTCATGTCTGTGCCTGAAAAACGGACACGAGAGAAACTGCTTTACTCATACCCTGCTAAAACTCAGCAACCGGCAGTGAGGGGTTAACTCCTATCGCAGCATGAAAAGTAAAATATCACAACTGCAGAGTAAAGGGCGGGGCTTCCCGGAGAGGGAGGGGCAACCACTGATTGGTGCGAATCGCTAGACATAAACTGTTATTGAGTCGCTGAATTAGCATAACACAGCGCTGGCGGGACGTGCAGAAAACGACTCATTTTACAGCTGTGTGTGAAGATGAAAGGTAATATCCCTCCGGCCCAGACTCATTACAGAATCCGTGCGTTACCAAATTACTCCGAGAAGAGGGGGCTGAACCGCTCGGGAACCACAGAGGACAATCCCCTCACTGATATATATTTAAAGGGGAGCTGAACTCTTGCACATGACAGAAGGAAAACATAACAGAGATGCACCCTGTATGTATGTAGAGAGTTTAGTCTGTCTAATTCCCCCTCATCTCTGACTAATCACAGCTGTAATTTGCTCTCTCAGCTAAATCAGAGCAGCTAATTTGTAAACACAGGATGTTAACCCTATGTCTGCTTCCATGAAAGCAGGAAGTAGACACACTGCAGATTTATTGCAGGATTTGTATCCGCTGTAACAAAGTAATGTTTTTCTGTAAGTGATTGTTCACACTATGAGCGCTTTTCTTTTTTTTAAAAGCACTGGTGATTTTTAAAAGCGCTTCTGCGATGTTTCTCAATGTGAGTGTTCTCACATGAGCGGTGAGCTTTCTTTCTAATCGCAAACGCGGCTCCCGTAACATTTCCTGAGCGCTTGCGCTTCAATACACAGTATAAGGAAATCGCAAAATCGCTTGAAAAAAAACAATTTAGGGAGCACTTTTAAAAATAAATTCATTGTATTTATGCAGTTCCAGGTCAGAGTTCACTTCCTGATTGTCTTTAGGAAGAAAAAAAAAATCGCCAAACAAAAGCGCTTAAAGCACAAATCGCTCTAAAAGCGCAGGGAAAAGCTTGTGCTGGCTATTTTTTATGTTAACTAGGCCTAAAAGGTTATTATGCTGTTGCTTATCTTTTAGAGCTGAGAGGAAGTTCTGAGTTTAGGTCCATTTTAAAGGGGAACTCCAATGTTTGCTAATTCAATGCTCCGATTACAAATCAGTTGAGCAGGTTGCCATGGTGGATAGAGCACTCTTTATTCCGTTTTGCTGTACTAATATAAGCCACGGCAGTGTTATCCCAACATGAAATGCTAAATGAGAGTATCAAGACCTGATGTGAGGAATCCTAAAAAACGGGGCTGGGAATATTACCCACTGCTCAGCTTTGCATGCTACTCTCGTGGGAAAAATGGGAATTTGGCAGCCTACAGTAGACCAAACAAGGCAGGTAGACATAGGGCATATGTGGGCAGGACGCTTTCCTTGCCGCTCTAAAGACTTATACACACCATGCAATTTTCCTATCAGATTGATGGATCGATTGATAATTTGCAGCATGTCTGATCTGCTTCCGATCAAGAAGGGGATTTTGAGATCGGTACTGCACAAAATTGATTTCTTTCTTGATCGGAAGCAGATTGGACATTCTGGAAATGATTGATGTGTCAAACTGATTGGAAAACTTCAAGGGGTGTTTAAAAGTGGCCATGAACGATACAATTCCGCAGGCGATAGACTGTTTCCGATCAATGTGTTAATTGATTTGATATGATCAATCGTGCCCGTTAATGACCAAAAACGTGCTAACCGATTAGATTAATGGAATCGATCGGTTTTTGACAACTGGTGGCTGGATGGTGTAATGGTTAAGGGCTCTGCCTCTGACACAGGAGACCTGGGTTCCAATCTAGGCTCTGCCTGTTCAGTAAGCCAGCACCTATTCAGTAGGAGACCTTAGGCAAGTCTCCCTAACACTGCTACTGCCTATAGAGCACGTCCTTGTGGCTGCAGCTCTGGCGCTTTGAGTCCGCCAGGAGAAAAGTGTGATATAAATGTTATTTGTCTTGTCATCCTCCGCATCATTAATGGACACCTTCAGCTATAAGTTTCCAAGTCGCACCTCTGGAAGAACTGCTCTATCCAGCATGGAGTTTGTACATTCTGCCCATAGAGACACAGATTTCCTGCAGCCACCCCAGTTTCCTAACCATACCGATCATTAAAGACAAACACTTATATCGCGCTTTTCTCCTGTCGGACTAAAAGCGCCAGAGCTGCAGCCACTAGGGCACGCTCTATAGGCAGTAGCAGTGTTAGGGAGACTTGCCTAAGGTCTCCTACTGAATAGGTGCTGGATTACTGAACAGGCAGAGCCGAGATTTGAACCCTGGTCTCCTGTGTCAGAGGCAGAGCCCTTAACCATTAAACATTCCAGCCACCACATTCATTCCTAGGAGAACTCATGGAGGAGCATGTGATCGCTTTGGTCAGGTGACAGATATGCAAGTCTCTGATTTGCCAGTCATGATCATGTGCTAAAACAGGAAGTGATCACAGCAAATCAGAGCACTGCAAATGCATCAACTGATCAAACAAATCACATACTTCTCCATGAGTTCTCATAGACCTGACTTATGCCACAAGAACATCATATCTTCGGCAGTATGGTGGCGTAGTGGTTAGCGCTGTTGCCTTGCAGCGCTGGGTCCCCGATTCAAATCCCAGCTGGGACACTATCTGCACGGAGTTTGTACGTTCTCCCCACGCCTGTGTGGGTTTCCTCCGGGCTCTCCGGTTTCCTCTCATAACCCCAAAACATATACATAAGTTACTTGGCTTTCCCCTAAATTGGCCCTAGACTACGATACAAACATAGACATAGGACTATGGTAGGTATTAGATTGTGAGCTGCTCAGAGGGACAGTTAGTGACAAGACAATATACACTCTGTACAGCGCTGTGGAAGATGCCAGCACTATATAAATACTAAATAATAATAATAATACTAATAAAATGAGCATATTGCAGGTCCAACTTCAAGAACAGTCTTTCTACAGGCTCAGTTGGAAGACATTGGCCACACCTATCTTATATTGAGAGGTGTGGCTTGAACGGAGAGAGCAATCACTGGGCCTTTGGAATGCCCATGTGACTAAAGAAGGCGGTGTTTTAGACTGACTATAAGCAGGCAGTAAAGGATACTGAGGATCTATAAGCTGGCACAGCAGGTATTTTTGACAAGGGTTTTTTGTTTAATCACCCCGAACTTAAAATATTATATTACTTGCATAAATGGAAGGGGGCGAGGGACCAAGGATTCAAAAAAGGAAACACTATCTTTCTTTTAATGTCATTTTGCTGATGCTGAAGGCATCCTTGAGTTAGATAGGCCACTTAGCGCCGTGAAAACGGGTGAAAGGGCTGCAGACAGCGGGTTAAGAAGCGGCGAATGGCGGCCGTACACAATGTACCAACCAAAACGCTAGGCTTGCCTTCATCAGCGAGGCTCGGGTGCCTTTTGTCTGCAGACATCAGCTTCCAGAACAACCACTTGACCTACATCTAGTCGGGAGCCGTATCCCAGCCCGCCTACGCCAGGACGCCGCGCAGGGGTGCGCACAAGTGCCTGCCTTTCATTCAGAAAAGTCATACCACCTTGAGGATGACTCGCTGCACACTGACCTCTTTTTATTAGTAATTAGTTTAACTTGGTGGTTGAGAACATTTTGCATTTAAACCCAAATTCCACATCCCCCCCCAACTACAACTACCTCCATGTTTGGCAATTTCAAAGATCACATATTCCTACGATTTCAATGGACAGTCAGTTCAGTTCTCAATGTTTCAAATCTGATCCCTCCCACAACACCATGTGCTGCATCCTAAAATTCCCAGAGCCATCCGATGACCCTCCCTTCTCTGACGTGTTGCAAGAGTAGCCACACCCCTCACCAACTAAGAGGGGAGGTTGGAGGATGCAATAATCACACACCTCTCCCCTTCCCTACAGTCCAAAAGCCACACACCCCTCCCAGATGTGCCCAAATCCAATTCCGATTGGCCAATTTCACTACTTCATGTAGTATGAGAGCTTAGCTACCCAGTCTGCACTTCAGAAACAAAAGCAAAAGACCGAGAGCCCAAATGGTGCGGTATTTCGGAACAATAGAAGCAAAATTAGTAGAAAGAGTTATACTCACAAACACGGGTTGCCCCTAGGCAACCACTCCATATGCCGGTGGGGAGAATTAGAACCTGACCCCACTCAGGTATAAGATGTCGCTCTCTGTAGAAAGAAATTAGGAAGAATCCTTGCCACCTTAGGTGGATTGTATTCTGATAAGGATAAGGACCAGAGGCGCCAAAAAGAGTAAAAACAATGATAAGATTAAAAATTGGGGGGAGACGTACTCACCACCCATCCAACAGACCAAGAACCAATATAAAACACAATGTTCGGTCAAAAAAAATCAGCAATTTATTGGTACTCCCAGGTGCTACGCGTTTCACGGGATTATCCCGCTTCCTCAGGCAATCAAACAGGAGCACAAGCAGTTGGGGGTCTGGAACGAGCTCAGCTACCCAGTCTGTTCATGGTGTTAAAAATCTGTTGGCCTTCATATTACATGGAGATAAAATTGGTCACTGAATGGCCAATCAAAACTGGATGTGTGTATGTACCCTAAAGCCTCATCTACATGGTACAATTCTCCGTCAGATCGGATCTATTAGATCATTTCCAACCAGTCCAATTGGATTGTGATAGATTTTGGGTACTTAATGCAAAATCTATCGCAAAATTGATCTGAAACAATTTGGACGTCTACACACGATGCAATTTTTTTTATCAGATCACTGGTCGATCTGATGAAAAATTGTACCATGTAGATGAGGCTTTGCTGTGCTATCTTTCCTATACAGGGCATTAGGCCTATGCTGGAAATGGCCAATGTTGGAAAGGATTAAGGTGATACTCTTGATTAATTACCTTTAACATATACAAGAAACCAAAAGCCATTCCAAGTAGACAGACCTCTAGTTAAAATAAAATCATTAAATTGCTTTACAACATATAGATTAGTTAGTCAGTATTTCCCCATTGTAAAATCTTTCCTCTCCCTGATTTACATTCTGAAATGTATCACTGGTGATGGCATCTTTAGTTCTGCCAGGTGACCTGTACTGAATGTTCATTACTGAGAGTTCTATGCACACCAAGAGATATTGGCAGTTGGAAAAAGCTGTTGTGTCCCACAATGCAATGAGGTTCACAAACCGCAAACTGTCAGGACCATGGTCATGACATCACACTGTGGGAGGGGTCTCACCACAATATCAGCCACACAGACCCCCATGATGATCTATTTGAGAAAAGGCAAAGCTTTCTGATGGGAAAGGGGGTATCAGCTACCGATTGGGATGAGGTTCAATCCAGGATTAAAGTTCCTCTTTAAATGGCAAATAAGCCGCATCAGATGGATCCAATTGCGCAAACAATCCACGTCGCTGGTGAACGTGGCTCTAGAAACCTGGTGACCGGCTAGAAAGTCAACCGATCGATGAGAACAACTCAGCAGGGACACTGCGGAGGAGGAACGGCCTTGTTGAGGTCACCCCTCTCCTAGTGCCGGCGGTGGAGAGGTAATCTCATGCTGCTCCTCTCTGCGGTTTGCGTACAACTCTGCTGACGGGTGGAGCGATTGCTGCGGGGGTCGGGATTCCGCCACAGACAACAATCAGCGTTTCTGCAGTCTTCGGGCCAGTCGAGGGATTTCGTATTGACAGTTCAGACGCACGGATTTGCTTACACTAGGAAAAGTTAGGAACAGCCGGGCACTCGAACCAGAGTGAAAAGCTTTGAAGCCTGGAATCAAAAGGAACTGGCCACCGGCTCAAACCGGCTCGTTACCGCAGAAACTCAAAGCGAAGAATACGATTTCATCTTTCAGCTGAATGAAAAACGGCATGAAAATATACTGTAAAAATTTTAAAAAAAAGGTCATTTTATTAGAGACTTGCTGTAATTTTGCATAAAAGAGTGCAGAGCAAGACGCTAGAACAGTATCCCTGCAGAACTCCGTTTAGCCAGTACGCCCAGAGGCTTAAAGGGGACCTGAACTCTTGCACAAGACAGAAGAAAAACAGAGAAATGCACCCTGTATGTATTTACAGAGTTTAGCCTGTCTAAATCCCCCCTCATCTATGACTAATGACAAGTGTAATTTGATCTCTCAGCTGTGTCAGCAGGCTGCCTCGGCAGAGCAGCTAATTTGTAAACACAGGGATGTTAACAATATGTCCGCTCCCATGAAAGCAGGAAGTAGACACTGCAGATTTATTGCAGTATTTGTATCAGCTGCAACAAAGAAATGTTTTTCTCTATAGGTTATTATGCTGTTGCTTATCTTTTAGTGCAGAGAGGAAGTTCTGAGTTCAGGTCCGCTTTAACTACCACAGAAACAGAACCTGCAACAGGCGGGCCCTCCAACTATTCATCCTCCGTGGCTCCTCCCACCATGAGTGGCTGCCTTTGTTATTTGCCTATGTCGATGTCACTTAACGTAGGTAGTCAAAATGTGACAGGTCTTACAAGTTTCAGACTAGTCCATCTCCTCATGAAGAATTGTCAAGGATTTCTTACTTGCAAAAGCACTAAAGATTGATTTACAAATAAAAGGTGCCCAGTCCTGTCCTGTCAGTTTTTGACAGTTGGTATAAGTTTTGTATGTGTTTCTATGGCTGTGCTCATACAGTACATTTCCGGTCCAGTCAGGTAAAACTGACAGGACAGGCCAGTACTGGACTGGAAACATGCAGATTTGTGTGTGAACTTGGCCTTAACGGTAGTCGCTCAATCCAACTGCCAAAATAGTGTGCAAGTAGGTAGGCTGGCCATCAACTTTAAATAGATCTTTGCATGTGAGTACTTCTGTGCACAATAAAGCAAATGCGTAGAATTCCCCTTGAGGAAATGGACTAGTCCAAAACATGTCAGATCTGTCAGTGTACAATCTACTGTATGGCCTCTTTAAAGCTTTACCATATATATCAGTGGGGACATTAGAGAAAACACCTACCCTGCTCTCTGTTTCATTCTTCACTGCTCAGCCTGCTTGTTATAAGCTCTGATAAAATTCCAGACTGAGCATTGTGGCTTTGCTCAGAAATCATTATAGCTGAGTCTGTCTTCTATGATGTCTTTTCAAGCCCAAGCCTGCCCCCTTCTGGCTCTGCTATAATGACTCAGCTATAAAGATTCCTTATATCATAAGTTTATATCCACTTCAGATTCCATTTAACAGTGCTATATTTTAGCTCTGCTTAAAGCAGTGCAGTTGTATTCCTGTGACCGGAGGAACACTTTAAGAACAGAACATAACAGGAGTAAGATCTGCAGAAAATGTTGCTAATATGCCGGCAATGTATACATCTGACCCTCTTATCGTTTCCTTTTTTTCCTCGCTCTCTGTACAGAAGTGGAGTTTCCCGTTAATCGATGGCGCTAATGCACTGCTAATTACCTGTTGTGCCTGCACAGAAGTGCTCTGCTTGCCCTGTTTGTCAAATACTGAGCGCTAATTGGATTAGCCCGTCATTGGCATTCGCGGGCTCACACAGCTCAGCCTGCGGCGGGCGAGCAATACCAGATAACAGCGTGGGAACAGCGGTGAGCGTTTGTGGTATGTGTGTGTAGCATGACGGCGCGGTGTGCTCGTGTTGTGCCAGGCACCTCCGACCTGCGTCACTACCGAACTGCCACTTCATCACACGCAGAGAGAAACCCCATCCCAAACATTACCGTGGTAGGGGAGGGGGATTTTCCTGTGTCTGCAGAATGTCTCCCCACCACAGGGAAATTGGGGCCCATTCACACTGGGGATCGCAAAATGGTAGCGGTTAGCAGTGGCAATTTTTCCCGATAAACCAAAATTACTGTACATGTACGCGCTTTTAAAACATGGTAGTCGCAATCGCTCAGAAATAAAGAAAAAGCGATGCATGCACGTGTTCGCATTCACCGCAAAGCACAAATCGCCGGCGACTGCGGCAGCGAGATCACTACCATATACTTAACATTACACTAGGGCCTTTAAAAAAAAACGACAGCAATCGCTGGTGATTCACGGTAAACGCCACGCAAACCGCCCTAGTGAGAATGGGCCCTCACTGCTGCATTATGGGTAAGCAGGGAGTTTACGCTGATCTGGATGACTCAGATTATACATTCAGGAACTGTCCCCATAAACTCAACCTAATTCTTATCAGTCAATACACACCAGGGAGATCAAAACGAAGAACACAGGGACATTTATCAAGTGTCTGAGACAAAGTATTGGTAGATTTTTTAGAAAAACGTGCAAAATGTCTCAGACATATTAAGAAATCACTCGATAGTGCAATTTCCTTTCTAAAACGGTTCTAAAATACGAGTGTTTAGGAAGGTCTCTCAGACAGGGCAGTGTGTGAGGGAAATTGCTGTTTCTGATGTAACTAATACATCTGCTGTATTAATACCGGTGTAATGTCTGATTGCGCTGCCCGCAAGCTCCCTTCCACACTGAGTAGCACGCATGCTCAGTGTGAAGTTAATTATGCTGCTGATGGTAAAATAATAAATATCTCCGCTTCCACACATCATACGCTCACCAAATTTTCAGGGTAGGGAGAGGATCCCCCGAATGACTTCTATGCCAAATTGCAGCCCCCGAGCCCCGCTGGTTCAGGAGATTAGAGAAACTTATCTCGGGAACCAGTGGGTCTCGGGGGCTGCAATTTGGCATAGGGGTAGTTCGGGGGGTCCCCTCCCTACCCTGAAAATTTGGGGAGTGTAGGATGTGAAGAAGCAGAGGTATTTAGTATTTTACCATCAGCAGCATAATTAAATAGGAACTGTGGCTGCACACTCTCCTACTGCGCATGCGGGGCAGCGCAAATCCAAAGGCAGCGTAATCAGACACAACAACGGCAGGCTCTGAGGGCTGGTGCACACCAGAGCGGTTATGAAGCGTTTTTTAAAACGCTTGCAGGGGGAAAACCGCTTGGCTAATGAAAGTGAATGGGCTGGTGCACACCAGAGCGGTTCCTTTTTTCCCCCAAACGCAAAACTCCTTTCCTGCAACATTTTTTAGATTTCTGAGGCTTCTGCGCCTTAATGTTAAGTACTGTATAGGAAAGTGGAAAACCGCTCTGAAAAACGCTAGATCAGGCGTTTTTGTTACAGAAGCTGTTCAGTAACAGCTTTACTGTAACAATATATGAAATCTGCTACACAAAAACACTCCAACACGCTAGGCATGTTTAGTGGCTGAATAGTAGAGTTGGGCGAACTGTTAGCGCAACTGCAGCCGAACTGTTCGGCTGCCCAACCTGTCATGTGGCTGTGGCTCTTACTACTTCCGGGTCGCAATGACCCGGAGTAGTACGTCTGCGCTGGCCCGGCGGAGCGCGTCCTAGATCGCGCTCCCGTTGCCGGGCACTCTCTGCGCATGTGTGTGACGTCATGAGTGATGTCACACACATGCGCAGAGAGTGCCCGGCAACGGGAGCGCGATCTAGGACGCGCTCCGACGGGCCAGCGCAGACGTACTACTCCGGGTCATTGCGACCCGGAAGTAGTAAGAGCCACAGCCACATGACAGGTTGGGCAGCCGAACAGTTCGGCTGCAGTTGCGCTAACAGTTCGCCCAACTCTACTGAATAGTGTACTGGTTAAGGGCTCTGCCTTTGACATGGGAGACCAGGGTTTGAATCCTGGCTAGGGTCAGTACCTATTCGGTAAGGAGTTCAAGGCAAGACTTCCTAACACTGCAGGGGGGCCTCTTGAGCGCGTCCCGGTGGCTGCAGCTCTTGAGCGCTTTGAGTGCGACAGGAGAAAAGCACTATACAAATGTTTGGATTATTATTATTATTATTATTAGAAAATTTCTCTAAACATTCCTAGAATCGCTCTGAAATCTGCTTCAAAAACCTCTAGCGTTTTGCGGATCTGCTAGTGGTTTTTGGTGTGCACTGGGCCTGAGTGAGGAATTCAGCAGAGGGGAGGAGCAATTAATCTGTGACAGTTTAGGGATGGATTTGCACTTTTCTTAACTGTAGCGCAGTTCTAGAAATTCACACTAAACTGCCACTATTAAGCAGAATTTAGGAATAGTCTTATCATGCAGAACAGTTCCGCTGCTGGTTAGAACTGTCTAAGAAGAAAAAACTGTTGGTAATGCTTTGATAAACCTGGCCCACAGACCCCTGAGGGCAAAGTCCAATCTGAATCACAAGACTCTGGACTCCACTACCTTTAGGCCCCCAAGTGGCGTGGTGATCGTGCGGCAAGGGAGCCTACTGCCACATCACCGCACAGCAGAAATGTATATGTCCCCGCGGCAGAGTGCCTAACAGGGTCTCATACAGTATCTGCCCACCCCCTGCTCAGTGACGTACACCCGGCTGAGCCAGAAGTACATCACAAGGATTCCTACAGGTCCGCGCATGCACGACGCGACTGCAACACGCCTCGGTTGTGCACACTCCCTGCATTGTCAATAGACTTGCATTACTGCATGATTGACGCTGCAGACTTTATGATAGCATTGCAGCAATTTGGATACTTATGTCTCTCCATGTCCACTATGCAAATCTTTGTAGACTTGCATTTCCCCTGCGATGAGCTGCGATGGGGAAGAATACCGCAGTGTGACGCAGCAGGTCCGGCGTGCAAGGGGCCTAAAGAGCACCAGAAATATATGGAGACTGCCATATTTATTTCCTGTTAAACAATACCAGATGCCTGCTGGTCTATTTGGCTGCAGTAGTGTCTGAATCACACCAGAAACAAGCATGCGGCTAATCTTGTCAGATCTGACAATCATGTCAGAAACACCTGATACGCTGCATGCTTGTTCAGGGGCTATGGCTGAAAGTATTCGATACAGAGGATAGCCAGGCAACTAGTATTGAATATAAGGAAACAATTATGGCAGCCTTTATATAGCTCTCACTTCGGGTTCCTGTTAAGCGACATGAGATAGACATGTGTATGTACAGTGCCACACATAAAAACAACTAGGCTATTTTTTTTTATTACTTTTTCTGCCTGAAAGAGTTCACAATAACAGAATATTGAGAACAGAGTAACAGATTTCAGGTATGCAAGTAACAGTGTCTCTCCAGTTGGATCCTCAATCCGACCATCAATCTGACGAAAAATTGCACTGTGTGTGCCAGGCATGAAACTAACGGACCACACAGATTTCCGTTCTTGATTTATAAATTAAAATAATTGATTCAAAGCAAACCGGAAGCAAAATCCCCCTCAAAACTTATGATATAATGAATTGTATGTGTAGTACGGATAATGAATAGCAAAGAAAAGCGTCTCATTTTTATTTTCAGTTATGTCGCTTTTTTTTTTATAACATTGCTTTAATATGTCATATTTTACATTTACAAACCACACTCTGTACTTTAAACTATAAAACAGAGCAGAAATAATCACCCTTTGGACTTTTCTGCAGTAAAACCTTATTTCAAGCTGCCTCTCACTGTTTCTTGGCTGTTTAAAGGGAAACTTTAGCCTAAACAAACATACTGTCAACAAGTTACATTAGTTATGTTAATTAGAATAGATAGGTAATATAATCTCTTACCCACCGTGTTTTAAAAGAACAGGCAAATGTTTGTGATTCATGGGGGCTGCCATCTTTGTCATGGGGGCAGCCATCTTTTTGGTTGAAAGGAGGTGACAAGGAGCAGGAGACACAGTTCCAACTGTCCTGTGTCCTGATAACCACTCCCAGCTGCACGCGCTAGGCTTAAAATGTCAAATTCAAAATGTAAAAAAAAAAAAAAATTGCACCAAAACAGCAGAGAGAGAACAACAAAATCAGAAATCCCATCATGCTTTGCACACCATAAGGGGAAAACTGCCCGGGCAGTTTTCTTCTGTGCAGCTAAAAATGAGGTTTGTATAAGAGAAACAAAGTTCTTATGCTGTGAAACTGTTAAAGAAACACAAAGCCTTTTCAGTGCTGCTGAGTTGATTTTTAGTCCGGATGTTCACTTTAAAGAGTCTCATGTTGTTTCCAGTTAGGAAACTTCTCGTTATCTATGCAAAAGAGCTGCTCTGATCTCTCCGACTCAAATACAGTCCTGTTTTCTGAAGCACGTAAAGAGACTCTGAAGCCACTTAAAAAAACGGGTTTTTAGCTTTTATTTAGGTTAAGCATGTTTTGCTAAAACGCCGGTATCCCACGTCAGAACGAGGGGTTTTTTTTTACCCCCCAAATCCTAGGGCAAAAATCCAAGACTTTCCTGGTAGTGGATTTTGCTGCCAGGGGAGGCAGAGCTTTGAGCTGTAGCGCTGCCTCCATTCACGTCAATCTGCCCACGGATCGCCGCCTCTCCCCGTCACTCTCAGTGAAAGAAGACAAAGGGGCAGGGAGAGGCAGCAATCAGTGCAGATTGACGCGCATGGAGGCAGAGCTACTGCCCAAAGCTCTGCCTCTGTGGAAGGAGCGCCGCAATGTGCCCCAGGGGGTTTGGGGGGTAAAAAACCCTTGTTCTGCCGCAGGATATCAGTGTTTTAGCAGGGGCAAACATGCTTAACCTACAAAAATGCTAAAAAACACGTTTTTTAAAGGATGCCCGAGGTGACGTGATATGTTGAGATTGACATGGGTATGCACACAAATAACTATGCTGTGTTCCTTTTTTCTTTCACTGCCTGAAAGAGTTAAATATCAGGTATGTAAGTGGCTGACTCAGTCCTGACTCAGACTACAGTGTGACCCTCATGGATAAGAAATTAAAACTATAAAACACTTTCCTAGCAGAAAATGGCTTCTGAGAGCAAGAAAGAGATAAAAAGGGGAATTTCTTATCAGGCAGAGAAACAAAAAAAGGAACCAAGCATAGTTATTTGTGTGCTAGGCACTGTACATACCCATGTATATCTCATCATGTCACGTCACTTCGGGTATCCTTTAAGTGGCTTCAGAGTCTCTTTAAGTGCTTCAGAAAACAGGACTGTATTTGAGTCGAAGAGCTCAGAGCAGCTCTTTTGCATAGATAAGAGAAGTTCCCTACCTTTTCCTGTACTGGAAACATCATGAGACTTTTCTTTGCTACGAATGTTCTATTTCTTAGCTGTACTGCACATACAATGCAATAACTCAGTGTTCTCCCCAGAAATTTTTCCAGCCGGGTGGCATGAAATAGTAGCTGGGTGGAGTGAGATGAGAGAATGCAGGGCCAGTGCTTTTGTGAGCAATCATGCTTACATCATAGGAGGTGGTGAGCCGACGACAGCCGGGTGCTCAACAAAACTAGCTGGGTGGAGCACCCGGCTAAAAGAGCCTGGGGAGAACACTGTAACTCATGAGTTTATTTTCACTTCAAGCTTGCTTTAAAATACTGGAAAACTGCCTGTACCGGAAGTTGAAGCTTTACTTGACGCACTGCTCGCCAGAAAAACAGCGGACCAAAACATCATGCGGAAAAATCAGTTATTCTGGGAAAATCGCTCAGCCCGTCCGCTGTGTCAATTATTTCTAGCGATACACAAACTATAAGCCGCGCAATTTCCCTTTCTGCGAATTCCACATCGTCGCGGCATAATGTGTGCTGCAGATTTCCGCCTAATCATTTTATGAATGAGGCTCCCTCCCGCCCGTACATCGTGTTCCCAGTGTGTACGGCAACCGCAGAAAACAACTGCTCCTTTACTCATTTATCTTTGGCAAAATAAATATTACCTCGTAAAACTCCGCATTCTAATAACGCGTGGCACACATTTCATGGAGTACAAAACAGAAAATACTACGAATCACTGAAAATGAGAGAAAAACAAAACCTGAAAGTGGACCTGAACTTCTGCACAGGACAGAAAACGCAGAGAAATGCAGCCTGTATGTATTTAGAGAGATTAGCCTGTCTATTTCCCCGTTGTCAGTGTCTAATCACAATTTGTAATTTGATCCCTCACCTGTGTCAGCTAACTGCCAAGGCTAATTTGTAAACAGAGGATGCTAACCCTATGTCTGCTTCCATGAAAGCAGGAAGTAGACATACTGCAGATTTATTGCAGGATTTGTATCAGCTGGAACAAAAATGCTTTTCTTTAAAAAGGACCACTGTCGTGAAAATCTCCAAATTTAAAATATATGTAAACACATACAGATAAGAAGTATGTTTCTTCCTGAGTAAAATGAGCCATAAATTACTTTTCTCCCATGCTGCTGTCACTTACAGTACGTAGAGGAAATCTGACAGAACCGACAGGTTTTGGACTAGCTCATCTCCTCATGGGGGATTCTCAGGGCTTTCTTTATTTTAAAAAGCACTTAGTAAATGACAGTTGCTCCATCCAACTACCAAAAAAAGTGTGCAGCGAGCAGGGAGGCTGGCCAACATCTTTGTATAAATCTTATTCAGGGAATGTCTCTATAAAGAATAAAGGCCATGCTGAGAATCCCCCATGAAGAGATGGACTATTCCAAAATTCTGTCAGATTTCTACTAACTACTGTAAGTGACAGCAACATAGGAGAAAAGTAATTTATGCTCATTTTACTCAGGAAGAAATGTACTTCTTATTTGTATGTGTTTAGATATATTTAAAATGTTAAGATTTTCGCGACAGTGGTCCTTGAAAGATAATTATGCTGTTGCGTATCTTTCAGAGCAGAGGGGACGTTCTGAGTTCAGGCCCGCTTTAATAGAAGGTATATTGCTTTGATATATTTGTTGGGTATAGTACTGAAAGCTGTATACATTTCAGGTAGGGCTTTCTTATATGCCACAGGTGTTAGCCCACTTAGCCATTCTATGTGGCCCTTGAGAGCGTCAAACCGCTAGAACTGTGCCTGGGCATCCTACAAACTACTAACCTTCCCTTCCTCTGATCAACAGGATAAAAAGGTGACCAGAGAATGATACAAATGAATTAAAAACAATAAAATAAAGTTTGAGGTGGCTTACCTCAATCGAGGACAAATTCATACAAAATGAACTTTAATAGCACTGGCAACGCGTTTCCTGGGTCCCTGCCCACTTCCTCAGGCCAAATCAAGTGCCTAAGGGCTGATTCACACAACAAGAACTTTTTAAAGGATACGTGAAGTGACATGCGACATGATGAGATAGACATGTGTATGTACAGTGTCTAGCACACAAATAACTAGGCTGTGTTCCTTTTTTTCTTTCTCTGCCTGAAAGAGTTAAATATCAGGTATGTAAGTGGCTGACTCAGTCCTGACTCAGACAGGAAGTGACTACAGTGTGACCCTCACTGATAAGAAATTCCAACTATAAAACACTTTCCTAGCAGAAAATGCCTTCTGTGAGCAAGAGATAAAAAGGGGAATTTCTTATCAGTGTGGGTCACACTGTAGTCACTTCCTGTCAGGCCTGAGTCAGCCACTTACATACCTGATATTTAACTCTTTCAGGCAGAGAAAGAAAAAAAAGGAACACAGCATAGTTATGTGTGTGCGAGGCACTGTACATACCCATGTCTATCTCATGTCATGTCACGTCACTTCGGGTATCCTTTAAGCGCTAGTTAATGCTAATGCAATGCTATGGGGGATTTTTACAAAATCACACCACTCAAATGTGAACACACTCATAGGATAACATTAGCAAGAGCTTTTAAAAATCACAAAACGCTGTCAGAAGCTCTTGTAGTGTGAACGAGTCCTCACTGTGTTAAAGACTGAAGTTTGAGGATCTCTGATACTCCAGATCAGCTGTTTTGTGGCTACACTTGTTATGGGTGTGAAGACCTTGATCGCCACATGCGTTTTATGAGCCCTGTAAGATGGTCCCCCAGGCTGTGGGGGGCACTAAAGAGAGGCAAAGGAAGGGTTGAGACCATTAACCATCAACGTTTTGCTGGGAGGCCCTGTGACTTGTAGTTATGCCCCTGCTACAATATATGTCTATGTGTCTATGCAGCTTTCCTCCCACATACAGATCCTGATCGATGTGCATGAGACTTGCAGACCCCCACTGCTTATATGCCAATTCACTCAGCTGACTAGGCTATCCTGATGACACATTTGCTCAGGCTATGTATATAAGGAAGGCCTCTAGTCAGTTCACAGCTGACGGCAGATCACATTGAAACTGTAGTGTTATAAGGGTTAACTACTTCAGAACCATAGCCTCCTCTTCCTTTCCCACAACCCCCCCCCCCCCCCTCCTTTGACAGCTCTCTGCAGGACCATACAACTGCATCTAACCCCCACCCTCTTTCTGCCCACCAACAGAGGTTTCTGTTGGTGGGATCGGATCACTGCTGCCATCAGTAGGCCTCAGCCTAAGAGAGCGAATCTTTTTCTTTGCCCTCCAGGGGACAGCCAAGTGACAGGACTGTCCCCAGTATAGCGCTCCACTAGATCGCAGCGTTGTACAACGAAAAGAAACCGCCATTTCTTTTCTTTTCAGTCGAATGCTGCTGGCTCTGTCAGTCAAGCAGGGATGCGCGAGAGATCCCCACTAACCTCCTACCCCAGGACTTGACGGCCCCATTAGGCGGTCCTGGGGGAGCCATCTTCCCGACGCCTATCGGCGTTAGGGAAGGTGATAAAGGACCCCTATCGCGGAAAAAAGTAAATCTGACAGAATCTACAGGTTTTGGGTCAGTCCATCTCCTCATGGGGGATTCTCTGGGTTCTCTTTGTTTTCAATAGCATTTCCTGAACAGCGGTTGCAAAGTCTAACCGCCAAATTGTGCACAAGTGAGTAGGGAGGCTGGCTGGTATCTATTTTGGCAGTTAAACTGCTGTTCAGGAAATGCTGTTGAAAACAAAGAAAACCCTGAGAATATTCCATGAGGAGATGGACTGGCCCAAAACCTGTCGGTTCAGTCAGATTTTAACTGCCTACTTTTTTTCCGCTATAGTGGCCCTTTAAGCAAACAAATTTAGCAGAATTCACCAGCAATTCGCCATCAAACCAAAGTAATTTCCACTCAACCCCTTTCTATCGTATCTCCACCCCCTCCATTTAGATTGGAAGCCTTTGGCAGGGCCCTCCCTCCTCCTACAGCGCTGAAAGTGAAGTAGTTAGAGATTATGGGGCCCCATAGCAACATTTTCATGGGGCCCTCAGATGCAGGTATTCTTTAGCATTGCCACCTGCCCCTACCCTATGCATAGGAGTTAATCGGACAATTTACATTCTCTTGCAATCTGTACTGCATATAGTCCATGGGCACTTAGAGGGTAAAGGAACACCAAAAAAGTTAAAGCGGATCCGAGGTGAAAAACTAACTCTAACAAGTAACTCGTTTATATATCTTATCTAAAGTTTACACAGCAAATCTAGCTGCAAACAGCTTCAACAGTTTATGATCATTTATTCCTATGATATGAGAGCGGCCATGTTCTGTTTGTCACATTACACACAGAAAAGCTGATCTGTATCTCTCACTCCCCTCTCCTCCTCCCTCCTGCCTCTGAAATCTCTGGCTAGTAACCTCCCCCTCCTCCTGCCCAGACTGAGCTCCCATAAACCCTAGCTACTAAAGGTCCGTACACACGCCGGACTGCAGGAAACGACAGGTCCGTCGTCACCTCCCGCTGGGTGGGCGTTCCAGCGACAGTCCGGCATGTGTACAGTCTGTCTGCAGACTGATACGGCTGTCGGAGACAGCCGTGTCAGTCCGCCGACAGACTGTACACACGTCGGACTGTCTGCTGAAAACCCGCCCAGCGGGAGGGGACGACAGACCCGTCGTTGCCTGCAGTCCGGCGTGTGTACGGACCTTAAGGCTGAGAGTGCCAAGGCACTGTGAAAAGCTGTTCGCGAGGCTTGTTTAGTTTATAAGGAATTAGAGTATTAAAACAAAAGAAAAAAAAGTATTTGGCTTGAGGAATGCCCTGTAAACAATATAAAAGGAACACAATTATGCAATGAGTAAAAGTTTATCTCGGATCCACTTTAATAGTGAATACATCAAGTATTGCCTGGGCCCCCTCTGCTCCAGGGTCCCATAGCAACTACTATGGCTATTGCTACGCCCCTGAGCGCTGCGTAATATGTTAGCGATGTATAAAGCGAATAAATAATAAAAATAATAGGACCTAATCCACACTAGTGCCTATCTTTGTACAGCTTTGATGCAACGTTAGCAGCAGTGGCGGCTAGGATGGACTTGGAAGTAGATTAGATCTCTCTAATCCAGAACATCAGACTAAAGTGATAGAAATGCACAATTCACAGAACCTGTCCCGGGGTTATGCAATATGTGGGCAGTTTACACGTAAATAGTGCGTAACGGATCTTCCTCTCGGATGAGCGCCGGGCGGCTGGAATACGTAAGCAGCGCTGATGAGGCCCTGAGGGAAATCTAGACTTGGCAAATTTGTAGTTGGATCTGATTACTTAGCGGTGGTGGAATGAGACGTAGACGCAAGCTGCGGCGGATGAGCGGCCTCCTCCGAGAGTTCGATATCGGGAGCGGGAAGATATAATGATCGAGGCTCTGGGGTGATGGATGAAGAGCGATCCCCCGCCGGGCCGGCCAGCAGCTCATTAGCTATCCGGATTAAAAATCCGACAAAATAAGCACTATGTAGTTATCGCCCTAACTTTATATGATTACAAGTGTGCCTTCCGCCTGCGCAGACGCTACACCTTCCACCCTGGGGGCGCCCAGAGAGAAGGCGGAGCTCACACCGCACACCGGATCGTTCATCTCTCTCCTCTATAGACATACATAAAGGCTAAATCTGGCCAAACATCATCATTATTATATATGTATATAGCACTTGTATCTTCTGCAGCACTAGAGTTCATAGTCATGTCACTGACTGTCCTCAGAGGAGCTCACAATCTAATCCTACCATAGTCATAGTGGGATATCCTACCATATTATTACTATTATGTACTTATTTAGCACTGACATCTTATGCAGCACTGTACTGAGTACATAGGGGCTCACAATCTAATCCCTACCACAGTCATAGTCTAATGTCCTACCATATTAATATTATTATTATGATGTATTTACAGTATATAGCACTGACATCTTCTGCAGCACTTTACAGAGTACATAGTCATGTCACAGACTGTCCTCAGAGGAGCTCACAATCTAATCCTACCATAGTCATAGTGGGATATCCTACCATATTATTACTATTATGTACTTATTTAGCACTGACATCTTATGCAGCACTGTACCGAGTACATAGTCATGTCACTGACTGTCCTCAGAGGAGCTCGCAATCTAATCCCTACTACAGTCATAGTCTAATGTCCTACCCATATTATTATGTATTTACAGTATATAGCACTGACCTCTTCTGCAGCACTTTACAGAGTACGTAGTCACTAGAGATGTAGCGAACGGTTCGCCGTGAATGGTTCCAGGCGAACTTTGGGGGTTCGCGTTCGCCTGGACCAAGCGAACTTTTGTGGAAGTTCGATTCGCCCCATAATGCACTATGAGGGTCAACTTTGACCCTCTGCATCACAGTCAGCAGGCACATTGTAGCCATTCAGGCTACACTAAGCCCTGGAGCCCCCCCCCCCCCTTATATAAGGCAGGTTTGCCGGCCATTACACCCACTCGTGTGCCTGCTAGAGACAGACTAGGGAGAGCTGCTGCAGACTTGTTCTCCTAGGGAAAGATTAGTTAGGCTCTTGGCTTGCTCCTGGCTGATTGTTATTGCTAAAATAGCACCCCTCAACAGCTCTTTTGAGAGCTCTAATGTTTTCCTGATGTGTTTTTTTTTGTGTGTGTGTGTGTGTGTTGCTCACTGAATTATACAGCCCTATCTGTTGCAGCTGGACCTTGGTAATTGTTATTACTGTACCAGCCAGGCCCTTCCTAACTATCTATACTGGGACACCTACCTATGCCTACCTAACTACTGGGGCACCTACTTACCTATACGGGGACACCTACCTACCTATACTAGGGGACCTACCTATGCCTACCTACCTATACTGAGTCTCCTACCTATGCCTAGCTAACTACTGGGTCTCCTACCTATGTCTAGCTAACTACTGAGGCACGTACCTATGCCCACCTACCTATACTGGGACTTCTACCTATGCCTACCTACCTATACTGGGACTCCTACCTATGCCTACCTACCTATACTGGGACTCCTACCTATGCCTACCTACCTATACTGGGACTTCTACCTATGCCTACCTACCTATACTGGGACTCCTACCTACCTATACTGGGACTCCTACCTATGCCTAGCTAACTACTGGGACACCTACCATGTCTAGCTAACTACTGGGACACCTACCTATGCCTACCTACCTATACTGGGTCTCCTACCTATGCCTAGCTAACTACTGGGACACCTACCTATGCCTACCTACCTATACTGGTACTCCTACCTATGCCTACCTACCTATACTGGGACTCCTACCTATGCCTAGCTAACTACTGGGACACCTACCTATGCCTACCTACATACAAGAAGATAATAAGGTCGTTGCTTCATTGTGGACAGATCAAATTTGATCAGCTGGACAGTCACTGTTCTATTATTGAGCTACCACAGCCCGGCGACCATATGGGCTTAAAAACCGCCACGGCCTGCACTCTGGCCATGGTGCGCACCAGTCCAGCACGGCCGTCACTACGCAAACAGCTGTTTGCGGTGCGTTACAGTGAGTTTGGTGCGCCGGTGTGAAGCAGAACTCTAATTACACTCCCTGATGTATACCCATGCAAGATGTTTGAAAGCACGTTAGGCCTGCAATTTAGCATTCAATGTGATTTCTGCCCTTAAAACGCTGTTTTGCGTCACATCCAGATTTTTCCCCGGGACTTTGGGCGTGTATCCCACTCCGCCATGCCCCCCTCCAGGTGTTAGACCCCTTGAAACATCTTTTCCATCACTTTTGTGGCCAGAATAATTTTTTCTATTTTTCAAAGTTCGCACCCCCATTGAAGTCTATTGAGGTTCGCAAACTTTTCGGCGAACCGAACCTTCCGCGAAGGTTCGCGAACGGGGTTCACGAACCGAAAATCAGAGGTTCGCGACATCTCTAGTAGTCACGTCACTGAGGGATGGTTCACACTTGAGTGCTCTCCAGCGATCAGCAAAGCGTTGTTGCTGTATGGGATCATTCTCACTGCTGCATTCGCGATTTGCATACATTTCATACACGCTGCATGCAGCACTTTGGGGTTGTGATTGTGATTCTCTTTCGGTTGAATGGGAATCAAAACGCAAATCGTGGCAAAATAGCAACGAAAAATGTAGCGTTTCGACTGTGAACCGACCCCAACTGTCCTCCGAGGAGCAAATAAAAGAAGCGACTGGGTCTCTGCCTGGGTTTGGGCCTGATTAGGCTAATTTATTCAATCAGTGCTACAGTAAAAAGCACATTTTCAATCGCACTTGAGGGAGGTTGGATGGATGTAAATGTTGTGCTTTTTTTTACTGTGGCACTAAATTGCCCTAATCAGGCCCAAATCCAGGTGTAGCCGCAGTCGCTTCTTTGGCTTGGTTCTGAATGACACCACTGGTGGATCCAGGTGTTGGCTGACTGGTGAGGTAGGGAGAGGGACAACCCGCTCGGCCGAGATGATCTGGCACTCCAGATCTTTCGGCAACACGGGTGGGGCTGGCAGTACACACACTACAGTGTTCTCACCAGGCTCTTTTAGGCACACATATGAAATCGCCGCCAGGAGACCGGGCCCAGGATACAGCCGGTATATGGCTGATCCTGCTGCTACACAAGTTCCCGGCGACGTTAATTACTATTCCCCCTCTAGGTCCACGTGGATAGTGGGGAATGATATCATTCGGCTTCTAGCTATAGCTGGAGGCAGAATTATAGCGTTTTGAAAGTAACTTCAGCTCCATCCTCTGACGGCGCCAAAGTTACTCAGTGTGCGCCAATATAGCCGTAATTCCAATTACAGCCTATGGTGGCGCCGGCTGCGCCCTTATCTTCCTGCGCAAAAGAACTTCTCTGGCTCTTTTAGCCAGGTGCTCCACCCAGCTAGTTTTGGTGAGCACCCGGCTGTCATCGGCTCACCTCCTCCTATGCTGTAAGCAGAGAAATGCCAGCCCTGCATTGTCTCATCTCGCTCCACTTGGCTACTTTTTCATGCCACCTGGTTGGAAAAAAATTCTGGTGAGAACACTGCACTAGAGGCAGCCGGTGTAATGTCTGATTGCGCTGCCCGGAAGATCCCTTCCACACTGAGTAGCACGCATGCTCAGTGTGAAGGTAATTATGCTGCTGATGGTAAAATAATAAATATCTCCGCTTCCACACATCCTACACTCCCCAAATTTTCAGGGTAGGAAGGGGACCCCCAGAACTACCTCTATACCAAATTGCAGCCCCCCGAGCCCCGCTGGTTCAGGAGATAGATTACAGAAACCTATCTCGGGAACCAGTGGGTCTCGGGGGCTGCAATTTGGCATAGAGGTCATTCTGGGGGTTCCCTCTCTACCCAGAAAATGTGGGGAGTGTAAGAGGTGTGGGAGCGGAGATATTTAGTATTTTACCTCCAGCAGCATCATCCAATAGGAACTGTGGCCGCATTGTCTCCTACTGCGCATGCGGAGCAGCGCGAATCCACAGGCAGCGTAATCAGACAACACTGGCCGTGTGCTCACCTACAGTCTCCTGGTAGTGGGTGGAGCTATAGGCAGGGCAGTTTCTGTCATCTACAGTTCAGAGTTCAATGCTAATCACACCCAATGTGCCCCACTAAACAAACTGCCAAACTTCAACTGAATAATTAGGGGGTTAATGAGGAACTGTAACACAGGATTTAACGCCCTCCCAATCAGTAGCTGATGCCCCCTTTCCTAGAAGAAAGCTTTACCTTTTCTCCAATAGATCATCAGGGGGCTCTGTATGGCTGATATTGTGGTGAAACGCCTCCCACAGTGTGATGTCATGACCATGGTCCTGACAGTTTGCTGTCTGTGAACCTCGTTGCATTGTGGGAAATGATGGCTTTTTCCAACTGCCAAGCAATATCTCCCTCAGTTCATAGAACTCTGAATAACGAACATTCCGCACAGATCACCTGGCAGTACTAAAGATGTCACCACCAGTGATACATTTCAGAATGTAAATCGGGAAGTGGAAAGATTTAACAATGGCCAAACGCTAACTAAATAATGAGGGAATATTGTAAATGTAATGTCATTTTCAGTACAGGTTCTCTTTAAAGGATTTTGTTGTATACTTGCACTGCGGCCGTGGTTTGTTGCCTGCTGATCTGTTGTCGCCGCGTCCTAAAGCCTCTTGTATTGGACACGGCCGCGCTGCCTCCGCCAGTGGCCTTCCACAGATTAATTTGGAAGTGTGACTCCGTTACAAATCTCTTTAGCTGGGAAATAATTGCGGAGACAAGGCAGCGAGGGGGGCGGAACGCGGCCGTAATTAGGCACAGACACTGCTGATTAGTGCTCTCTACCTAATTGCACAGCAAGCTCTTTATAATGTTTGCTTTGCCGTTCTTTCAAGCGCGCCTCGATGGAAAGGAGAGGATGAATAAAAAGAGGAAGGGGGGGGGGGGGGGGGTAATACAAGCGGTAGATGAAAATCCCAGAAAGCAGGGGATTGTTGCTTTGCGTCACTATAGGAGACACACCGGGAAATCTTGTGACCTTTGCTTATGTGAAGCAGAATTATTGATTTCTAACGTTCTGACAAATACAGATGTGTGTGTGACTACACAGGTTGCCTGCTGAGGTCCTTGTGTCATAGGAGCTCGCAGTCTAATGACCCTAGGATCGTCAACGTCTTATAGGCGCTTCACTCCATGCGTCATCGGAGCGCATACTAATAATTCCTAAAGGTATAACCACTTAGAGAACCTGAACTGAAAATAAAAAGTCAAAATAACAATACACAGGTTATACTTACCTCCTGTGTAGTCTACTCCTCAATCTCTCTCTCCGCTCCTGCGTCTTGTCTGTCCAATGTGATCAATGGAATCCTCCATCCTTCATTTTAAAATGGCCATTACCCCATAACAGCTTCCTGGTCAGCACACTGTTAAACTGTAATATCACCCACTTGAGCCATAGGGAAACATGGACATTACTTTGCACATTCAGTTGTAACCGACAGCTGCTGATATATAACGGACAGCAACTGGCATATTTCAATTCTGACAAAATGTTGTAGGGGCAGCATGACAGGAAGCTCTGTATCCAAAGGCCCTAATATGGACTCTGGGGGTGACCAAAAAGTTATACATTTGATCTAAGATTGTGGGGGGTGTGATGCAGTTGCAACAAGTCCTTCAGGTATCCAGGGCCCAGATTATGCAAGGATTTGAATGTCAATAAGCCAATCTTAAACAGAATTCTCAATTTAATCCATCGCCAGTATGATCTTTTGCTAGAAATTGTTTTGTTAAAGGGAACCTTTGAGCTAACTTTATATATCCTTTTATTTTATTCTCCTTTCATTTGAAAATCCTTTGATTTTTACAAAAGAACAAAAAAAGTTAAGTAGTCAGTTGGGCAAGGGGAGAGGAAACCGAAATGTGCAGAGAGTAAAGGATAGAATCCCACATATATGTTTTCTGAGCTCAGCATAGCCCCACCCCGCAGTGGCGTAGCAATAGGGGGTGCAGAGGTAGCGACCGCATCGGGGCCCTGAGGGGCCCATCCTCAACCACAGTATTAGCTCTCTATTGATCCTATGCTGGTAATAATCACTTCTATAGATACTTTTATTAGTAGTAATCATTGACACACTGCTTCCCATCCCCTTCTTGCCCCTCTGACACTGTAGTTGCCATTGGCAGGTTTTGGTGCACTGTATCAATTGTTATGTATATAGTGCTTGGAGGGCCCAATGTAGACCTTGCACTGGGGCCCACAGCTTCTTAGCTACGCCACTGCCTTAACCTACATACCCCTTTAATGGGGAAAGAAACTCGAGGATGACCACACCCACAAACTCCCGTGTCACTTCCTGCATTTGCCTTCCTCAACATTTGCCCTGCTTCCTGCTTTGTATAGTCCTGGTTTGCATGAAATAGGACTGGTTGCTTTAGGCAACAAACACTCATACTTCCCACACAGGTATTTCTGTCTCTCGAAACAAACCGGGCTTCCTGATAATGGCTTCCCTCAAATCCTGTCCTCAATATCATGTGACAAGAGTTGGTAATAGCTAGCCAATGAGAGGCAGAGAGGGGCGGGGGCATTTTATGATTCAGGCTGAAGTCTCACTCCCCCACACAGAAAAAAGGTAATCAGTAAGCAAGACAAACAACGGTAAAGTCAGATATGGAGCAACTATAGGTATAGTACAATCTCGTTATAGTAAACTCCAAGTGACCAGGAAAAGTGGTTTACTAAATCAGAAGTTTACTATATCAGAAAGTGTCCTAGAAATAGCCCAGCATGCCCTGGTACATTCTCTGCTGCAAAAGACCAACTCTGTCCTAACATTGGAGGTACAGTACAAGCACTCGCACATTTGGTGGACTACAAGGTTAAGTATACCTTAGGGCTGCATAGCCAGGCTGGACAAATTGCTGCTACAGTATCCAGAGCTCCTGCAGCCGTCATGGAATAGAGGCAGCCACTCGCTTCCTGTGAGTGGTTCCAATACCTCGAGGGGCGGGACTTGTAGCACATATCCTGCAAAACTTTCCACTCACACTTGGGCCAATCATAAATCCATCTTCAAAATGCAGCCAATCATGATAATAAGCCACTCACATCTGTAATGCGAGTGGCTCAGATATCTCTGTAGGCGGGACTTAGCACTCTTCTCTCCACTCTCCTTAGTTTTGCAAGCAAGTAGGCCCGCTCTGATGTGCACTACAAGTGAAAGTAGACTGTACTGCGATCGACACGATATCAGGAGCGTCATCCCTAGTAAGGGGAGAGATACCCAAGAGTGTGTACAATCCCGTGGGAGGATGTGACAATACTTTTATCAGTGATGTGGAAGTGGTAATACTGCATCCTCTTTTGTTTATGTTCACATTATTTCTCATTTTCCCCAGGCTGCTTATTTGTACAGTACTGTATATCCAGCGCTGGGGCCATTCTTCTTGACTTACAAATGTTATCAGGCATCAACTCACTTGCAACCAACCTGAAGAGAGCAGACGACCCTGGGTGTCACACTGCCATATGATGCATGCTCCGCCCACCGACATATGACGCATGCACCATCCCCTGACATATGATGCATGCTCCGCCCACTGACATCTGGCGCTTGCGCCGCCCACCATTTACTACATCCAGATTCAGCGTCACATAGGGGCCAAAAAACATGTTTACTATAAAAAGTTTTATTATATTAGGGTTTACTATACCAGGTGTTGCTCCGATAGACTTATAATGGAGATTGGCCAGGACCTAGAGAGGTAGCTTACTATACCCAAATGTTTACTATATCAGAGCATAGCGAGATTATACTGTATAAGGTTGTCACAGGACAGGTTCCGTTTAGAACACGCTCTCATTTATTCACAGATATATCTCAGGAAGTTCCGGCTTCATACAGCTAGATCTGCGGATTTAGAGTTTAACTCCGGTAGGTACGCTGTAATGAGGTCTGGCAGCGCCAGAGGTTAATCTTCCCATTTCCAGGAGCGAGCAATAAGCGGCGGTGAGTGGGAGGCCGTACATTAGTACCCTGCAGTCGTGTAGAGATGAGTTTAGTTGGGGTGGGCCGAGATGTCAGGCGGATCCCCCCTTTCCCCTCTGTGCATTACTGAAAGCTGACATTTTAATTTATTTCGCAGCAGCACTTGCTCTCTGGTGATCCAATTCATTCAATCCATAAAAAATGCCAGTGACCAATTCTATTCCTCCATCAGGGACACCCGATAATGACCAGATGCGGCCCACACCGCCATCCTCGTTTATGCAGAAGGGATAGAGCGATGGAATAGTAAAGGGGGGTTAGGAAAGTTGGAAACCCATATCCATAGAGGAAATGGGTGAGGGTGGAAGGGAGGAGACAAAGAAAAGGGGTGAGGGTGGAAGCTACGAGACGTTGAGAAAAGGATTGAGAGGGGAAGGGACGAGACAGAGAAAAGAGGTGCGGTGTGGAAACTACGAGACACTGAGAACAGGTGCGAGGGTGGAAGATACGAGAGATAGAGAAAAGGGGTGAGGATGGAAGCTACGGGACAGAGAAAAGGGGTGAGGGTGGAAGCTACGGGACAGAGAAAAGGGTTGAGGGCGGAAGCTACGAGACGTTGAAAAAGGGGTGAGGGTGGAAGCTACGAGGTGTTGAGAAAGGGGGTGAGGGTAGAAGATACAAGACACTGACAAAAGGAGCGAGGATGGAAGCTACGAGACAGAGAGAGAGATACCAGAAAGAGGGCAACATGGAAGGAATGGAAATAACGATGAGGTGATAGAGGAAAAGAGAACAATAGGGAGAGGAGGTAGATGGAAACAATGTGATAGGGGGAACAATAAAGAGAGGACAGTGAAAAACAAAGGAGTAGGGTTTCTATACTCTCTACTATCCTCCTCTCTCCTCCCAGCTATACTCTCTCTACTACCCTCTTCTCTCCTCCCGGCTATACTCTCTCTACTATCCTCCTCTCTCCTCCCGGCTATACTCTCTCTACTATCCTCCTCTCGCCTCCTGGCTATACTTTCTCTACTGCCCTCTCTCCTCCTGGCTACGCTCTCTACTGTCCTCTCTCTCCTCCTGGCTACACTCTCTACTGTCCTCTCTCCTCCTGGCTACACTCTCTACTGTCCTCCTCTCTCCTCCTGGCTACACTCTACTATCCTCCTCTCTACTGTCCACCTTTCTCCTCCTGGCTATACTCTCTCTACTGTCCACCTCTCTCCTCCTGGCTATACTCTCTCTACTGTCCTATCTCCACCCAGCTAGACTCTACTGCCGTCCTCTCTCCTCCTGGATGGCTACACTCACTCTACTGTCCACCGCTCTCCTTCTGGCTACACTCTCTCTACTGTCCTCTCTACTGTCGTCCTCTCTCCTCCTGGCTGGCTATACTCTCTCTACTGTCCTCCTCTCTCTTCCTGGCTATACTCGCTCTACTGTCCTCCTCTCTCCTCCTGGCTATACTCTCTCTACTGTCCTCTCTCCTCCTGGCTATACTCTCTCTACTGTCCTCTCTCCTCCTGGCTATACTTTCTCTACTGCCCTCTCTCCTCCTGGCTACGCTCTCTACTGTCCTCTCTCTCCTCCTGGCTACACTCTCTACTGTCCTCTCTCCTCCTGGCTACACTCTCTACTGTCCTCCTCTCTCCTCCTGGCTACACTCTCTACTATCCTCCTCTCTACTGTCCACCTCTCTCCTCCTGGCTATACTCTCTCTACTGTCCTATCTCCTCCTCCTGGCTGGCTATACTCTTACTGTCCTCCTCTCTCCTCCTGGCTGGCTACACTCTCTACTGTCCTCCTCTCTCCTCCTGGCTACACTCTCTACTATCCTCCTCTCTACTGTCCACCTCTCTCCTCCTGGCTATACTCTCTCTACTGTCCTATCTCCACCCAGCTAGACTCTACTGCCGTCCTCTCTCCTCCTGGATGGCTACACTCACTCTACTGTCCACCGCTGTCCTTCTGGCTACACTCTCTCTACTGTCCTCTCTACTGTTGTCCTCTCTCCTCCTGGCTGGCTATACTCGCTCTACTGTCCTCCTCTCTCCTCCTGGCTATACTCTCTCTACTGTCCTCTCTCCTCCTGGCTATACTCTCTCTACTGTCCTCCTCTCTCCTCCTGGCTATACTCTCTCTACTGTCCTCCTCTCTCCTCCTGGCTATACTCTCTCTACTGTCCTCTCTCCTCCTGGCTATACTCGCTCTACTGTCCTCTCTCCTCCTGGCTATACTCTCTCTACTGTCCTCCTCTCTCTTCCTGGCTATACTCTCTCTACTGTCCTCCTCTCTCTTCCTGGCTATACTCTCTCTACTGTCCTCTCTCCTCCTGGATATACTCTCTCTACTGTCCTCTCTCCTCCTGGATATACTCTCTCTACTGTCCTCCTCTCTCTGCTGTCCTCCTCTCTCTTCCTGGCTATACTCTCTCTACTGTCCTCCTCTCTCCTCCTGGCTATACTCTCTCTACTGTCCTCCTCTCTCCTCCTGGCTATACTCGCTCTACTGTCCTCCTCTCTCCTCCTGGCTATACTCTCTCTGCTGTCCTCCTCTCTCCTCCTGGCTATACTCTCTCTATTGTCCACCTCTCCCATCCTAGCTATTCTCTCTCTACTCTCCTCCTCTCTCTCCACCCGGCCGCTGCTATTCCTGGAAACACACAATCCGCGCCTCCACATTTATAATGGAATCAGTGTCACACTCCGCCATCATGCAGCATTCACTTAAGCAAATATTGGTTGTGCCTGGTGCTGAAGAGGCAATAACAACATCGCCGGCTTCACTAGCAAACAGAATAACTCCATTACAGCTCATTATGCTTATGCAGAAGGGCCGGGGAGGGTTTTTTTCTGCGTAAATTCAGTTTGCTCGCTGCAGCAGTTACTGCTCTGAAGATTTCTCCTCTCGCAGAGTCAGGAAAGAGCAAACTTCAGCTCTACTAAAGACGCAAGAAAATGGCGGCAAAGGGATGGCTGAAATCCTAGAGAATTAAAATCAACTTGTGCTGCAAAAAAACAAATTTACATTTTAGAAGGTTTAGTACATCTTTTGGGCATTGAAAGCCCTTATAGACTGGAAAGCAGGACCACAACCGCTATCGCGCAGCCATCACGCAACCTGCGATTTCCAGGCGCCACAGCCGTGGAGAATGGAGCGCTCTCTACTTCAGTTGTGGTGTCTTGTGCCTGCGCGGGGGAGGGGAATAGGGAAGCCCCACCCCCATTGCAATCCCATTTCTAGGATCATTCTGAGCTGGTGCAGAACACCACGACTGGCCCCGACTGTAGAAGATACCGGAGGCGATCCTTAAACAACGGCGAGAAAACCCACAGTCCTCATGAGGCCCCAGAAAAGCATAAATGAGGCACAGTGTACCATCTTAGGTACAATTTAAAGTAAACCTCCAGACTAAAAATCTACTCCGCAGCACTGAAAAGGTTTGGTGTTTCTTTAATAGTTTCACAGCATCAGAACTTTGGTTTTCTTACCCAAGCCTCATTTTTAGCTGCAAAGAAGAAAACTGCCCAGGCATTTTTCCCCTGATGCTGTGCAAAGCATGATGGGATTTCTGATGATGATGTTCTCCTTCTGCTGTTTTGGCGCAAATTTGTGTTTTTAAATTTTGAATTTGAGGTTTGAAGTCTATCGCGCGCCGCTGGGAGGGGTGATCAGGACACAAGACAGTAGGAACTGTGTCTCATGCTTCCTGTCATCTCCTTTCAACCAAAAAGATGGCTGCCCCCACGAAATCACAAACATATGCCTGTTCTTTCAATGGTTAGTAACCTTCTCCTGCCCAGAATGAGCGCCCATAAGACCTTGCTACAGTGCCAAGGCATAAAAGGACCTGTGGGCGAGGCTTGTTTAGTTTATAGGGAATTAGAGTATTAAAACACAACAAAAAATGTATTTGGTTTGAGGAATGCCCTATAAACTATATGAAAGGAACACAATTATGCAATGAGTAAAAGTTTATCTCGGATCCACTTTAACATAACTAATGTAACTTAATGACAGTATGTTTGTTTAGGTTGAAGTTCCCCTTTAACCTCCCTGGCGGTATGATTATTTCCAGATCTTAAGGTCTAAAGGCGGTGCAATTTTTTTGCACGTTTTTAGACCCTGGAACTGCAAAATATTCATGCTGCTAGAGAGCCTGCAGCAGCCCAGCACTTACTCACCTCCCTGGGATCCAGTGCTGCAGTTCTCCCTCCGTCCTCCGGGTGGCGCTGAACCCTGTAGTGAGATCGCTGGCTGTCGTCATGACGACATATGGTGATCTCACCGGAGGGATCCAGAGCCTCGGAGGACAGACAGGAGAATGGCTGCCGAGGTCTGGATCCCAGTGGGGGAAGGTGAGTCGCAACGCTCGCTGTGTGCTATACTCTGCATATGCCTCCTGGTGGATACCCTAAATCAGGCTCGGAGTTACCGCTCTGAGCAGCGGATTTCCAGCCCCGAGCATGACCTGGGGCTACCGCTAAGGAGGTTAAAAGGAAATAAATATGGTAGCTTCCACATCACTCTCACATCAGTTGTCCTTGTAGCTGGCTGGGGTCACGCAGCAGTTGTGCAGCAAACTTACAGAAAAACAAGCAGCCCTGTGAAAGCCTCGCACCAATCCTCGGTTTCCTGGGATGGATCAGGAAGCCAGAAAGTAGAGCGCTATTGATCGCACAGCGTTCGCGACCTGCTTCTCTGAGTCACTTCACAGCATTAATTTGCTGTCAGAAAAACAGAGTAACATCTGCATGGCGTCCGAGGGCGGCGACGGAAGTCAGCCAGCACCACAAACAGCCGGCCAGCACCCCAGAAGTTAAGCCCTAAGTAGAGCTCACTTATCGGAGGAGCCGCAGTGATGACGCAACGGGCCTCAATTACAGGGTATCCCCGGAGGTAAATGCACTAGCTGGCAAGGAGGCCGGAGAATGGGATTTCCGTGGAGATGTGGGCGGGAGAATATTGATTGGCTAAAAATACACTTGTCCATTTAAAAAAAAAAAAAAAAAGAAAAAATCAAAACCAACCAATTTAGTTTAGGAGATCGCTGCATGAAAACAACCAGCGCAGCATTCTTCCCGGCCTCAGGAAACTTTTCAATCTTAAAGTGGCGTCGGTGTTCAAAGCGACCCAGTTGTAACACGTAGAGCAAATGAACTAGCGGTACAAGAGTGCAATAGTGTGTGGTGTCTGCGAGCATCTGCTAAGATCTCAAAATCATTTCCAGGGTTTTTGGCAAGTTATGCAACTAAAAAGAATGACAAAGTAGCTGGGGAGACCTATGAAGGTGGAGTTTTAGTGTTAGCAGGAGCAGAGTGGAGCAGGGAAGCAGTTGCAGAGCAAGAAGTGGCTTGGGAGACATATGTAGGTGGAGTTGGAGGGTTTAGCAGGAGCAGAGTGGAGCAGGGAAGCAGTAGCAGAGCAGGAAGTTGCTGGGGTGACATATGAAGGTGGAGTTGGGGTGTTTAGCAGGAGCAGAGTGGAGCAGGGAAGCAGTAGCAGAGCAGGAAGTGGCTGGGGAGACATATGAAGGTGGAGTGTTTAGCAGGAGCAGAGTGGAGCAGGGAAGCAGTAGCAGAGCAGGAAGTGGCTGGGGAGACATATGAAGGTGGAGTTGGAGTGTTAGCAGGAGCAGAGTGGAACAGGGAAGCAGTAGCAGAGCAGGAAGTGGCTGGGGAGACATATGAAGGTGGAGTTGGAGTGTTAGCAGGAGCAGAGTAGAGCAGGGAAGCAGTAGCAGAGCAGGAAGTGGCTGGGGAGACATATGAAGGTGGAGTTGGAGTGTTAGCAGGAGCAGAGTGGAGCAGGGAAGCAGTAGCAGAGCAGGAAGTGGCTGGGGAGACATATGAAGGTGGAGTTGGAGTGTTAGCAGGAGCAGAGTAGAGCAGGGCAGCAGTAGCAGAGCAGGAAGTGGCTGGAGAGACATATGAAGGTGGAGTTGGATGGTCTAGCAGGAGCAGAGTGGAGCAGGGAAGCAGTAGCAGAGCAGGAAGTGGCTGGGGAGACATATGAAGGAGGAGTTGGGGTGTTTAGCAGGGGCAGAGTGGAGCAGGGAAGCAGTAGCAGAGCAGGAAGTGGCTGGGGGGGACATATGAAGGTGGAGTTGGTGTGTTTAGTGCAGGCATGGGCAAACTTGGCCCTCCAGCTGTTAAGGAACTACAAGTCCCACAATGCATTGCAGGAGTCTTACAGCCACAGTCATGTCTCATAAAAGGCAAATGCATTTTTGGACTTGTAGTTCCTTAGCAGCTGGAGGTCCAAGTTTGCCCATGCCTGGTTTAGTGGGTGCAGAGTGGAGCAGTGAAGCAGTTGCAGAGCAGGAAGTGGCTGGGGAGACATATGAAGGTGGAGTTGGAGTGTTAGCAGGAGCAGAGTGGAGCAGGGAAGCAGTAGCAGAGCAGGAAGTGGCTGGGGAGACATATGAAGGTGGAGTTGGGGTGTTTAGCAGGAGCAGATTGGAGCAGGGCAGCAGTAGCAGAGCAGGAAGTGGCTGGAGAGACATATGAAGGTGGAGTTGGATGGTCTAGCAGGAGCAGAGTGGAGCAGGGAAGCAGTAGCAGAGCAGGAAGTGGCTGGGGAGACATATGAAGGTGGAGTTGGATGGTCTAGCAGGAGCAGAGTGGAGCAGGGAAGCAGTAGCAGAGCAGGAAGAGGCTGGGGAGACATATGAAGGTGGAGTTGGATGGTCTAGCAGGAGCAGAGTGGAGCAGGGAAGCAGTAGCAGAGCAGGAAGTGGCTGGGGAGACATATGAAGGAGGAGTTGGAGTGTTAGCAGGAGCAGAGTGGAGCAGGGAAGCAGTAGCAGAGCAGGAAGAGGCTGGGGAGACATATGAAGGTGGAGTTGGGGTGTTTAGCAGGAGCAGATTGGAGCAGGGCAGCAGTAGCAGAGCAGGAAGTGGCTGGAGAGACATATGAAGGTGGAGTTGGATGGTCTAGCAGGAGCAGAGTGGAGCAGGGAAGCAGTAGCAGAGCAGGAAGTGGCTGGGGAGACATATGAAGGTGGAGTTGGATGGTCTAGCAGGAGCAGAGTGGAGCAGGGAAGCAGTAGCAGAGCAGGAAGAGGCTGGGGAGACATATGAAGGTGGAGTTGGATGGTCTAGCAGGAGCAGAGTGGAGCAGGGAAGCAGTAGCAGAGCAGGAAGTGGCTGGGGAGACATATGAAGGAGGAGTTGGAGTGTTAGCAGGAGCAGAGTGGAGCAGGGAAGCAGTAGCAGAGCAGGAAGAGGCTGGGGAGACATATGAAGGTGGAGTTGGGGTGTTTAGCAGGAGCAGATTGGAGCAGGGCAGCAGTATCAGAGCAGGGAGTGGCTGGGGAGACATATGAAGGTGGAGTGTTTAGCAGGAGCAGAGTGGAGCAGGGAAGCAGAAGCATAGCAGGAAGTGGCTGGGGAGACATATGAAGGTGGAGTTGGAGTGTTAGCAGGAGCAGAGTGGAGCAGGGAAGCAGTAGAGCAGGAAGTGGCTGAGGAGACATATGAAGGTGGAGTTGGCGGGTCTAGCAGGAGCAGAGTGGAGCATGGAAGCAGTAGAGCAGGAAGTGGCTGAGGAGACACATGAAGGTGGGGTTGGAGTGTTAGCAGGAGCAGAGGAGTGGAGCAGGGAAGCAGAAGCATAGCAGGAAGTGGCTGGGGAGACATATGAAGGTGGAGTTGGCAGGTCTAGCAGGAGCAGAGTAGAGCAGGGAAGCAGAAGCATTGCAGGAAGTGGCTGGGGGGACATATGAAGGTGGAGCTGTAGTGTTAGCAGGGACAGAGTGGTGCAGGGAAGCAGTAGCAGAACAGGGAGTGGCAGGGGAGACATATGAAGGTGGAGTGTTTAGCAGGAGCAGAGTGGAGCAGGGAAGCAGAAGCATAGCAGGAAGTGGCTGGGGAGACATATGAAGGTGGAGCTGTAGTGTTAGCAGGAGCAGAGTGGAGCAGGGAAGCAGTAGCAGAACAGGGAGTGGCTGGGGAGACATATGAAGGTGGAGTGTTTAGCAGGAGCAGAGTGGAGCAGGGCAGCAGTAGCACAGCAAGAAGTGGTTGGGAAGACGTGAAGGTGGAGTTTGAGTGTTAGCAGGAGCAAAGCAGGAGGGACTGGTGTACAAGATCATGTTCAGGTTGCCCCATGTACATGGTGGAAGGTGTCACCTTGTCATAAGTAGTTGTAGAAGGAAAATCTATAAAGCAATATAACCACTACTGACGAGGAAGGCAATCTGAACACGTCCGTAAAAGGTCTGTTATTGGAGTTACTCTACAGAACGGCCGCGCCCGCTGGACAGTCACTACGCACACACACTTGACCTGCACTTGTAAGGAATACAGTTTGACACATCTTAATTAAAGCTGGGGGACAAGATTCTCCTCCGACATGTCACCGCGCTGCCACCGCGGGGATCCAATTACCTGTAAATAACATCTCATCACAAACCCACAATATTACAGTAACGAAGGCACGGCGGACGAGGCGTTCTGCGCCGGCAAGGGGAGGATTAACTCTTCCAATGCCTCGGATCTCGCTCGCCTCTGAGCGCATATTCAAGAGCATCAAAGGTGTCCTGTCGAAAAAAGGCTTTAAAAGCAAAGGGATTTCCTGAGGTCGAAAACTTCAAACGCACAGTTTTCATCGATTCACAAAAATAATAGCGCATGTGATGAACTAACCCAGCGGGATGCTGCGCATTTGTGATGTTTCGTAAGATACAAATCAAATGGAGCACCTGTCATTTTGATAGGAGATAAAAGTAGGGAACGGGAAAGTAAAGTATAAAAAAAAAAAAAAAAAAAAAGGGCTGCAAGACCAGAACTTGCCTCCCAGAAAGCAGGGCTGTGGAGTCGGTACAAAAATCCACTGACTCAGACTCCTCAGTTTAGGATTCCACCGACTCCTCTAATTTGCATATTACAATCTTGTTGATTGAAAGTATGTAACATGAAATTGGTCTCTTAACTGCCAACGCTTAGGAATTTTACAAGACAACTGAAGTGAGAAGGATATGTAGACTACTATATTTATTCCCTTTAGACTAAAACTAGTCCTTGGTAAGAGTACTTGTAAAAGGCACAGACCGGAACAAAGAACATCTATCAGGCCCTAGGCAATGTAAGTGTGGGTACATGTAAGAATGATGTGCAGGTACTCTGCAGGGGAATGAGGAGATTCTTCCTCTATTACACATTCTTCATGCACAATCTGAACCAGGTTTATGGGTGACAGACAACACCTCTGTGTTCAATGTGCACAGCATTCTCAGTGGATTCCCTGCAGCTCTGTGGGGAGTGCATATGTAGAGTATAGTACTACTGTGTAACAAAGTAAACCTGAGACAGATGAAATTAAAGTTTTATACAGACCTGGGGCTTCCTCCAGCCCCCTTCAGGCTAATCAATCCCTCGCTGTCCTCCTCCGCCACCTGGATCTTCTGCTATGAGTCCAGGTACTTGAGCCAGTCGGGCGTAGTGCGCATGCACACACTCTGCCGCCGAAAGCGTACTACACCTGCACAGCACTATTGTGCAGGTGCAGAACGCTCCTGGTTGTGGGAGCGGCACATGGCTGGACTGCGCTGACTGGCTGAATTACCGGGACTCATAGCAGAAGATCAAGGTGGTGGAGGTGGACAGCGAGGGACTGATTAGCCTGAAGGGGGCTGGAAGAAGCCCCAGGTATGTATAAAACTTTTCTTTTCATCCTTCTCGGGTACCATTTAATTCGGAGTAACCAAACCAAATTTTAACAACATATCAAATTATTTCATTTCATGAGCAAAGAGTATGTACATTTGCATAAATCAGAATCAACGCAGATTTCCATCTCATTGACCATCTCTATTAGTGACACGGCTACACATCAGGCGTAATACTTACAGCATAGATGTTATTAAGTGTATATGAGATTCCTGTGTACACATCATATATACAGTAACAATCAGATGTGTATATCTGACTTAAAAAATACGGGGCCTGCTTTATTGAAGCAGCACAAGTAACTAATTTTGATTGGTTTATTTCATTTTTGTGGACTAAGCACAGCTATTACTGTATATATACATTATTTATGACGACTATTATCTGAGAAATAGAACATTTTATCATATTTTCTATTTTAATTACAGTTTAAATTCATTAGCAGTCGGAGTCGGTGCATTTTTTCCCGACTCCACGACTCCACAGCCTTGCCAGAAAGTTGTGATGAGGTGTAGCAATTGTTATTCAGCACAGCTAAAAACGTTTCGTGGATCCACAGTTATCACTTTCTCAAGTATTTATGCCTGTTTACCAATCGTTATGTTGCCTGAGGTCAATTGTGCCAGGGGCTTCATTGTAGCTAGAACCAGCTATGACCGGCTAGATGATATGGACGCTGCCATATTTTTTTTTCCTTTTAAAGGGAACCTAAACTGAGAGGGATATGGATTTTTCCTTTTAAACTATACCAGTTGCCTGGCAGCCCTGCTAATCTCTTTAGCCGCAGCAGTGGCTGAATCACAGACCTGAAACAAGCATGTAGCTAATCCAGTCTGACTTCAGTCAGAGCACCTGATCTGCATGCTTGTTGAGGGGCTGTGGCTAAAAGCATTAGAGACACAGGATCAGCAGGAGAGTCAGGCAACTGGTATTATTTTAAAAGGAAAAATCCATATCCTTCTCAGTTTAGGTTCCGTTTAAACAATGCAAGTTACCTGGCTGTCCCCTGATCCTATGTCTTGAATACTTTTAGCCATAGACCCTAAACAGGTCAGCGTGCACAGGAAGCATGCAGATCAGATGCCCTGACTGAAGTCTGACTGGATTAGCTGCATGCGTGTTTCAGGTGTGATTCAGACATCACTGACGCCAGGAGATCAACAGGACTGCCAGGCAATTGGTATTATTTAAAAGGAAATAAATATGGCAGTTATATAACTTTCACCTTGGCATTAAAGTGGACCTGAACTCTTGCACAGGACACAAGAAAAACAGAGAAATGCACCCTGTATGTATTTAGAGAGTTTAGCCTGTCTAATCCCCCCTCATCTGTGACTAATCACCAGTTTAATTTGATCTCTCAGCTGTGTCAGCTGGCTGCTTTGGCAGAGGAGCTAATTTGTAAACAGAAGATGTTAAACCTATGTCTGCTTCCATGGAAGCAGGAAGTAGACATACTGCAGATTTATTGAAAGATTTGTATCAGTTGCAACAAAGTAATGCTTTCCTTTAAATGTTACTATGCTGTTGCTTATTTTTAAGAGCAGAGAAGAAGTTCTGAGCTCAGGTCCACTTTAAGGCTTTTCCCATTTTGTCCTCTTCCCTTTAAATCTTTCACAAGCTCACGCACACTGGCAGCAGCAGGGGGCGCTACACACAAAGGGGGCAGTGGGGCTTTTAGCCCCATCTACACGATACGATTCTATTTACGATTCAATTACGATTCTATTTACGATTAGATTAAATCCAACATATCCGATCCTGATTCGATTCGATCTGATTTGCTATTGTTTTGCAATGGCAAATCGAATTGAATCGAATCGAATCAGGATCGGACAAGTCGGATTTAATCGAATCGTGAATAGAATCGTAATTGAATAGTAAATAGAATCGTACCGTGTAGATTGGGCTATAAAGGAAACTTACACGTTTTGCTCTCGGAATGGCTCCAATAACTGCACATAGACAAATAATCTACTTCCCAACATTCAGGGATCAGCATCCTTTGTGCGCTCCGGTGCCGGCACTGCCGCCGCACGCTGTGAAATATTGCTTCCATACGCCGTGTGCCCACCAGGGCTTCCTCGAGCAGCCAGGCAAACGTGATTAATAAGAGCTGTAATATACAGCATCATTTCCACAATGGTGGGACACAAAATGCGATTTAATCTCACCTTTATTGCTTGCCTCACCGCAGAGCGCAGTGCGACTCTAAATCACCACCCCCGCCTCGCGCTGCACAAACTACGCGTTCCGCAGTCCCGACCGCACGCGGGTCAGAGAGGGGGAATGAAAGCAGGCGACTAGTGGAAAACTGCTCCTATTGACAATGTGCATTAAAATGTAAATTAGTCTAAATATGGCCTTTTATGTCCCTTTTCCAAAAAAGCAAAAACCTGCTTTACAACAAAATGCCATCTATGGCAGATTCGATCACTGCGAACTGATTTGCTAGAAATCGATGTTGCAAACGATGCCCAATCGTTTTTTGGAAGCTGGTCTGTAGAGATTGGTCGATTGGCGGTGGGTTGGGAGCGTGGTAATAGCAACGTTTGATTTGGTGACTACCAGTGTGCAGAGTGTTGGCAGCAGAGTTCTCACCTGTCCACTGGTGTGCCTCCTCCTGTGGCTTCTCTCCATGTTGCAGTGCTCCTGTGTCATGTGACAATTACTACAGCCAAACACTAGAGACACCATGGCATACACGCCAGACCTCTAGTGTTTGGCCTCTAGTGTTTGTCACATGACACAGGCGCCTCAGGGAGGAGCAATGAGGCACGGAGAGAGTATACAGTAGGAGCATGCTAGCAGACAGGTGAGAGTAACTCCGCTGACAACTCTCTGCACACCCCTGGGGTACACATTACAGAAGAGAGACCTAAGGTTCTTAAGGTAGCCATACATCTAGTGATTTTGGTGGCCGTTCGAGCAATAGTCAGATATCTCACTGATCACAAAGAGATCTGTTGGCTACCATAAACCACAAACACATCCCCGATCGATTTCAGCATTATTTTATTTAAGTATTTATATAGCGCCAACATATTATGCAGCGCTGTACAGAGTATATTGTCTTGTCACTAACTGTCCCTCGGAGGAGCTCACAATCTAGTCCCTACCATAGTCATATGTCTATGTATGTATCGTGTAATGCATGTATCATAGTCTAGGGCCAATTTTAGGGGGAAGCCAATTAACTTATCTGTGTATGTTTTTGGGATGTGGGTGGAAACCGGAGTGCCCGGGGGAAAGCCACGCAGACAAGGGGAGAACATATACACTCCTTACAAATGTTGACCTGGCTGGGACTCGAACCGGGGACCCAGCGCTGCAAGGCGAGAGCGCTAACCACTACGCCACCGTGATGCCCACATGTATGAAATCTTTCAGCAACCAGCCTAGTGACCCCGCCTCGTCACCCCTGGTCGCTTATAAAATCTTTATAAAAATTTAAGTCAGTGTTCTCCCCAGGCTCTTTTAGCCGGATGCTCCACCCACCTAGTTTTGGTGAGCACCCGGCTGTCATCAGCTCACCTCCTCCTCCTGCTGTAAACAGAGAAACACCAGCCCTGCATTCTCTCATCTCGCCCCACCGGGCTAATCACACCCAATGTGCCCTACTAAACAAACTGCCAAACTTCATGGCACTGAACTAAATAATTAGGGGGTTAATGAGGAACTGTAACCCAGGATTGCACTTCCTCCCAATCAGTAGCTGATGCCCCCTTTCCTAGAAGAAAGCTTTACCTTTTCTCAAATAGAACATCAGGTACATCTGTATGGTTCATATTGTGGTAAAACTCCTCCCACAGTGATGTCATGACCATGGTCCTGACAGTTTGCTGTCTGTGAACCTCATTGCATTGTGGGAAATAATGGCTTTTTCCAACTGCCAAGCAAAGCAATATCTTCCTCCTATTCTGTAAGCAGAGTTGCACACAAGCAGTGGCATAGCAATAAGGGCTGCAGAGGTAGCTACCGCATCGGGGACCCTGGACCAGAGGGGCCCACAAGGAGCCATACTTCATGCATCTTATTAGCTTTTCATTGGTGCTATGCTGGTAATGATCACCTCTATTTGTGTATTGCTTAGTAGAAATCCTTAAATTGTTTCCTTGCTCTGATTACACCTCTCTGACACTGAAACTGCTACTTTATCATGCTGGGTGGGGCGAAACCCATACCGATTATTAACAGAAAATTGGCCTTTCCAAAGAATTAGGTCTGGGTGTCCAGTTGCAATTGTAGTCCTGGACAAGATCTGCATGGTAATGTGTGTTCTTATATCTGAGTGAGTATTCTCTGAGCAGCACAATTCCCTCTCACAACTCACAACCATAAAAATAAGTTAATTGGAAAGGAGAAAAAAAATAATAAGAAGAAAATACTCAGGGTATTGGTCTTCAAGTGCAAATAAGTCACCACTGCACACAGCCCAGGAGGCTTGAGAAACCGTTGCTCCATTTATAACATTTGCTGTAAAACTCATCTGAAGTCTCTAATGATGTGAAACCCTCACAATGCTAACGCCCACACAGCTATAGGGACATTACTCTCCCTCTCGTGCCAAGACTCTGGAGTTCAGGGGAAATGAGCAGCATGGTGATGTGTCGTGGATTGTACGGTACAAAGCCCAGCCAGGGTACTATCTGCACAGAGTTTGTATGTTCTCCCAGTGTGAGTATAGGTTTCCCTCGGGCACTCAGTTTTCTCTCACAACCCACAATCATACAGATGCTGCCTCCTAAATTGGCCCTAGACTGCGATGAACATTTGACGATGGATGACGTAGGGATCAGACTGTAAACTCCTGAGAGGCAGTTAGTGACATGACTATGTACTCTGTACAGTGCTGCAGAAGATATTGGCACTATATATACATATTAGACTATGACTATGGCAGGCATCAGATTGTGAGCTCCTGCTGAGGACTGTCAGTGACAGAACTATGTACTCTGCAATGTGCTGCAGAAGATGTCAGTTCTATATAAATACATAATAATAATAATATGGTAGGACAGACTAGGACTATGGCAGGATTAGATTCTGAGCTCCTCTGAGGACAGTCAGTGACATGACTATGTACTCTGTAAAGTGCTGCAGAAAATGTCAGTGCTCTATAGATATATATATTAATATGGATGGAGAGGGCAGGTGCTGCACTGACTACCGTAAGTTGAATTGGAACCGAGAAATGTTTCCGTCTTCAATCACCGGCCAGGATTACCTAACCGCAGCAGGTGTAGGAGAGAGCTGGACACACACATTAAAACTACGCCTAATTGTTAGAATCGGGTAAAAACAACCCCTGAGCTGTAGCGTGCTGCATAAACATGACAGCTGGCATCCGACCAGTACAAATCTGATTTCCTCATCCTTTGATCTCACGTTCATCATTCCCACCATCGGGATGAGTAGTGGGACCGGCGGTGGCCAGTAAACCGCCTGGACAGGCCCCTCTTTAGCTGCACGCGCGAGCCAAGCGCCTGAAGGTCACACGGCCGGCGTGTGTCAGCGGCTCACATGGGATTTTCTGAATTAAACTGATTTCTGCAGGTTTTGATGTTGCAGGCGGCCGCACTGCCAGATAATCAGTGCGCTGCCCAGAAAGCTATCGACAAACTGGCGCTCCTAATCGCTCACATGCCCTCTGTGCGAGGACGAAACCAGAGCAGCTCGCCGGCTGCAACCACTTTGTGTTTAATGCGATTTGCTGGATTGCCGATGTTTATTCTACCGTTCTGGTTTTTGTTAAACGTTACGCACGTAGTATTGATATTAGTGGGATCGATTTAAGCTGAAAATCCACAAAAGGGCGGCAGCAAAAAAAGGGATGAGAAATCCAAACACCCTCATGGCAGAATTTCACACGGTGCCACGTGCAGCGGGAAACTACGCAGAAACGTGGTGCCAGAAGTGCCAGAAACCGGCGTCCATGCCACACTTATGCTGATGGTAAAGTGGGGTTCGCACAAGTCACCCATGAACGCCAAGTGATGTATTAAAGTGTAACTTTCGGGCATAAAATCTAAAATCAATTCTTTATTTTTATCTGGTAAACAAATAATAAGGATGCTAACCAGGCAATCCAAACATTAAAATCACTATTACTTTTCTTTTTGATAAATGATCATTCCCCAGTTTACCTGACTTATTTGGTACACACAAAATTTGGTACACAAAAAGGAAGTTGCATGGCATGCTGGGAAGTCCTTTTTTGCTTCTCTATTTCCCCCTCAGACTTAACTAATGCAGCCTGATTGGCTGGAGCCTCTTTCCCTCCTGTTTTCCCCTCCCACACCTCAGTCTGTTCCTCTCTGATTGGCCAATATTTCTCATGCTGAGACAATGCAATTTCTATAGAAAAGGGCTGGCAAATCAGGCAGAGGAGAGTAAGGGAGGAAATGGCATCAGGATTAGCTTCAAAATAGCCACACTTAAAATGGGAAATGCTAAGAAGGTTTTCTCATTTTTTACTGTAGAAAAATCACTAAAAGCAAAACGTGGTGAGTGCAATACATATGTTATGTAAGTAGAGCAAGTATTTATCTATTTATATATGTGTTTTTTTTCCTGAGATAGTATGGCTGACGGCTCCTCTTTAAGGAAAGCTGTTTCCACTTAGTCCCTGAACATGCGCAAAATGGGTGTCAGGGAAATTTGGGCGCAGAACGTAGCTGCTAGGCGAGACTTGTTAAAACTGCCAATATTTTACTACTGTACAGTGGTAATTCAAATAGTAAAATGTTGGTAAATGTTACCGATACTTCTCTATCGCTAAACCTAACCCTATACTCACACAGAGCCCTCCACCATTGCCTAACCATTTCCCCCATAAATGTCTTACCGACACCCTACCCTTCCACTAAACATTGTTCATTGCCTCACCCTAACAGATTGCCCCTTTCCCCAATGATGTCCAACTCTAAGCAATCTTTATGCGAGATCTCTGCCTGTCACATGACGAAAGAGGGCGATCTCATCATGGAGATGGAGTGCCCCCCACAGGACAGGAGGAAGAGTCGCAGGATGTGGGTGGATCCCAGGGAGTCGAGTAACGTACGCTCTGCATAGGGAACTGGGGGGAGGGGCTTCTCGGGGGGGAACTATACTGAACGGAAGGAGGAGGGGGAACTCTGCCTACCTATACTTTGGAGATCTCTCTGGCTATCTATACTGGGGAGGGGGGGAGAGAACTTTCTGGCTACCCATTATGTGGGGGCAAACTCTGACCACTCTTGGGGGGGGGGGGGGGGGGAGAGAGAGACGACTCTCGCTGCTGCTTACAGCTGCCTACTGGTATGATTCTCTCTGGAGAAAAAAACATTGCACAGCTTATATATATATATATATATATATATATATATATATATATATATATATATATATATATATATATATATATATATATATATATATATATATATATATATATATATATATATATATATATATATATATATATATATATATTTTTTTTTTTTTTTTTTTTTTTTTTTTTTTTTTTTTCCCCCCACAATACTGATTTATAAATTGGTCAGAAATATATAAAGAAAAAGTATTTCTGATGATAAAACCTGTATAATTACCATAAAAGTGGGCATCCTGAAAAACGTACTGCTTTCTACTGAAGGTTACTATGGTGCTTTAAGTTTTTAATATGACATTTCTAATCGGACCTGAACTCAGAACTTCCTCTCCGTTAAAGATAAGCAGCAGCATAATAACCTTTACAGAAAAACATTTCTTTGTTACAGCCGATACAAATTCTGCAATAAATCTGCAGTGTGTCCACTTCCTGCTTTCAAGAAAGCAGACATCGGGTTAACATCCTGTGTTTACCAATTAGCTCTCTGCCGGAGCAGTCAGCTGACACAGCTGAGGGTTCAAATTACAACTTTTGTTTAGGGGGAATTAGGCTAAACTCTCTAAATACATACAGGTTGCATTTCTCTAGGTTTTCCATCTGTCCTGTGCAAGAGTTCAGGTCCATTTATAAATAAAACAATATTTAAGTAGTTCCAGTGGGGGCTCCAAATCGCAGGTCTGTAGCTACCTCAAGGTGCCCAAGTAATTGAACTTTATTTTCTGTACGATCGACCACTCAATTAGATCATTTTATCAGATTGGTGGATAATCGATTATGTTCTATTCTGCTCGATTGATACAAATTCACCGATATCTGGCTAAATTGACCAATTTACTCAATCGGGAAGGGGGGAAAATAACGGTCGATCCTAAAGGAATCTGTTACTGTTCAGTTTTTGATCGACATAGAATCGATTTCTGGTGTGCGAGTATGCAGGCAAAACCTCGGTCAGATCGATTAGCGACAATCACATAAGATCTCCCTTGTAGTGTATGGGCCACTATCCCATCGACTTTCCATCAGCCACACTGTAGTTGCTTGCCCAAAAAAGTTGATCGCTTAATTGCTCAATGGAAAATCGAGTAATGTATTCGTACCTTTTATCCTTACGGGCGTCTTGCACACGTGGCTGTGTTGCCCAGGCGGTTTACTTTAAAGGACAACTGTAGTGAGAGGTATATGGAGGCGGACAGATTTAGTTCCTTTTAAAGAGAACCAGAGATGTTCAGCGGTAAAGCTTTTATACATACCTGGGGCTTCCTCCAGCCCCATAAGCCTGGATCGCTCCCACGCCGCCGCCCTCCGCTGCCTCTATCGCCGGTACCGGGTCCCGTACTTTCGGCCAGTCGGCGGAAGCACGCAGCTGCAGGCAACTGGTATTGTTTACAAAGAAATTAATATGGCATCTTCCATAGTCTTCTCGTTTCAGTCGTCCTTTGATACAGTATTGATCCAGTAAACAGAAATCTCTGGCTGCGGTCAGGTTTGCACGTTGGCCGCGTGTCTCTCCTCCAGCTCGGCTCGTGTGATCCCACCAGCTGCCGCCACGAGTTCGGGGGGATCAATAGAGCCCCCCTCCTTCAGAGATGATGCACCGGGCAGGATGGAGCAGTGCTGGCACATAGGTTAGCTAATAATTAGGTCTGGTGTTTGGCGGCTTTCATGTCCCTCTCTCGATGACTTGTCACACTGTCACTAGCTTTGATGTACTCTGGACACTTCACTACTTAATTAAAAAAAAAAAAAAAAAGAAGAAGGAGCGCATCTGTAGAGATCTGACAAGCACAATACCGCCAACAAGGCAACAAGCTTACTCACAGGTGAAGCCCAGGAGGTGTTAATCAAGTTTATAGCAGATAGAACAATGAATCTTTTCATAAGGTTTATTCCTTTTTTATGCTGTATATACTGGTATACCCCAGGAGGAGGCTGCATGACGGAAACAGGCAGCAGAGGCTGAATGCCAGAGAAAGGCAGCAAAGCTCAGGATGAGGCTGAATGACAGACACAGGCAGCAAAGCCCAGGATGAGGCTGAATGACAGACACAGGCAGCAAAGCCCAGGATGAGGCTGCATGACAGAGACAGGCAGCAAAGCTCAGGATGAGGCTGCATGACAGAGACAGGCAGCAAAGCCCAGGATGAGGCTGCATGACAGAGACAGGCAGCAAAGCCCAGGATGAGGCTGCATGATGGAAACAGGCAGCAAAGCCCAGGATGAGGCTGCATGACAGAGACAGGCAGCAAAGCCCAGGATGAGGCTGCATGATGGAAACAGGCAGCAAAGCCCAGGATGAGGATGCATGACGGAAACAGGCAGCAAAGCCCAGGATGAGGCTGCATGATGGAAACAGGCAGCAAAGCCCAGGATGAGGCTGCATGACGGAAACAGGCAGCAAAGCCCAGGATGAGGCTGCATGACGGAAATAGGCAGCAAAGCCCGGGATGAGGCTGCATGATGGAGACAGGCAGCAAAGCCCGGGATGAGGCTGAATGACAGAGACAGGCAGCAAAGCCCAGGAGGAGGCTGAATGACAGAGACAGGCAGCAAAGCCCAGGATGAGGCTGCATGACGGAAACAGGCAGCAAAGCCCAGGATGAGGCTGCATGATGGAAACAGGCAGCAAAGCCCAGGATGAGGCTGCATGACGGAAACAGGCAGCAAAGCCCAGGATGAGGCTGCATGACGGAAACAGGCAGCAAAGCCCAGGATGAGGCTGCATGACGGAAACAGGCAGCAAAGCCCAGGATGAGGCTGCATGACGGAAACAGGCAGCAAAGCCCAGGATGAGGCTGCATGACGGAAACAGGCAGCAAAGCCCAGGATGAGGCTGCATGACGGAAACAGGCAGCAAAGCCCAGGATGAGGCTGAATGATGGAAACAGGCAGCAAAGTCCAGGATGAGGCTGAATGCCAGAGAAAGGCAGCAAAGCTCAGGATGAGGCTGAATGACAGAGACCAGCAGCAAAGCCCAGGAGGAGGCTGAATGGCAGAGACAGGTAGCAAAGCCCAGGATGAGGCTGAATGACAGAGACCGGCAGCAAAGCCCAGGAGGAGGCTAAATGCCAGAGACAGGAAGCAAAGCTCAGGATGAGGCTGAATGCCAGAGACAGGCAGCAAAGCCCAGGATGAGGCTGAATGACGGAAACAGGCAGCAAAGCCCAGGATGAGGCTGCATGATGGAAACAGGCAGCAAAGCCCAGGATGAGGCTGCATGACGGAAACAGGCAGCAAAGCCCAGGATGAGGCTGCATGATGGAAACAGGCAGCAAAGCCCAGGATGAGGCTGCATGACGGAAACAGGCAGCAAAGCCCAGGATGAGGCTGCATGACGGAAACAGGCAGCAAAGCCCAGGATGAGGCTGAATGATGGAAACAGGCAGCAAAGTCCAGGATGAGGCTGAATGCCAGAGAAAGGCAGCAAAGCTCAGGATGAGGCTGAATGACAGAGACCAGCAGCAAAGCCCAGGAGGAGGCTGAATGGCAGAGACAGGTAGCAAAGCCCAGGATGAGGCTGAATGACAGAGACCGGCAGCAAAGCCCAGGAGGAGGCTGAATGACAGAGACCGGCAGCAAAGCCCAGGATGAGGCTAAATGCCAGAGACAGGAAGCAAAGCTCAGGATGAGGCTGAATGCCAGAGACAGGCAGCAAAGCCCAGGATGAGGCTGAATGACAAAGACAGGCAGCAAAGCCCAGGATGAGGCTGAATGACAGAGACCGGCTGCAAAGCCCAGGAGGAGGCTGAATGACGGAAACAGGCAGCAAAGCCCAGGATGGGGCTGCATGATGGAAACAGCCAGCATAGCCCAGGATGAGGCTGCATGATGGAAACAGGCAGCAAAGCCCAGGAGGAGGCTGCATGATGGAAACAGGCAGCAAAGCCCAGGAGGAGGCTGCATGATGGAAACAGGCAGCAAAGCCCAGGAGGAGGCTGAATGATGGAAACAGGCAGCAAAGCCCAGGATGGCGCTGAATGCCAGAGAAAGGCAGCAAAGCCCAGGATGGGGCTGAATGCCAGAGAAAGGCAGCAAAGCTCAGGATGAGGCTGAATGCCAGAAACAGGCAGCAAAGCCAAGGATGGGGCTGAATGACAGCAACAGGCAAAGCAAACCCCAGGATGAGGCTGAATGCCAGAGACAGGCAGCAAAGCTCAGGATGAGGCTGAATGACAGAGACAGGCAGCAAAGCCCAGGATGAGGCTGAATGACAGAGACAGGCAGCAAAGCCCAGGATGAGGCTGAATGACAGAGACAGGCGATGGGCAATGGGCAATGATGGCAACAGGCAGTAAAGCCCAGGATGAGGTTGAATGATGGCGATGGGCAGCAAAGACCAGTATGAGGATGAATGACGCGACAGGCGGCAAAACCTAAGAGGAGGCTGAATGACAGAGACAGGCAACAATACCCAGAGAAATGAGAAGATCACCTGACCCAGCCCACTGCACTCTTTGTAGCCAGCAATGCAACTACCATTCCATCTTGTTCAATATGTGGCTCTGCATACCACACATTCGGGATTAACCATTCTCCTCTCAGTTCAATCATTAGGTGCCAGCTATACTGTTTAAGAGGCCGACTCCTCGGATCTGTCCAGCTGTTCTGATTCACACAAGCTGCTCCAGCAACTAACACAGGCTTGTGTTTAACCACTTGAGGACCGTGGGCTTTACCCCCCCTTAAGGACCGGCCACTTTTTTTCCATTCAGACCACTGCAGCTTTCACGGTTTATTGCTCGCTCATCCAGTGGAGGAAATAATTATTTGACCCCTCACTGATTTTGTAAGTTTGTCCAATGACAAAGAAATGAAAAGTCTCAGAACAGTATAATTTCAATGGTAGGTTTATTTTAACAGTGGCAGATAGCACATCAAAAGGAAAATCGAAAAAATAACCTTAAATAAAAGATAGCAACTGATTTGCATTTCATTGAGGGAAATAAGTTTTTGAACCCTCTAACAATAAAAGACTTAATACTTAGTGGAAAAACACTTGTTTGCAAGCACAAAGGTCAAACGTTTCTTGTAATTGATGACCCAAGTTTGCACACATTTTAGGAGGAATGTTGGTCCACTCCTCTTTGCAGATCATCTCTAAATCCCTAAGGATTCGAGGCTGTCTCTGTGCAACTCTGAGCTTGAGCTCCCTCCATAGGTTTTCTATTGGATTGAGGTCCGGAGACTGACTAGGCCACTCCATGACCTTAATGTGCTTCTTCTTGAGCCACTCCTTTGTTGCCTTTGCTGTATGTTTTGGGTCATTGTCGTGCTGGAACACCCATCCACGACCCATTTTCAGTTTCCTGGCAGAGGGAAGGAGGTTGTCGTTCAGGATTTCACGATACATGGCTCCGTCCATTTTCCCGTTAATGCGATTAAGTTGTCCTGTGCCCTTAGCAGAAAAACACCCCCAAAGCAAAATGTTTCCACCCCCATGCTTGACGGTGGGGACGGTGTTTTGGGGGTCATAGGCAGCATTTTTCTTCCTCCAAACACAGCGAGTTGAGTTAATGCCAAAGAGCTCTATTTTGGACTCATCAGACCACAGCACCTTCTCCCAGTCACTCACAGAATTATTCAGGTGTTCATTGGCAAACTTCAGACGGGCCTGCACATGTGCCTTCTTGAGCAGGGGGACCTTGCGAGCCCTGCAGGATTTTAATCCATTGCGGTGTATTGTGTTTCCAATGGTTTTCTTGGTGACTGTGGTCCCTGCTAATTTGAGGTCATTCACTAACTCCTCCCGTGTAGTTCTAGGATGCTTTTTCACCTTTCTCAGAACCATTGACACCCCACGAGGTGAGATCTTGCGTGGAGCCCCAGAGCGAGGTCGATTGATGGTCATTTTGTGCTCCTTCCATTTTCGAACAATCGCACCAACAGTTGTCACCTTCTCTCCCAGCTTCTTGCTAATGGTTTTGTAGCCCATTCCAGCCTTGTGCAGGTCTACAATTTTGTCTCTGACATCCTTGGACAGCTCTTTGGTCTTTCCCATGTTGGAGAGTTTGGAGTCTGCTTGATTGATTGATTCTGTGGACAGGTGTCTTTTATACAGGTGACTAGTTAAGACAGGTGTCCTTAATGAGGGTGACTAATTGAGTAGAAGTGTCTAACCACTCTGTGGGAGCCAGAACTCTTAATGGTTGGTAGGGGTTCAAAAACTTATTTCACTCAATGAAATGCAAAACAGTTGCTATCTTTTATTTAAGGTTATTTTTTCGATTTTCCTTTTGATGTGCTATCTGCCACTGTTAAAATAAACCTACCATTGAAATGATACTGTTCTGAGACTTTTCATTTCTTTGTCATTGGACAAACTTACAAAATCAGTAAGGGGTCAAATAATTATTTCCTCCACTGTACAACCTACCACCTAAATGAATTTTGGCTCATTTTCTTGTCACTAATAAAGCTTTCTTTTGGTGCTATTTGATTGCTCCTGCGATTTTTACTTTTTATTATATTCATCAAACAAGACATGAATTTTGGCAAAAAAATGATTTTTTTAATTTTTCTGTGCTGACATTTTTCAAATAAAGTAAAATTTCTGTATACATGCAGCGCGAAAAATGTGGACAAACATGTTTTTGATAAAAAAAAAAAAAAACATTCAGTGTATATTTATTGGTTTGGGTAAAAGTTATAGCGTTTACAAACTATGGTGCAAAAAGTGAATTTTCCCATTTTCAAGCATCTATGCCTTTTCTGACCACCTGACATGTTTCATGAGGGGCTGGAATTCCAGGATAGTATAAATACCCCCCAAATGACCCCATTTTGGAAAGAAGACATCCCAAAGTATTCACTGAGAGGCATAGTGAGTTCATAGAAGATATTAATTTTTGTCACAAGTAAGCGGAAAATGACACTTTGTGACAAAAAAAAAAAAAAGTTTCCATTTATTCTAACTTGCGACAAAAAAAAAAATGAAATCTGCCACGGACTCACTATGCCCTTCTCTGAATACCTTGAAGGGTCTACTTTCCAAAATGGGGTCATTTGTGGGGTGTGTTTACTGTCCTCGCATTTTGGGGGTGCTCATTTGTAAGCACCCCTGTAAAGCCTAAAGGTGCTCATTGGACTTTGGGCCCCTTAGCGCAGTTAGGCTGCAAAAAAGTGCCACACATGTGGTATTGCCGTACTCAGGAGAAGTAGTATAATGTGTTTTGGGGTGTATTTTTACACATACCGATGCTGGGTGGGAGAAATATCTCTGTAAATGACAATTTTTTAATTTTTTTTTACACACAATTGTCCATTTACAGAGATCTTTCTCCCATTTAGCATGGGTATGTGTAAAAGGGGCAGTAGTACGGTGAGTTCATAGAAGATTTTATTTTTTGTCACAAGTTAGCGGAAAATGACACTTTGTGATAAAAACCAATAAAAATCAATTTCCGCTAACTTGTGACAAAAAATAAAATCTTCTATGAACTCACCGTACTACTAACAGAATACCTTGGGGTGTCTTCTTTCTAAAATGGAGTCATTTGTGGGGTTCCTATACTGTCCTGGCATTTTAGGGGCCCTAAACCGTGAGGAGTAGTCTTGAAACCAAATGTCGCAAAATGACCTGTGAAATCCTAAAGGTACTCATTGGACTTTGGGCCCCTTAGCGCAGTTAGGGTACAAAAAAGTGCCACACATATGGTATCGCCGTACTCGGGAGAAGTAGTACAATGTGTTTTGGGGTGTATTTTTACACATACCCATGCTGGGTGGGAGAAATAACTCTAAATGGACAATTGTGTGTAAAAAAATCAAAAGATTGTCATTTACAGAGGTATTTCTCCCACCCAGCATGGGTATGTGTAAAAATACACCCCAAAACACATTATACTACTTCTCCCGAGTACGGCGATACCACATGATTGGCACTTTTTTGCAGCCTAACTGCGCTAAGGGGCCCAAAGTCCAATGAGTACCTTTAGGATTTCACAGGTCATTTTTGTTTCAAGACTACTCCTCACGGTTTAGGGCCCCTAAAATGCCAGGGCAGTATAGGAACCCCACTAATGACCCCATTTTAGAAAGAAGACACCCCAAGGTATTCTGTTAGGAGTATGGTGAGCTCATAGAAGTTTTTATTTTTTTGTCACAAGTTAGCGGAAATTGATTTTAATTATTTTTTTTCACAAAGTGTCATTCTCCGCTAACTTGTGACAAAAAAAATCTATGAACTCACCATACTCCTAACGGAATACCTTTGGGTGTCTTCTTTCTAGAATGGGGTCATTTGTGGGGTTCCTATACTGCCCTGGCATTTTAGGGGCAGGTTAGGGGCTGATTGATGGGTGGCAGTGACAGGGGGTGATTGACAGGTGATCAGGGGGGATAGATGTATACAGTACACAGGGGGGTGGGGGGGGTCTGGGGAGAATCTGAGGGGTGGGGGGGTGATCAGGAGGGGGCAGGGGGGCGGGGGGTAAAAAAAAATAGCGTTGACAGATAGTGACAGGGAGTGATTGATGGGTGATTAGGGGGGTGATTGGGTGCAAACAGGGGTCTGGGGGGTGGGCGGGGGGGGGGGGGTCTGAGGGGTGCTGTGGGCGATCGGGGGCAGGGGGGGGGGAGAAATCAGTGTGCTTGGGTGCGACATAGGGTGGCTGCAGCCTGCCCTGGTGGTCCCTCGGACACTGGGACCACCAGGGCAGGAGGCAGCCTGTATAATACACTTTGTAAACATTACAAAGTGTATTATACACTTTGTATGCGGCGATCGTCGGGTTAACATCCCACCGGCGCTTCCGTATGGCCGGCGGGATGTTGCGGCGGGTATGCGGAGACAGGCACCGGCGGAGGATCGCGTCACGGATGACGCAATCGCTCCGCCCATGTCCCTACAAGGACCACCGCCATTTGTCAATACGGCGGTCCTTGCGGGGTCCACTTCCCGGCCGCCAATTGTCAATACGGTGGTCGGGAAGTGGTTAATGAGACCGGAAACAGGAGTTAGTACCGTCTGGGGAAATCTCCACCTCCCCCCAAATAGTACAATATTTACTATTGAGTCATACTGCGTTTATTTCCACCACTGCACCCCCCCCCCCCCCCCGCGCGCGCTGTCGACTGAAAGTAGCGCTGACGCAGTTGGATTGGACTGTTCCTATCATGACCTTAGGTAGATTTTGAGGGTCCTTTTCCACAGGTGGCTGAACTGTGCGACCAGTAAGCAGTTCCCAGACGGCAGCAGGCAGTTACCAGGCGGAAGAGAGCAGTTACCAGGCAACAGCAAGCAGTTGTAAGAGTTTGACAGTCTTTTCACTGCCTATCAACTGCTCAAGGAAAAGCACCCTGAGGCCTCGTTTCCACGGGCAGTTGAACTGTGTGTGCTCAGCAAGCAGTTGCCAGGCAGCAGTGAGCAGTTGCCAGGCAGCAGTGAGCAGTTGCCAGGCAGCAGTGAGCAGTTGCCAGGCAGCAATGAGCAGTTGCCAGGCAGCAGTGAGCAGTTGCCAGGCAGCAGTGAGCAGTTACCAGGCAGCAGTGAGCAGTTGCCAGGCAGCAGTGAGCAGTTGCCAGGCAGCAGTGAGCAGTTGCCAGGCAGCAATGAGCAGTTGCCAGGCAGCAGTGAGCAGTTACCAGGCAGCAGTGAGCAGTTACCAGGCAGCAGCAAGCAGTTGTGAGAGTTTGAGAGGCTTTTCACTGCCTATCAACTGTTTGTGGAAAAGAGGCCTCAAGAAGGTTCCCCTTGGTGGTGAAGGAGGCACTTGGGCTCTGCAGGCATCTGTCTATGCGCCATGCGGCGGTCGGCGAAGAGAGCCGCAGCAGCCGCCGCACAGACGGGCCGCATGCAGATGACTCTGGATTTATGAATAAACCCAGGAACGTGACAATGAGGGAATCGGCAATGCGCTGCGGAGAAAGAAGCGGCCGGTTTCCCCCCTCCAAGTGCCGCTCATCAGTCATCCTGTGCGGCGTGCCAGCAGTAACGGCTCGCATTCTGGCACAGCCTGGCTTCGTCTCATTACCTTCATGTAAACGAGAGCTGTAATTGCAGCAATAAACAAAAAGTCTGTCAATAAGGATCCTTCGGTGCCATGTCACTAATATATCACGAGCATAAAGAAACATCTAACATCTAGTGGGGCAGGCGTATGGCCTCGGCAGCCCAAAAGGCAAGCGGGCAACAATGCTGGTTCTCGTCCTGACCCATACAGAGAATAAAGACAAAAGTCAATAAGCAGCATCAAGGTCATTAGGCTCTGTGAGGCGCCTGCAGGAGTATCAATCTGCAGAGCCAACATGGGTGCCATAGCCCCTTCCCTACTCTAAATCCATGTAGCCTTATGCAAAGACCCCGGCTCTCCAATACAAGGATGGGTGAGCAAAAGAAGGAGGAGGCAGGAGGATGAGGATAGAGAGGGATAGGTAAGAGGAGAGGGAAAAGGCCTAAGGAGAAGGAAAGAGGGGGAGATGAAAAAGAAATGGGGAAGAGAGTAAGAGGGAGGAGAGGAGAAGGTAGAGAAGGGAGGAAAAGAGAGGGGGATAGATGAGGAGAGAAGTGTGTGTGTGTGTGTGTGTGGGGGGGGGGGGGGGGATAAGAAAGGAGAGGAGAGATAAGAAAGGAGAGGAGAGATAAGAATGGAGAGAAAAAGTGGAGAGGAGAGAAAAACTGGGGAGGAGAGAAACGGTGGGAAGAAGAGAGAAGATGGAGGGGAGGGGGGGGGCCTCGAGAAAAAAAAAAGGAGGGGGAGGAGGAGAGAGAAGGAAAAGGAGTGACAAGATAAGGAGGAAGGGGGGGAAACCCATAGAGATGACAGGGAGTGGAGAATAAGAAACAACATAAGGGGGGGGAAAGGAGGGGGGAGGCGTGAAAAGGAGGAGGGGGGAGAGGTGAGAGAAAGGGGTGGGGGAGAGGAGAAGAGAAGGGGGGAAGAAAGGGGGGTAGAGAATGTGAGGGGGAGAAGAGAGAGAAGGGGGGGGGGGGGAGGAGAGAGAAGGGGGGGGAGAAGAGAGAGAAAGGGGGGGGGGAGAGGAGAGAGAAGGGGGGAGGAAAGAAAAGGTGGGGGATAGAAGAGAAAGGGGGGGGGGGGGAAGAAAGGAGGGGAGAGAATGTGAGAGGGAGAGGGCGGGGGGGGGGGGGGGGAGAGGAAAGAAAAGGTGGGGGAGAGGAGAGAAGGTAAAAGACTGAATAAAGAAGGAAGGAGAGGGAGGTAGGTGGGTGTTTAGTGAAACTTTACATGTATTTTTATTTGTTATGGCTACTTATGAATTAGGGAGCGAAAGAGGCCGCGCAGAAGACAGAGCTGGAGGGAGAACAGAGCAGGGTGGGGGGATGTGATCTCTACCATATCTCAATTCTCACTTGCACCCCCTCTGATTTACATTCCACCCTGCGGCACTCAACCGTAGTCCCGGGAAGATTGAAACGGCGTCCACTTGTGCCTGCTTACCGTCTCCATTTCCCCGCAGCCCCCCCCCCCCCCCCCCCCCCCCCATCCATCTACACCGCTCCCAAACGCCATGACAAGCAGCATCAATAAGCCCTCTGGAAAAGGTCAGCCGGATAAAATCAGCCGGCAAACAAATAAATAATACAGGCGAGAGGTCCGCAAAAGAGTTATTCCATGTAAATTTAATCAACGCGGAGAGAACGTAGGGCTTTGGAATTATGGGCATCCCGGCGTGACTGCGGCTACTACGGGGCCGGTCATATTTCCAATATGCCATCCGGCAGCAGCCAGCAGAAGAGGAAGATGTGAGCAAGTCGGGAGGAAAAGAGTTAATCGCAAGATGGTGAAGAGAGCAGCGGAAGGTTCTCACGCGGGTCAATTGGTGGAATACCCCCAGGGCCACACACACGCTACAATGTACCAGATCCTAATGAACTTGTTACAATGTTACTCTCCATGCCATAAAAACACTGCTCTGCTAATGAGAAATTAAAGGAGCAATCCCAGGCAGAACGCTGCGAATGGGGCACGGCATGCAACGGAGAAACAAACCCTCTTCGTCGTGTGCTGCAGATCGGCCACAGAGCCTCATTATACGATCACAGGCGCATCCCGCCATTCATCATTCCTTGGATCCAGCCCAATTACCACTCAGCATGAGGGGAGACCCAGTAAACACCCCGTTCCTTCTCGTAAAACCGACGCCGGCTGCTTACAAATATTGCCATCATTCAATCTGCTCCCAAGGAAGCAGGAACATCTGGGCTGGTAGAAACGACGCAGTGAGAGTCGGGGTGGAGAGAGACGTAGCAAGCGGGATGAGCGGAGCCATGATGAGGGGAGGAGGAGGAAGAGAGGGGAGAGGCAGACATTAGCCTCGCTCATACAATCAGGATTTCTCTGCGTTTTCAGCCACGTGTGCGCTGGGGCAAATGTGCCGCCAATGTCCCCCGACGGGCTCCGCCCACATCTTTGCGGTTTTCTTGTCTTATTTTTATGAACGAAGCGTGGCATTGGGCAACAAGGCAGTGTAGTGGTTAGCGCTCTCAACTTGCAGCCCTGGGTCCCTGGTTGGAATCCCAGCCAGGGCACTATCTGCAAGGATTATGTATGTTCTCCCAGTGTCTGCGTGGGTTTCCTCCAGTCACTCGTTTCCACCCACACCCCAAAAACATACAGATAAGTTAATTGGCTTCCAACTATATTGTCCCTAGACTACGATACATACACTGCACAATACATACATAGACATATGGCTATGGTTGAGATTAGATTGTGAGCCCCACTGAGGGGCAGTGAGTGACGAGACAATATACTCTGTACATCGCTGCGTAATAAGTTGGCGCTATGTAAATACTAAAGAATAATTTCGCAGTCAGTGCATTCCAAGCTGATGGGATTTTTTTTACTAGACCAGCATTGGAAGGGTTACATACAGAGCTTAAGTTCCATGGAGAGAAATGCAGACCCATCCGAAGTTTAGATAGACACAATTAAGTAAACACAATGTAACAAGTGGTGAATTTAACACACTCTCTGACTGTGAAGGAGCTCCTGCACAGTCAGAGAGTGTGTGTCACATGCCTCACTTGTTACATTGTGTTTACTTAAATGTATCTATCTAAACATTGGATGCCTGCATTTCTCTCCATGGAACTTAAGCTCTGTGTGTAACCCTTCCAATGCTGGTCTAGTAAAAAAAAAATGCTAGTTGCATATAATATGCTGTAAATAATGTTTTAGAGCAAAGTTGAAATGCTGGGTTATATTCCGCTTTAATGACCACCTGGATAGCGCTGGGAGCAGCCATCCACAGATAGGGATGAAAATGCACACTAAGAGGGAACAATACTAGAACATCTAGAAACTTGAAAAACTAGGACAAGTGCGATCAATACAAACCACTCCCCAATTATCCCATCCCCAGAGAGCAGATACGGCGTCACGGTCACTTATCCGTGCGTCATGCATTATACATGTCAGATGATTCACCTTAAACCCAACTAAGCACAATATCAAACAAGGCACACTCTCACAGCAATCATCTTAATTAGAGCTTAATAGAAGTATGACCTTTGGAACTGAGCTTTTCTGAATTAAACGCAGTCCTGCGGCTTCACACCTTATCTATACAAGAGTAAATTCCCGTACACACGTCCAACAAAACCGCCAGATTGTCGTCGGATTTTGGTCTGTTGGACGACAGTCAGGCATGTGTACGTATGGCAAACGACTAGACCAGCGACTGATAACAGGTGGTTTGCCCGATCCAACTCACACGACAGACTAATATCGAGCAGTACGCACATGCATACAAGTCGTTTGAACGACTTGCTCCTTTTCAAGGGGGCCATACTATGCAGTCCGTTGTTCCTCTTGTGTGGGCAGTATGCAAGTGAGTTGGTCGTTTAGTTGGTTGGTGCGCAGAAAATACAAGTCGCGTAAACTGTTTGTCATCGTGTCGTTCATGGCGCTGTTTCAGTTGTGCACTTTGTTGGATGTGTGTCCAAACCTTTGGCAGCACCCAGACCTCTCCTGCCTGGCTAGTTTCCAATGCCTCGCCCACCTACTTCCTGTAAGCTACAAATCCAACCTCCTCATGTAGGTGTCTACATGGAGAAGGCGGGATTTGTGGCCTATGGGGATCCTGGGAAATATAACTTGGCATCGGTTCTTACTCCTGGGTGTCGCATGGTCACACTTGATAGCTCCGCCCAGCAGCTGCAATCAGAGAGGAAAGGTTGTAAAGCAAAGATAAGCACATATGGCCCTGTCCTGTCCACCAATGAGCGTATATATATATATATATATATATATATATATATATATATATATATATATATATATACATATATATATATATATATATATATATATGTATATGTATATGTATATATATATATATATATATATATATATATATATATATATATATATATATATATATATATATATATATGTGTATGTATATATGTGTATATATATATATATATATATATATATATATATATATATATATATATATATATATATATATATATATATATATATATATCTATATCTGTTTGTGCCACTTACTACCTATTGTTCAGGTGGACATACAGACGGCCACCAGATTGACCATCGGCTAAATCTGTCTCTGATTGAATCTAATCAGAGGGGGATCTATTGCCTGCCCACAGATCACCAATAGCTTTCAGCATGATACCTATTGGAAAGCATCCTAGTGCAGAAGACCCCCCCCCCCCCCCCCGAATGTAATGTGAGGGTACACGTAGAGAGACCAGCTGAGGGTCTGACGGTTGTTGGAAAATCAAAAGCCGTTATTGCCGCACAACACATCGAGCCCTTTCGACCAAGATTCTTCCAGGGTGGCGGTTCAATAGCTTCGATCGAAAATTGACTGTCCTAGCTTGACAAGGGAGCAAGACACCGCTCCGAAACGTTATATTTATTAGGACAGTCTGATGTAATAAACAGAAGTAGAAGAGCATTGGATGGTGCTGGCTTTACTTCTACACTGATAGGAAATTGATGGAAACGATCAATTATGTGACCATGTTACGGCATCAATCTCTGCCAGATTGGATCATTATGAAAATCGAGCAATATGTGGGCACCCTTATAATGTGTATGTGGGGGGAGGTCAGGGGCACTAACAGAGTCATAAGGAAGACAGCTGAGTCCGCGGTGGGCCGAATTGGTGGAAAGATGTCCCCAAGCAGAGACAGAGCCGACTCTGAACCCAGGTAGGACATCATTGGCATTCCAGCGGCCGACATGAGTAAACGCAGGGGAGATGGGAAGAGACTTGTAGCGTGAATGAAGAAGCCCTTTCTTGTGGCGAATTGCGACGTTTATACTTTTATTACTGTTGTTAACCCATGTTGTTCTCAAGTACAGGAAGAGTTAAAAACTTCAGCTGTTATCTACGGACTTGGGTCAAATACAGACCTGTTTTCTGAGCACTCAACCTCCTTAGTGGTAATTACGAGTTCAGCTCGGGGTGGAAAAAACAGGCTAGGCGCTGTTACCCCGAGCTGGACTCGTGGCAGCCGTCGGGGGGTGGGGGGGGTCAGTGCAGAGCAACACGCACAGTGGGCATTTTAACTCACCTCCCGGGGATCCCGATGTCGGCCGCCACTCTTCTTCCTCTCCTCCGAGGCTCTGCTTCCCCCTGGTGGGATCGCCCTCTGTTGTTATGACAGTTAGCAATCTCACTATTATAAAGCCACCCGGAGGACCGGGGGGGGGGGGGGGGGGGGGGCTGCAGCGCTGGATCCCAGGGAAGTGAGTGAGTGCTAGGGCTGCTGCAGAACTCCCTAGCAGCAGCATTTTTTTTCCAGTTTTTCGGCTCTATAAGCATGCAAAAAAATTGCACCGCTTTTAATCCCTAAAATCCGGAAAGCATCATAACGCCAAGGGGGTTAAAAAGCCAAGAAACAGTGAGAGACAGTTTGAGGTTTTATTGCAGGAAAGATCAAAGGGTCATTATTCCTGCTTTGTTTTATAGCTAAAGAGACAGAGTGTGGTTTTAAAACTACAATTGTGACCGTAAGATGCAATGTTAGGACCCACCCTTTACCCCCCCTTAAGGACCAGCGCTGTTATTTGTGATCTGTGCTGGGTGGGCTCTACAGCCCCCAGCACAGATCAGGGTGCATCCAGAGCGATCAGATCGCCCCCCCTTTTCCCCCACTATGGGGATGATGTGCTGGGGGGGTCTGATCGCTCCTGCCTGCCGGTGTTGCGGGGGGGAGGGGGGGGGGCACCTCAAAGCCCCCCTCCATGGCAAAATCCCCCCCTCCCTCTCCTACCTGGCCCCCCTGGTGTTCCGGGCTGCACAGGATGCTATCCGTCCTGTGCAGCCAGTGGCAGGACGTCCCCTGTCACGTGGCGGCGATCCCCGGCCGCTGATTGGCCGGGGATCGCCGATCTGCCTTAGCAGCGCCGTACAATGTAAACAAAGCGGATTATTTCCGCTTGTGTTTACATTTAGCCTGCGAGCCACCATCGGGGGCCCGCAGGCTATTCACGGAGCCCCCCGCCGTGAATTGACAGGAAGCAGCCGCTCGCGCGAGCGGCTGCTTCCTGATTAATCAGCCTGCAGCTGACGACGCAATACTGCGTCGCTGGTCCTGCAGCTGCCGCTTTGCCGACGCGCGGTATGAGTGCGCGGTCGGCAAGTGGTTAATAAAAAGAAAGCTATAATAAAAATATAGATTGTAATAAAAATATATTATAATAATAAAAATATGATACCAATATCTTTGCTACTAATGTTCTATGCATTATCCGCACTACACATACAATTCATTACATAAGTTTCTTTTCTGCTTCAGGTTTGCTTTAAATGTTTTTATTTTTTTTGTGTATGAATAAAGATTAGTATAGCTCAGGCATGGGCAAACTTGGCTCTCCAGCTGTTGGAGAACTACAAATCCCACAATGCATTGCAGGAGTCTGACAGCCAGAGTCATGACTCAAAGGCAAATGCATTGTGGGATTTGTAGTTCCTTAACATCTGGAGGGCCAAGTTTGCCCATGCCTGGTATAGCCTATTTCAGTAAGTGGTCCTGTGTTCTTCTGAGTCATTCTTTTCTTGTGTAGTTCTATTATATTTGTGTGTTCTCTTCTGCACACGCCTTTATAGTGCTCTTTGGCAATACTATTGGTGTTAGATGGTGCTTGCGCCCCTCCGCTTCTGCACAGTAAACTGGGTTTAAAACGGACCTGAACTCAAAACTTCCTCTCTGCTCTAAAAAATAAACAAAGGCATAATGACCTTTACAGAAAAACATTTATTTGTTACAGCGGATACAAATCCTGCAATAAATCTGCAGTGTGTATACTTACTGCTTTCATGGAAGCAGACATATTGTTAACATGCGGTCCTTTCAAATGAGCTTATCTGCCATGGCAGTCATGTGACACAGGGGAGAGATCAAATTACAACTTGTGATTAGGCACAAATGAGGGAGAATTAGACAGGCTAAACTCACTAAATACATACAGGGTGCATTTCTTTCAGGTTTCCTTCTGTCCTGTGCAAGTGTTCAGGTCCACTTTAAGAAGAGCTAAGATCTGGTCTCCTGTATCACAGGCAGAGCCCTTAAAGGGAACCAGAGGCCCCAGGAAAAAGATTCTATACATACCTGGGGCTTCCTCCAGCCCCATACGCATGGATCACGCCCACGCCGCCGTCCTTTGCTGCCTGGATCCGCCGGTACCGAGTCCCGTCATGGCCGCCAGTCGGCCAGTGTTCCAACTAACTAGCATACATTGGCAAAACAGCATACATTTAAAGTGATATACCCCTTGTTAGTAGAATCCGTGTCCCCTTGCCCACTCGCTTCGCTTGCTGGGCTGCGGGCTCGGTCCTCGCTTCGCTCTGACAACTTTTTATTCTAACTCTATGTCCACTTGGATAGTGGAGATTGCACATCAGCACACAGGCAGCTAACTGGGGTTGAAAAGGTTAATGCTGCTGATGGGCATTATGGGGTTAATGTATGACCTGCATGACTTTGCACATGCTCAGTAGCATTTGTATGCTATTTTGTCGGGTATGCTAAAATGTTGGAACACCGGCGGAGGCGGCCAATTGTCCGCATCACACGGGGCTCCCTCCATATACATACGCATGAGGCTGCTTACTGCGCAGCCGCATGCGTCCGGGTATGGAGGGAGCCCCTGTGATGCGGACAATTGGCCGCGTCCGCCAGAAGTGACGGGACCCGGTACGCCGATCCAGGAAGCGGAGGATGGCGGCGTGGGAGCGATCCAGGTTTATGGGGCTGGAAGAAGCCCCAGGTATGTATAAAAGCTTTTTCTTTTTTTTTCTTACGTTCCTCTCTGGTTCCCTTTAAACAGTACACTACCCAGCCACTGGAATGTATCCTTCATATATAGATAAAAAAGGAACATATGAAAGCAAAACACAGCATTTCTCATCACCCTGGATAAAAGGCTCTAGCACAATGGAAGGAGGGACAACGCAATGAACTGCAAACATCCTTTTCTGAGTGCCCTGAAGCCTATACATTGCTATAGGTGTTACAGAGGCCGGTACTTCCTTTATTGTGTATCAAGGGGGTCTGAGTGATCATAACTCAACAGCGCCATACGTCTGCGTGCGTTGCTAGGCAACCATCCACACAAAACCCTCTGCGCTCGGCTGCTGCTAGATTGTGTGGAGTGAAAAGGTTGGGGAGCATCTCGCTGCTCAGAAAATACTGACGATTTCTAACTTCTCCTGCAAAATGTACGTCTTCATAGGGGGCTTCAGAGACTCCATTATCAGACCATCCTTAAAGTGAACCAGAGATGAATAAAAAGCATGTTTTTTTTACTTACCCGGGGCTTCCTCCAGCCCCATAAGCATGGATGCGTCCCTCGCCGTCCTCCTCAGCGCCACCATTCAGACGCAATCTCCCCCCGGTAAGCGGCTGGGTGACATCAGCAGGGGGCCTTATGCGCATGTGCGGACCTTTTACAGAAGCGCAGAAGGCCCCAGCTGCCGTCACTCAGTCAGACTCAGCAGTCTACCGGTGTTTGATTGCGGCCAAATGGAGGATTCCGGCCGGACTGCGAGAGGCACGCGGGAGGACGGCGAGGGACGCAGCCATGCTTATGGGGCTGGAGGATACCACGGGTAAGTAAAAAACAGGCGTTTTATTCATCTCTGGTTTTCTTTAAAGTGAGTGAACTTGAACGGAGTAAACTTATTTATAGGGAACCTAAACTGAGAGGGATATGGATGTTTTCTTTTAAACAATACCAGTTGCCTGGCAGACCTTCTGATCTCTTTCACTGCAGTAGTGGCTGAATCACACACCTGAAACAAGCATGCAGCTAATCCAGTCTGACTTCAGTCAGAGCACCTGATCTGCATGCAGGGGCTGTGGCTAAAAGTATTAGAGACACAGGCTCAGCAGGGGAGTCAGGCAACAGGTATTTTAAAAGGAAAAATCCATATCCTTCTCAGTTTAGGTTCCCTTTAAAGTAAACGAATGATGTACCTGCAAATTAATAATACTGGTATATACTTACCTTTCTGTCAGTTCCTCTCAGAAGCTCACCATTTTCTTATTACAACAATTCCTTCCATTCTGACAATGTATTGTCTGAACTGAACTAGATCAGTTGCTGGCAGTTATATATCGGTTGCTGTCAGTTGTAACTGAAAGGGCACCTGATGAGCAAGGTAATGCCCATGTTTCCCTACGGCTCTAGTGGGTGATATTACAGTGTAACAGTGTGCTGATCAGGAAGCTGTTATGGGGTAATGGCCATTTTTACAACGGAGGACGGTAGGCCTGAACGATTCTAGGAAAAAATTGAATTAAGCGATTTCTGTCTCTAATTGCGATTTCGATTCGATTCACGATTTCTTTCAAATCAAGCTTTGTTCCCCCTTAATGCCTGTTTGTTCCCCCTTTGTATCTTTATGCTTCCTCTGGGTCTTTCTCTTGCCCCCTCTGTGCCTGCTGTGTTTTTCTCTCACTCTCTGTGTCTCCCTCTGTCCCCCAAGCTGCATCAGTACTAGACATAGCTTCAAGCACGAGTCCAGCGATCCCTGTCTATCCACTTCGCCTCCTGCAGGCTTGAATGCACGGAATATTTCCTGTGTCATGTGACATACAGGAACCTGGAGTTTTGCCAAGCACAAGAGCCGGCAGACGGCGATAGAGGTCAGAAAGCGTTTTGACTCGTGCAGAAGGTATGTCCAACGCTGCGGGCCGCACGCTCCGGGACTTTGGGGAAGTTTGAAGCCACTTCTTCAAACTTCCTCCATGTGGAAAGATGTGATCGCGATAATGGTCGATTTGACAATTCCAAAATTGTGATCTTGGTGATCGCGATTTCGTTTTAAATTCGATTTATCTTTCAGGCCTAGAGGACGGAGAATTCCATGGATCACAGTGTACAAACGGTTTGCGGTTTGCTTTAACCACTTAAGTACCAGCGGTGTCTGCCCCCTTGAGGACTAGAGACCGCTGGTACAAGAACGACAGAATCCCGACGAATCGCAGCGCATACCCGCTGCAACCGCCGACAACGCCGGGATCCTCAGGACATAGACTCTTCCAATGGGAGCGGCTTACATTGATAGACACGGCCAGGAGCCAATGAAATCGGCTCCTGTCCGGCTCAGATGGCTCTGTCGTCAGAGACAGGCAGAGCTTATGAGCTGCGGCGAGAAACGTCGGGTTTGAGCGGCGAGATCTGCGGAATGCACGCTGCGGACGGTGATTGAAATCTACGTTCTGCCAGCCAGGAGCCCACCAATACAGGGCGTAGATCTCAATCACATTGGCCTGAAAGCAGTTAAGGTGAGCATACACTTGTAGATAGCCAACAGATCAACCATCAGATAGTTCCCACTCTGATCCAATCTGATCAGAGAGTGATCTACTGGCTGCCCACAGATTTAGAATAGATTTCAGCATGGAGCAATTCTTAATCTATAGAGCCGCCGCCTGCGACAGACAGACAGACAGACATACAGACAGAAAGACAGACAGACAGACAGACACACACACTTTGATTTCAGTGATTTTTTTTTTCTACAGTAAAAAAAAAAAAAAAAGAGAAAAAGCTTCTTAGCATTTCCCATTTTAACTGTGGCTATTTTGAAGCCAATTGTGATATCATGTCCTCCCTTACTCTCCTCTGCCTGATTTGCCAGCCCTCCACTAGACAAAGTGCATTGTCTCAGCATGAAAAAATGTTGGCCAATCAGAGAGGAACAGAGGTGTGGGAGGAGAAAACAGGAGGGAAAGAAGCTTCAGCCAATCAGGCTGCATTAGTCAAGTGTGAGGGGAAAGTAGAGAAACAAAAGCCCCTGCAGGCTGCAACTTCCTTTGTGTACCAAATAAGAGTCCGGTAAACTGGGGAATGATCATTTATCAACAAGAAAAGTAATAGAGATTTTAACTTTTGGATTGCCTGGTTAGCATCCTTATTACTTGTTTACCAGATAAAAATAAAGAATTGATTTTAGATTTTTCTGCCCGACAGTTACACTTTAAAGTGTTCAAGGCGAAAAATCAGCACGACAGCCAGGCAATGTGAATTATTTAAAAGTAAATAAACATGTCCGCCTCCATATCCCCTCTCACCTCGGGTTCCAGTAACTATACAATCTTGATGTAGCATGGAAGTTTACCTACACAGACTTCTCAATCTGTTGGTCCTTCTACAATATAGAAGAGGTAAGATTGCACGATAAAGATTGTATGGTTAGTGGCCAGCTTAAAGGTAGCCATACACTGGTCGATTTGCCATCAGATTCGACCAACTGACAGATCCCTATCTGATCGAATCTGATCAGAGAGGGATCGTATGGCTACCTTTACGGCAAACAGATTGTGAACCGATTTCAGCCTGAAACCGTTCACAATCTGTTGTGGTGGTGGTGGTGCTGCCGCCGCTCCCCCCCCCCCCCCGCCCGCATGCCCGCATACATTACCTGCTCCGCCGGCGCGACTCCAGTCCCCAGGTCACCGCTGCTCCGTCTCCACTCTGGTCTCCGGCCCCGGCATGCTTTACTTCTTCCTGCCCGGCAGGAAGTTTAAACAGTAGAGCGCCCTCTACTGTTTAAACTTCCTGCCGGGCAGGAGGAACTGAAGCATGCCGGAGACCAGCGCGGACACGGAGCAGCGGTGACCGGGCGTAGACGTGCCGGCAGAGCAGGTAATGTATGCGGCTCTATTGCGTCGGTCGTCGGGTACTCGAACGCGGCTAGCGACGCGCTCCCTACCCGCGGGCGATCAACGCTAATTTTCTGCAGAGCGATCGACGGGATCGGACGAAAAGGATCGAAATTCGTCGTGTAGCGCAAACGATTGGCAGCAGATTCGATCCCAGTGATCGAATCTGCCGTCGAAACGGCGGCGAATCGGGCCAGTGTATGGTCAGCTTTACAGTCACCACCCCGGGAACAATGACACAGAACCAAAGAATTGATTTTTGATTTTTTTTGCCTGACAGTTACACTTTAAAAGCATCTGCTATTTCTAGTCATATTTTGCACTGCTGGCGGCCCAGACACTCAAACATCCCCTCCTTCCGGATATTTCAATGGGCGCGTTCACGCCGCCGGGAGCGCTTTGTGTCTGTGCAGTACTACGGCGCCGACAGAACGCACTCCCAGCGATAGAAGAGAGACATGGGAGATCACCTGGCCAGACTGCGCATACGCCGACTGGCCCCGACTGACGGATTCTCTGGGGCCCGTAGCAGGCAAACGGGCAGTCAGAAGAGGACGGCGTGAAAACAATAAGCCTGGCGGGGGCTGGAGGAAACAGGTATACTTTAAGGACGGAAGCAATTTTCCCCTACAGTGATCCTGCCATTCATTCACCAATAACTTTATCACTACCTAAATGATTTTTCTTTTTTTTTTTAAACTTCTTTAACATGCCTCGTGATTCACAGGGGCTTCAGTTAGCTCAGGGGAACACTTTTTCCCCTTCACCAATTGATGAGCTGTAAGTGCTATCGCGAACGAGTGGCGGGCACACAAAACAACAAAGCTGGGCGTGGATATGCATCCAGATAGACTTCAGCAGCTCCTATCTGGACAACTATAGTAGTCTAGATAGAATGAACTGGTTAAAAGGAAAAATATGGCAGCCTCCATATTCTTCTGTTCTGACGACAGTTGTCCTTTAAAGAACAACTGTAGTGAGAGGTACATGGAGGCTGCCATATTGATTTCCTTTGAAACAATACCAGTTGCCTGGCAGCCCTGCTGATCTATTTGTAGTGTCTGAACAACACCAGAAACAAGCATGCAGCTAATCTTGTCAGATCTGACAACAATGTCAGAAACCCCTCATCTGCTGCATGCTTGTTCAGGGTCTATGGCTAAATGTATTGGAGGCAGAGGGTCAGCAGGACAGCCAGGTAACTAGTATTGCTTAAGAGGAAATAAATATGGCAGCCTCCATATCCCTCTCCCTTCAGTTGTCCTATCAAACCTTTTTTAACTTTTAAACACAGTACTCAAATACAGCCCATTTCCTCTGTTCGGGGGAGTTGGGTAGTAAGCAGTAGAAATATCTAGGAATCTCTCTGCACACCTTCATCCATTCTCGCTGCCTGAAGTATAGGGGGGATGGGGGGCGCTGCAATAGTCCAAAAATTAAGCTTTTTTTCCACACCACCGAACCTGTATGGGTTTAATTGCGCTTTATGCCCTCGGTCGGAGGTCCTTTGGAAGCGTTTAGAGAGAGAACGGCCTGGCAAGCCTGGATATTGCTTGCATTGTTTTATAGTGGATGGCACATCGACTCCAGTTTATTACTGCAGGAAGAGAGAGGGGGGAAAAAATACTTGAGAGCTCTGTGGAGTGCAATAAAGAGGAACGTGCCTCGCTTGCTAATGTCTGGCCTCTCCTGGATGATCTGAGCGGCAGAGCAGACCCGGACGCCGCGCCTGACAACACCCCCCCACCTGCCGGAGGCCCCGTCTCTCCAGCACCCACCGCCAGAGCCGCGGATAAGAGAGGAAACTGGGGGAGCAATTAAATAACGCGCAAAACGGACCATCAGAGGAAGTTCCAGCGTGAGCTGCCCTGCAATGCCGCGATTACACACAGGCGTACGCCGCGGATAGTGCGAGGTCACCGCTTCACTCTATTCCCGCAGAGATCCGGGGCTTTCACGGCGGATTAAAAGGGAATCGAGGGGAAGAATCTCCGTTTTATCAGGGCGGCACTCCACAGCCAGACAGACAGGCAGAGAAGGGCATTAGAGGGAAAGTGGGGTCAGGTTCAATTTCTACAGCAGAGATAAGTACCTATTTGTACAAGTCGGGTGGACAAATTAATATGGAAATCAGGCGTCAATCTGAACAACCCTGGGCACCGTTGTGTTCCAGCGATTTTTCAGCGATTGCTTTTTGCAATTCTCATTCCAGTGAGTGAGAATCGTGACGCAATCTCCGGGAAAATACTGCATGCAGCACATTTGTAGTCGGAAATTAAGTGCACCGCATTCCCAGCAAAGAGCAGAATATACAGTATAGGGAATGCCCAGAATACACAGCGTAGGGAATGCCCAGAATATACAGCATAGGGAATGCCCAGAATATACAGTATAGGGAATGCCCAGAATATACAGCGTAGGGAATGCCCAGAATATACAGCATAGGGAATGCCCAGAATATACAGCGTAGGGAATGCCCAGAATAAACAGTATAGGGAATGCCCAGAATATACAGTATAGGGAATGCCCAGAATATACAGTATAGGGAATGCCCAGAATATACAGTATAGGGAATGCCCAGAATATGCAGTATAGGGAATGCCCAGAATATGCAGTATAGGGAATGCCCAGAATATGCAGTATAGGGAATGCCCAGAATATGCAGTATAGGGAATGCCCAGAATATACAGTATAGGGAATGCCCAGAATACACAGTATAGGGAATGCCCAGAATACACAGTATAGGGAATGCCCAGAATACACAGTATAGGGAATGCCCAGAATACACAGCGTAGGGAATGCCCAGAATATACAGCGTAGGGAATGCCCAGAATATACAGCGTAGGGAATGCCCAGAATATACAGCGTAGGGAATGCCCAGAATATACAGCGTAGGGAATGCCCAGAATATACAGTGTAGGGAATGCCCAGAATATACAGCGTAGGGAATGCCCAGAATATACAGTGTAGGGAATGCCCAGAATATACAGTGTAGGGAATGCCCAGAATATACAGCATAGGGAATGCCCAGAATATACAGTGTAGGGAATGCCCAGAATATACAGTGTAGGGAATGCCCAGAATATGCAGTAAAGGGAATGCCCAGAATATGCAGTATAGGGAATGCCCAGAATATGCAGTATAGGGAATGCCCAGAATATACAGTATAGGGAATGCCCAGAATACACAGTATAGGGAATGCCCAGAATACACAGTATAGGGAATGCCCAGAATACACAGTATAGGGAATGCCCAAAATACACAGTGTAGGGAATGCCCAGAATATACAGCGTAGGGAATGCCCAGAATATACAGCGTAGGGAATGCCCAGAATATACAGTGTAGGGAATGCCCAGAATATACAGCATAGGGAATGCCCAGAATATACAGCGTAGGGAATGCCCAGAATATACAGCGTAGGGAATGCCCAGAATATACAGTGTAGGGAATGTACACAATATACAGTGTAGGGAATGCCCAGAATATACAGTGTAGGGAATGCCCAGAATATACAGCAAAGGGAATGCCCAGAATATACAGTGTAGGGAATGTACACAATATACAGTGTAGGGAATGCCCAGAATATACAGCGTAGGGAATGCCCAGAATATACAGCGTAGGGAATGCCCAGAATATACAGTGTAGGGAATGTACAGAATATACAGTGTAGGGAATGCCCAGAATATACAGTGTAGGGAATGCCCAGAATATACAGTGTAGGGAATGTACAGAATATACAGTGTAGGGAATGTACAGAATATACAGTGTAGGGAATGTACAGAATATACAGTGTAGGGAATGTACACAATATACAGCGTAGGGAATGCCCAGAATATACAGCGTAGGGAATGCCCAGAATATACAGCGTAGGGAATGCCCAGAATATACAGCGTAGGGAATGCCCAGAATATACAGTATAGGGAATGCCCACAATATACAGCGTAGGGAATGCCCAGAATATACAGTATAGGGAATGCCCACAATATACAGTGTAGGGAATGCCCACAATATACAGTATAGGGAATGCCCAGAATATACAGTGTAGGGAATGTACAGAATATACAGTGTAGGGAATGTACAGAATATACAGTGTAGGGAATGTACACAATATACAGCGTAGGGAATGCCCAGAATATACAGCGTAGGGAATGCCCAGAATATACAGTGTAGGGAATGGCCAGAACATACAGTGTAGGGAATGGCCAGAACATACAGTGTAGGGAATGCCCAGAATATACAGCATAGGGAATGCCCAGAATATACAGCGTAGGGAATGCCCAGAATATACAGTATAGGGAATGCCCACAATATACAGTGTAGGGAATGCCCACAATATACAGTATAGGGAATGCCCACAATATACAGTGTAGGGAATGCCCACAATATACAGTATAGGGAATGCCCAGAATATACAGTGTAGAGAATGTACAGAATATACAGCGTAGGGAATGCCCAGAATATACAGTATAGGGAATGCCCACAATATACAGTGTAGGGAATGCCCACAATATACAGTATAGGGAATGCCCACAATATACAGTATAGGGAATGCCCACAATATACAGTGTAGGGAATGCCCAGAATATACAGCGTAGGGAATGCCCACAATATACAGTGTAGGGAATGCCCACAATATACAGTATAGGGAATGCCCACAATATACAGTGTAGGGAATGCCCACAATATACAGTATAGGGAATGCCCACAATATACAGTATAGGGAATGCCCAGAATATACAGTATAGGGAATGCCCAGAATATACAGTGTAGAGAATGTACAGAATATACAGTGTAGGGAATGTACACAATATACAGTGTAGGGAATGCCCACAATATACAGCGTAGGGAATGCCCACAATATACAGTGTAGGGAATGCCCAGAATATACAGCGTAGGGAATGCCCAGAATATACAGCGTAGGGAATGCCCACAATATACAGTGTAGGGAATGCCCACAATATACAGTATAGGGAGTGCCCACAATATACAGTATAGGGAATGCCCACAATATACAGTGTAGGGAATTCCCACAATATACAGTATAGGGAATGCCCAGAATATACAGTATAGGGAATGCCCAGAATATACAGTGTAGAGAATGTACAGAATATACAGTGTAGGGAATGCCCACAATATACAGTATAGGGAATGCCCACAATATACAGTATAGGGAATGCCCACAATATACAGTGTAGGGAATGCCCACAATATACAGTGTAGGGAATGCCCACAATATACAGTATAGGGAATGCCCAGAATATACAGTATAGGGAATGCCCAGAATATACAGTGTAGGGAATGTACAGAATATACAGTGTAGGGAATGTACAGAATATACAGTGTAGGGAATGCCCACAATATACAGTATAGGGAATGCCCACAATATACAGCGTAGGGAATGCCCACAATATACAGCGTAGGGAATGCCCAGAATATACAGCGTAGGGAATGCCCAGAATATACAGCGTAGGGAATGCCCAGAATATACAGCGTAGGGAATGCCCACAATATACAGTGTAGGGAATGCCCACAATATACAGTATAGGGAATGCCCACAATATACAGTATAGGGAATGCCCACAATATACAGTATAGGGAATGCCCACAATATACAGTATAGGGAATGCCCACAATATACAGTATAGGGAATGCCCAGAATATACAGTGTAGAGAATGTACAGAATATACAGTGTAGGGAATGTACACAATATACAGCGTAGGGAATGCCCAGAATATACAGCGTAGGGAATGCCCACAATATACAGTATAGGGAATGCCCAGAATACACAGTATAGGGAATGCCCAGAATACACAGTATAGGGAATGCCCAGAATATACAGTATAGGGAATGCCCAGAATATACAGTATAGGGAATGCCCACAATATACAGTGTAGGGAATGCCCACAATATACAGTGTAGGGAATGCCCAGAATATACAGCAAAGGGAATGCCCAGAATATACAGTATAGGGAATGCCCAGAATATACAGCGTAGGGAATGCCCAGAATATACAGTATAGGGAATGCCCACAATATACAGTGTAGGGAATGCCCACAATATACAGTGTAGGGAATGCCCAGAATATACAGCAAAGGGAATGCCCAGAATATACAGTATAGGGAATGCCCAGAATATACAGCGTAGGGAATGCCCAGAATATACAGCGTAGGGAATGCCCAGAATATACAGCGTAGGGAATGTACAGAATATACAGTGTAGGGAATGCCCACAATATACAGCGTAGAGAATGCCCAGAATATACAGTGTAGGGAATGCCCAGAATATACAGCGTAGGGAATGCCCAGAATATACAGCGTAGGGAATGCCCACAATATACAGTGTAGGGAATGCCCACAATATACAGTATAGGGAATGCCCACAATATACAGTATAGGGAATGCCCACAATATACAGTATAGGGAATGCCCACAATATACAGTGTAGAGAATGTACAGAATATACAGTGTAGAGAATGTACACAATATACAGCGTAGGGAATGCCCAGAATATACAGCGTAGGGAATGCCCACAATATACAGTATAGGGAATGCCCAGAATACACAGTATAGGGAATGCCCAGAATATACAGTATAGGGAATGCCCAGAATATACAGTATAGGGAATGCCCACAATATACAGTGTAGGGAATGCCCACAATATACAGTGTAGGGAATGCCCAGAATATACAGCAAAGGGAATGCCCAGAATATACAGTATAGGGAATGCCCAGAATATACAGCGTAGGGAATGCCCAGAATATACAGTATAGGGAATGCCCACAATATACAGTGTAGGGAATGCCCACAATATACAGTGTAGGGAATGCCCAGAATATACAGCAAAGGGAATGCCCAGAATATACAGTGTAGGGAATGCCCAGAATATACAGCGTAGGGAATGCCCAGAATATACAGCGTAGGGAATGCCCACAATATACAGTGTAGGGAATGCCCACAATATACAGTATAGGGAATGCCCACAATATACAGTATAGGGAATGCCCACAATATACAGTATAGGGAATGCCCACAATATACAGTATAGGGAATGCCCAGAATATACAGTGTAGAGAATGTACAGAATATACAGTGTAGGGAATGTACACAATATACAGCGTAGGGAATGCCCAGAATATACAGCGTAGGGAATGCCCACAATATACAGTATAGGGAATGCCCAGAATACACAGTATAGGGAATGCCCAGAATACACAGTATAGGGAATTCCCAGAATATACAGTATAGGGAATACCCAGAATATACAGTGTAGGGAATGTACACAATATACAGTGTAGAAAATGTACAGAATATACAGTGTAGGGAATGTACACAATATACAGTGTAGGGAATGCCCAGAATATACAGTATAGGGAATGCCCAGAATATACAGCGTAGGGAATGCCCAGAATATACAGCGTAGGCAATGCCTAGAATATACAGCGTAGGGAATGCCCACAATATACAGTATAGGGAATGCCCACAATATACAGTATAGGGAATGCCCACAATATACAGTGTAGGGAATGCCCACAATATACAGTGTAGGGAATGCCCACAATATACAGTGTAGAGAATGTACAGAATATACAGTGTAGGGAATGCCCAGAATATACAGTATAGGGAATGCCCAGAATATACAGTGTAGGGAATGCCCAGAATATACAGTGTAGAGAATGCACAGAATATACAGTGTAAGGAATGCACAGAATATACAGTATAGGGAATGCCCAGAATATACAGTGTAGAGAATGTACAGAATATACAGTATAGGGAATGCCCACAATATACAGTGTAGGGAATGCCCAGAATATACAGTGTAGGGAATGCACAGAATATACAGTATAGGGAATGCCCAGAATATACAGTGTAGGGAATGCCCAGAATATACAGTGTAAGGAATGCACAGAATATACAGTATAGGGAATGCCCAGAATATACAGTGTAGAGAATGTACAGAATATACAGTGTAGGGAATGTACAGAATATACAGTGTAGGGAATGCCCAGAATATACAGTGTAGGGAATGTACAGAATATACAGTGTAGGGAATGCCCAGAATATACAGTGTAGGGAATGCCCAGAATATACAGTGTAGGGAATGTACAGAATATACAGTATAGGGAATGCCCACAATATACAGTGTAGGGAATGCCCACAATATACAGTATAGGGAATGCCCAGAATATACAGTGTAGGGAATGCCCAGAATATACAGTGTAGGGAATGCCCAGAATATACAGTGTAGAGAATGTACAGAATATACAGTGTAGGGAATGCACAGAATATACAGTATAGGGAATGCCCAGAATATACAGTGTAGGGAATGCCCAGAATATACAGTGTAGGGAATGCCCAGAATATACAGTATAGGGAATGCCCAGAATATACAGTGTAGGGAATGCCCAGAATATACAGTGTAGGGAATGCCCAGAATATACAGTGTAGGGAATGTACAGAATATACAGTATAGGGAATGCCCACAATATACAGTGTAGGGAATGCCCACAATATACAGTATAGGGAATGCCCAGAATATACAGTGTAGGGAATGCCCAGAATATACAGTGTAGAGAATGTACAGAATATACAGTGTAGGGAATGCACAGAATATACAGTATAGGGAATGCCCAGAATATATAAAGTGTAGGGAATGCCCAGAATATACAGTATAGGGAATGCCCAGAATATACAGTGTAGGGAATGCCCAGAATATACAGTGTAGGGAATGCCCAGAATATACAGTATAGGGAATGCCCAGAATATACAGTGTAGGGAATGCCCAGAATATACAGTATAGGGAATGCCCAGAATATACAGTGTAGGGAATGCCCAGAATATACAGTGTAGGGAATGCCCAGAATATACAGTATAGGCAATGCACAGAATATACAGTATAGGCAATGCACAGAATATACAGTATAGGCAATGCACAGAATATACAGTGTAGGGAATGCCCAGAATATACAGTGTAGGGAATGCCCACAATATACAGTATAGGGAATGCCCAGAATATACAGTGTAGGGAATGCCCAGAATATACAGTGTAGGGAATGCACAGAATATACAGTGTAGGGAATGCCCAGAATATACAGTGTAGAGAATGCACAGAATATACAGTATAGGGAATGCCCAGAATATACAGTGTAGGGAATGCCCAGAATATACAGCGTAGGGAATGCCCACAATATACAGTATAGGGAATGCCCAGAATACACAGTATAGGGAATGCCCAGAATACACAGTATAGGGAATGCCCAGAATATACAGTGTAGGGAATGCCCAGAATATACAGTGTAGGGAATGCCCAGAATATACAGTGTAGGGAATGCACAGAATATACAGTATAGGGAATGCCCAGAATATACAGTATAGGGAATGCCCAGAATATACAGTGTAGGGAATGCACAGAATATACAGTGTAGGGAATGCCCAGAATATACAGTGTAGAGAATGCACAGAATATACAGTATAGGGAATGCCCAGAATATACAGTGTAGGGAATGCACAGAATATACAGTGTAGGGAATGCCCAGAATATACAGTGTAGAGAATGCCCAGAATATACAGTGTAGGGAATGCCCAGAATATACAGTGTAGAGAATGCACAGAATATACAGTATAGGGAATGCCCAGAATATACAGTGTAGGGAATGCACAGAATATACAGTGTAGGGAATGCCCAGAATATACAGTGTAGAGAATGCCCAGAATATACAGTGTAGGGAATGCCCAGAATATACAGTGTAGAGAATGCACAGAATATACAGTATAGGGAATGCCCAGAATATACAGTATAGGGAATGCCCACAATATACAGTGTAGGGAATGCACAGAATATATACATATACAGTGTAGGGAATGCACAGAATATATAGGGACACTCACCCGTGGCTGCCAGTTCTCATACTGTTTCTGTAGGTTGGCCCCTATAGTCTCCAGGGCTTTTTGGGGACCCATAGCCAGTGGATCTGCAAAACATGACGGCAAAATTAAGGATTCATGTAAATACATTTTCAGTCGGTAAAACCAGTCAGAGCAAGGTGACAAAATGACGCCGAAATTCTTATCCCAAATTCACGTGCAATATATCACGGCCATCTAAGGCCATCGCCCACTACGGATCGCCAATCGCAATCGCTCAGCATTTTCGCTAGCATTTTGTACAGCCATTTCTTGTGTTTTTACAGCAATTTAATTTCTAGCGATTGCGATTTGTTTTTTAGTTTTTGTGGATTTTTGGGTGGTGGTTCCAGTATTTTAAATCGATTTTGCAGTGATCCTTTCCTTTGTATTCGCGCACAATCACAAATGCTGCAGAGCCTGCGATTTGACCTAATCGCAATCACTCCTGTGGGTTCGCCTGCATTGACTTTCATAAGCATAGCGCTTTTTGGAATTGCCCGCGATCGCCATTGTTTCCTAAGTGCTGACTAAAAACACTCTTAGTGAACCATAGACCTACAGGTGCCCAATAACGAACCAATTTCATGAACGTTACGATCAGAACGATTGTTTAGCACCACCAACCGAGGGGAAAATCATACGCAGCTAAATTAGGCTAAAAGAACTGTTCCAAAATTAAAATCGACGGAAAGATCCATGAAACGATCGTTTGCCATCATTAACTGCACCCGATCCGATCGATCAGACAGTCGAACGTTCAGGCGATTGTACCATTAATGGGCATCTTCACAGGAATTTATAGTCAAACGTTTCATACAAATTAGCTGCTCTGCTGTGGCAGAGGAGATTCCTGAGCTGACTCGGCTGAGAGATCAAATTACACTTGTGATTAGTCACAGATGAGGGGGAATTAGACAGGCTAAACTCTCTAAATACATACAGGGTGCATTTCTCTAGGTTTTCCTCTATGAACTTTCAGATCCTAGAATGAGTCAAGGGAATGAAGATGATCTGCAGTACTGATTAGAACTTTGGGGAGACTTTCATTGAATGTTTTTCCGATTCTTGTTTAATGGCCCTTCCGCTGCTATGCAAATAACTTCCCTCCCAGCATTGCAGAGATTATCCGTTCATTTCATTCCTCCCACAAACTATACTAAACATAGAGGAATTCACCTACACAACAGTCATACATCACACACGGCCCCAGATCCTTAATCATCAACCAGACTATCAATTTGGCATTCCCATTTATCACAACCAGCCTTGGCATTTCATTATGCAGATCATAGGCACGACACATGAATGCTAAAGAAGACCTGTCTTCACAGCATAAAGTGCCATAGTGGGCGAGATAGAAGGAAATACCATGTTCTGATTTATAATTACTTCTCAGTGACCTGTAATTCCTTATACTGGCCATATACTGTATATCCCAGCTTAAACGACAACCAAGGTGACATGATGAAATAGAATTGTTTTTGTACAGTGCCAAGCACACAAATAAATAGCCTGTGTTTCTTTTTTTTCCTTTCTCTGCCTGAAAGAGTTAAAAATCAGGCATAAAAAGTCAGACTATAGCATAACCCTTAGTGATAAGGAATAGCAGTCATAAAACACTTTCCTGGGAGTAAATGGCTTCTGAGAGCAGGAAAGATAGTTTATAGATTGTTAGCTCTGGCATATCATCAATGCATGTGTCATTGAGAAGAGGTCATGGAACAGTAAAAACTTAAAAAGTAGATTTGAATATAAAATAAAATCATGGGATAGCTAAAATAAGTCGTTTTCAGAAGGAGGATAGATACAATTGTTTATCAGTTTATTTTCGCCTTGATGTCCTTTTAAGCACAACTGACGTAGGGCACAGGTACCCAAGGAAAGCACAGAGGTATATTCATGCTGGATCCACAAACCTCTGTGCATTGTCCGTTCCTCTCCTCATTTCCTCCCCAGCCTGATAATCACTCCTTGAAAAATCTAATTTTCAGACAGGAAGAGGTGGGGCTTGCTGTGAGGTTTCCTCTTATCACCCTCTCATTCCCTCCTCTATCCCACCCCATTCACTCCCCTTAAGAGGAGCAAGCTTTCCTCTTCCTGTCCGAAAATGTGACTTTAGCCAAAAGCCAAACCTTTCAAAGGGCAATTACAGAGATTCAGGGAAACGAGGAGAGATAAAATTTGCATAATCTGGAATCAAATGTATTTGCATCGCATTGACCACCCCTACAGAGCACAGCACCACCACACAGGCGCAGGATGCTTTGCGCTTGTCGGAAACAGCCGAGACCCAGCGGCTCCATGCTGCAGCTCAAGACATCCTGTGCAGTGCAGCAGTCTTCACTCACAGCCAGGAGCGTGGCCGTGCACAGACCTCCACAAGCCCTTGAGGCTCGCAAGGGGCCCGTGCTGAATCAGTGGAGTCGAGGACGACAGGGTAAGCCTCTGGAGCAGCTAGAGGATGCCTTCTACTGAGGTAAGTATCTAAATAGGGCACTATTTTCCCTATAGGTACACTTTAGATTAAAACAATATGCAGTCAAAAAAACAACAACAACAAATAGTCTCTGCGATCTGGTTAACCCAGAATTGAACTTTATGCCAGTCAGTAGCTGATACCCCCCATGAGAAATCTTTACCTTTTCTCAAAAAGATCATCAGGGGGTCTGTATGGCTGATATTGTGGTGAAACCCTTCCCACAGGCCTGGTGCACACCAAAAACCGCTAGCAGATCCGCAAAATGCTAGCAGATTTTGAAACGCTTTTTCTTATTTTTCTTTAGCGTTTCAGCTAGCATTTTGCGGTTTTGTGTAGCGGTTTTGGTGTAGTAGATTTCATGTATTGTTACAGTAAAGCTGTTACTGAACCGCTACTGTAACAAAAAACGCCTGGCAAACCACTCTGAAGTGCAGTTTTTCAGAGCGGTTTGCGGTTTTCCTATACTTAACATTGAGGCAGAAACGCATCCGCAATCCAAAATCTGCAGCAGCCCGGGAGTATGCGTTTCTGCAAAACGCCTCCTGCTCTGGTGTGCACCAGCCCATTGAAATACATTACCCTAGCGGATCCGCACCTGCAAGCAGATCGCAAACCGCAGCGGAAACGCTCCGGTGTGCACTAGGCCACAGTGTGATGTCATGGCCATGGTCCTGACAGTTTGTTGTCTGTGAACCTAATTGCATTGTGGGAAATAATGTATATAATTTTCAACTGCCAAGCAAGCAAGAACTCCCTCTGTGCATAGAACTCTCAGTAACTAATGTTTGTCCCTTATCAATCGAGCCGCTGATCTGATGACCCGCCGGATTCCCCGCTCGATCCCTGCGGGCGGACAATAGCGGGGAATCGAGCGGAAGATAAGGAGCGCCCGCAGGGACGAGCAGGGATCGATCCAGGCACCGGCGGGGATGCGCCGGTATCATCGAACGCATAATCTATTCCGTGTATGCCCAGCAAAACATTCCGTACAGATCACCTGGCAGCACTAAAGATGTCACCACTAGTGATACATTTCAGAATGTAAATCGGGGAGCGGAAAAATTTTACAATGGGCAAACACTGACTAAATCTATAAATTAACCACTTCACAGCTTCAGTACAGTACATCTACTCCCCTGCAGACTTCATCTACCCGCCCAGGGGAGTAAATATACGTACTCCCTCTGCTACCACTGCTGAAAGCGCTCCCGCTCGTTCATGTTGCCATCTGCCCGCCAGGAGATCAATGAATGGGAAAACAATTCCTAATCATTGATCTAAGTCCCCGTAGCAATTATCGCCGCCTTTTATGAGAAGCTGCACGATCATTCTAATAAATAAAAAGTTTCCCATCTTCAGTACACTTCCTGTAAGCATACATATTTTGCTTACAGGACGTATAAAAAAATAAAAAAAAGACTGAGGCCATCTTGTGGCCAAATAGTAAAACTACATCTAAAAGTATTTTTTTAAATGCAAAGACCTGTTTTTACATTTTAAATTAACCCCTTACCTCCCACACTCCCCAATAGTTACCAACATTTATTTTTTTTGTAAAAAAAATACAATGAAAAATTTATAATTATAAAAAATGCATAAATAGTTTTCTTAGGGACTGAACTTTTTTAATATGTATGTCAAGACGGTATAATACTGTTACTTTATAAATTATGGGCTTTTTATTAGTGATGGATGCAAAACTGAAAAAAAATGCATCTTTATTTCCTAATAAAATATTGGCGCCAGACATTGTGATAGGGACATCATTTAAATGGTGTAATAACCGGTACAAATGGGCACATTAATTACGTGGATTTTAATTACAGTAGCATGCATTATTTAAAAATTGTAATTGCCGAAAACTGAAAAATAAGGATTTTTTTCCATTTTTTTTCTTATTTTTCCATTAAAAAACATTTAGAATAAAATAATTCTTGGCATAATGTACCACCCAAAGTAAGCCTAATTAGTGATAAAAAAAACACATTTAACACATTTCATTCTGATAAGTAGAGATAAAGTTATTGGCAAATGAATGGAAGGAGCTGAAAGATTAAAATTGCTTGGATGCTGAAGGGGTAAAACCCCTCAGTTGTTAAGTGTTTAATATTGCAATTTTTTTTTTATTACGCTATTTTCACTACAGTTCCTCTTCTCCACCGTGCTAGCTGCTTCCCTGCCTGCTCTTTCCCCCCGCGGCCAAACTCGGTGCAGAGTCATTTCAGCCGTGATGTACAGATTACTTTCTCATTCTCTCGCACAAGTATTTAATCAGAATAAACACAGAGGGACCGATAAACATCACACTAGAGCTGCATATATTCCCCTTTACAAGCCTGTCGGCTCCCTGTTCCCACGCTGGCTGGGCGTGTTATGCGGGGGCCCCCTTCATGTTTGGGGAGTGCGTGCATTCATCCGCCGTGCCTGCGATCGGGGATGTCGCCTCTGATGAAAAACCCGCGCAGGAAAATCAGATTTCAATGCGGCCGTGTAAAGAGAGTTTATTACATCAATTACAGCCTGCTGATCGCGCTCATATTACGGAATATTGGAGCATGAAGACCGGCAATATCAGCAAGTGCTATAAGATCCATCAACGTAATGAATGCAATAACCCGGCGTTACGTGCATCCAGGATCGCAGCGTGCCGAGAACAGATTATTCACAAGCTACAAAGGAGGCTTTTATTTATTTATTTCTAAATTGAACCCGAGGTCATAATAAACTAATGAAATAATTATATTTATCCACCTACTCCTAAATTTTTTTTTTAATAATCTTATGGTTTTATTTTCTTTTTGAAAGCTAAAAAAGTAGGCTAGATGTTGTGTTGTCTCACCTGAATGATACAGTCTTTCACACGGTCTCGTCAGTGTCCCAGTGCTGAAATATGTGAACTTTGACCTTTTGTTCTATCTACCGCCTGCACTCAGAAGCTGTTCTCTGCCAGGCATGAGCTACCCATGCCGTATAACGGCTAGGCTCACTCCTGCGGAACTGCAAAGAGTCAAATTACTGTATTAAGCACTGTTAGGTCCACCCCTGAGGATTTGAAAGAGTCTGTCCATGATGTACCACACCTAGGCCTACCCCTGAAGCCCTGAGGAATTTCAAAGAGTCGATCAGTGATATACAACAAACAGGTTCCACCCCTGAGGAATTGAAAAAAAAAAATCTATCTATGATGTACTAGAGCTAGACCCACCCCTGAGGAATGTTAAAGAATCTATGATATAAAACAACTAGGTCCTACCCCTGAGGAATTGGGGGAATAAAGTCTATCCATGATGCACCAGAGTTAGGCCCACCCCTGCGGAATTTCAGAATCTATCCATGATTTACAACTAGGCCCATCCCTGAGGAATTGAAAAAGTGTCTAGGCATGATGTACAACAACTAGGCTCATCCCTGAGGAATTTCAGAGTCGATCCATGATTTATAACAACAAGGCTGATCCCTGAGAAATTGAAGAGTGTCTGTCCATGATATACCACAGCTAGGCCCACCCCTGAAGAACTGCTAGCAACCCATATAAGATGGACAATGAGAGCAGAGCTGTGGAGACGGTAAAAAATGTATCCAATTCCACTTTTGAAACAACCGACCTCGACTCCAGGTACCAAAAATGCTCCATCCCCTTAATTTTCACTGCGTGACGTTACCATTTTTTACCGCAAAGTAATGCTAAAGCAATGAAAGTCTGTAGAAAATTTCATATTGGATGCGATGCGCCACAAGCATCCGGTCTGACGTTATAGCAACAGTGCGTTATAGGCCAGCATCCGCGCTAATGCACGCTGACCGGATGTCATGTAAGTCAATGGTGCCGTAGATATTTTAAACTGTTTCGATCCGGTGCTGGTAAGCGTATTTTTTCAATACACTAATGCAATTTGAATTTTAGCCACAGGCAGTGAGCAGTAGAGCCCCGCACATAGTTTATTTTGCTGCCAAGAATTACACTATCGTGCATTAACGTAGATATCTATGAGGCTTCTTTTTCGCGTTGCGGTGCGATCGATTGATCGTTTGATCATACCGCAATGAAAACACCAGTTGGCAGTGAAAGGGCCTCTACACACTGCTGCGCTTGCGTTGCGTTTTTAAAAACGCATGCGTTTTTAAAAACGCAAGGTCTTTTGAAAAAGAATGAAAATCGTGATGACTTGTACACACTGGTGCGATGCGTTTTTAGAAAAACGCAATCGCAGTGCCTGCTGCGCTTTTTTAAGCGCAGCGCATGAAAAACGCATTAAAAACGCATGCGCTTGCGTTTTTGCCTGCGTTTTTCAGAAGTCAGTATCCCAGAAGACTCTGCAATCTCCTGATTCCTGTTGAAATGTAAACTAGAAAAAACACAAAGGATTCTTTAGCCAATCAGCAATTACAAGAAAAACGCAAACGCACAAAAAACGCAGGCAAAAGCGCATGCGTTTTTAAAACTACAGGCACTTTAAAAACGCATGCGCTTGCGATTTTGCTTGCGGTTTTCAGTGTGTACAGGCCCTAAAACTGGCCTCAGTCTAATAATTACCAGGGCTGTGGAGTTGGTACAGTTTATGAAACCTCCGACACCAGGTGCCCAAAACTGACTCCACAGCCCTGAATGAGAAGATATTAATTCTAATTTGCATGCCAATTTAATGCAAATTACATGCAGCCTAGACGTAGGTCAATACCATGCATCTCCTGCTGATTTTGATTGGCTTAATTCTAAGATGCAGACCCTACCCAGTATTAGTATAGCAAGGCTGCCCAATAGGTCGATCATGATCTACTGGTAGATCACGACCACCTGCAGAGTAGATTGCAGCCGCATGGCCCCGTCTTGTCAAATTCTGCAGCGGCGGCTGTCAGATTTTGCTGCCACGGCGGCATCAGTGAGAAGAGAGGAGAGGGGAGAGGGGAAAGGGGAGAGGAGCCGCTGAAGGGGAGGCGTGGCTGAAGAAGAAATGAGCAAATGAGGATACAGCATCTCCTCCCCTCCAGGCTGCGAGAAATATCTCCTCCCCTCCAGGCCGCATGCAACTCACTTGCAGAGTCTCTTCCAGGATTGCCGATGGTCTATCTGTAGAGAGAGTTCCCGGCTAGCAGAGAGCGGAGAAAGCTCTCCTTAGGTCAGTCGTGCTGCTCAGTAGCAGAAAAGCTTCTCTGAGTCCTGCCTCTGCTGCTGTCAGCTGTCAGCCTAATGCACAGTATTAGTATAGTGTTCCTAATCAAGGGAGGTCCTACCCAGGATTAGTATAATGTTCCTAATAAAGGAAGCCCTGCCCAGTATTAGTATAGTGCTCCTAATAAAGGGAGGCCTTACCCAGTATTAGTATAGTGTTCCTAATAAAGGGAGGCCTTACCCAGTATTAGTATAGTGTTCCTAATAAAGGGAGGCCTTACCCAGTATTAGTATAGTGTTCCTAATAAAGGGAGGCCTTACCCAGTATTAGTATAGTGTTCCTAATAAAGGGAGGTCCTGCCCAGTATTAGTATAGTGTTCCTAATAAAGTGAGGCTCTGCCCAGTATTAGTATAGTGTTCCTAATAAAGGGAGGCCCTACCCAGTATTAGTATAGTGTTCCTTATAAAGGGAGACTCTACCCAGTATTAGTATAGTGTTCCTAATAAAGGGAGACTCTACCCAGTATTAGTATAGTGTTCCTAATAAAGGGAGACTCTACCCAGTATTAGTATAGTGTTCCTAATAAAGGGAGACTCTACCCAGTATTAGTATAGTGTTCCTAATAAAGGGAGGCTATGCCCAGTATTAGTATAGTGTTCCTAATAAAGGGAGGTCCTGCCCAGTATTAGTATAGTGTTCCTAATAAAGGGAGGTCCTGCCCAGTATTAGTATAGTATTCCTAATAAAGGGAGGCCTTACTCAGTATTAGTATAGTATTCCTAATAAAGGGAGGCCTTACCCAGTATTAGTATAGTATTCCTAATAAAGGGAGGCCTTACCCAGTATTAGTATAGTGTTCCTAATAAAGTGAGGCTCTGCCCAGTATTAGTATAGTGTTCCTAATAAAGAGAGGCCCTGCCCAGTATTAGTATAGTGTTCCTAATCAAGGGAGGTCCTACCCAGTATTAGTATAGTGTTCCTAATAAAGGGAGACCCTACCCAGTATTAGTATAGTGTTCCTAATAAGGGGAGACCTTGCCCAGTATTAGTATAGTGTTTCTAATAATGGTAGACTCTACCTAGTATTAGTATAGTGTTCCTTATATAAAAGGGAGACCCTACCCAGTATTAGTATAATGTTCCTAATAAAGGGAGACTCTACCAGTGTTAGTAATGTGTTCCTAATAAAGGGAGACCTTGCCCAGTATTAGTATAGTGTTCCTAATAAAGGTAGGTCCTGCCCAGTATTAGTATAGTGTTCCTAATAAAGGTAGGTCCTGTCCAGTATTAGTATAGTGTTCCTAATAAGGGGAGACCTTGCCCAGTATTAGTATAGTGTTTCTAATAAAGGTAGACTCTACCCAGTATTAGTATAGTGTTCCTTATATAAAAGGGAGACCCTGCCCAGTATTAGTATAATGTTCCTAATAAAGGGAGACTAACAGTGTTAGTAATGTGTTCCTAATAAAGGGAGACCTTGCCCAGTATTAGTATAGTGTTCCTAAGGGAGACCCTGCCCAGTATTAGTATAGTGTTCCTAATAAAGGGAGACCCTGCCCAGTATTAGTATAATGTTCCGTATATAAAAGAGAGATCCTACCCAGTACTAGTATAATGTTCCTTATATAAAAGAGAGACCCTACCCAGTATTATTATAATGTTTCTAATAAAGGGACACCCTGCCCAGTATTAGTATAATGTTCCTTATATAAAAGGGAGACCCTACCCAGTATTAGTATAATGTTCCTTATATAAAAGGGAGACCCTACCCAGTATTAGTATAATGTTCCTTATATAAAAGGGAGACACTACCCAGTATTAGTATAGTGTTCCTAAAAAAGGGAGACTCTACAAAGTATTAATATAGGCCTCAATTCATAAACCATTACCGCATGCGGTAATGCTGAAAACAGCAGACTTTCCTGAGCACTTAGCAAAGTGACAATTCATAAAAGTTGTCACCGCATCAAAAACTGAAATTAGTAGTGAGCAGTGAGGAAAATTACTGACTTGGCAGTAATTACCTCTAACACATGTCAGTAAATTGTCAGCATATGTCAATTCATAAAGCCTTCAACAAGCGGTAAGCCAGACAATAATTACCGACACCTCTGGTGAGGTCTTAATGTAAAGAGCAGGGAGCAGAAAGTCTGTGCAGGGAGCCGAAGTCTGTGTGAGTCCTCTGTGCAGGGAGCCGAAGTCTGTGTGAGTCCTCTGTGCAGGGAGCCGAAGTCTGTGTGAGTGCTCTGTGCAGGGAGCCGAAGTCTGTGTGAGTCCTCTGTGCAGGGAGCCGAAGTCTGTGTGAGTCATCTGTGCAGGGAGCCGAAGTCTGTGTGAGTCATCTGTGCAGGGAGCCGAAGTCTGTGTGAGTCCTCTGTGCAGGGAGCCGAAGTCTGTGTGAGTCCTCTGTGCAGGGAGCCGAAGTCTGTGTGAGTCCTCTGTGCAGGGAGCCGAAGTCTGTGTGAGTCCTCTGTGCAGGGAGCCGAAGTCTGTGTGAGTCCTCTGTGCAGGGAGCCGAAGTCTGTGTGAGTCCTCTGTGCAGGGAGCCGAAGTCTGTGTGAGTCCTCTGTGCAGGGAGCCGAAGTCTGTGTGAGTCCTCTGTGCAGGGAGCCGAAGTCTGTGTGAGTCATCTGTGCAGGGAGCCGAAGTCTGTGTGAGTCCTCTGTGCAGGGAGCCGAAGTCTGTGTGAGTCCTCTGTGCAGGGAGCCGAAGTCTGTGTGAGTCCCCGTGCAGGGAGCCGAAGTCTGTGTGAGTCATCTGTGCAGGGAGCTGAAGTCTGTGCGAGTCCTCTGTGCAGGGAGCCGAAGTCTGTGTGAGTCCTCTGTGCAGGGAGCCGAAGTCTGTGTGAGTCCTCTGTGCAGGGAGCCGAAGTCTGTGTGAGTCCTCTGTGCAGGGAGCCGAAGTCTGTGTGAGTCCCCTGTGCAGGGAGCTGAAGTCTGTGCGAGTCATCTGTGCAGGGAGCCGAAGTCTGTGTGAGTCCTCTGTGCAGGGAGCCGAAGTCTGTGTGAGTCCTCTGTGCAGGGAGCTGAAGTCTGTGTGAGTCATCTGTGCAGGGAGCTGAAGTCTGTGCGAGTCCTCTGTGCAGGGAGCCGAAGTCTGTGCGAGTCCTCTGTGCAGGGAGCCGAAGTCTGTGTGAGTCCTCTGTGCAGGGAGCCGAAGTCTGTGCGAGTCCTCTGTGCAGGGAGCCAAAGTCTCTGCAAATCTGTGCAGGGAACTGTGATTACAGCTTGTAACAAAAGATAGATATCGCCACACTTCTGCTGTACCGCTAAATGGTAATTTACCCAACTTCAAAGGCAGCTGTGAAAATCTTTATTAATTAGCACACAAAGGTCTAAAATACCGAATGCGGTATTTTCCCTCCCAGATTTTTTTTTACCGCAAAGCCTTTTATGAATTGAGGCCAAAGCGTTAATAAAAAAAAAATGTATTTTGAGTCAGTAGGGCAAGAGTGTATCGATGGAATGATAGTTATCAGGATAGATCACTCATTGTGAAAAGGAGGTGTTGCGTTTCAATGAACGATTGTCTGGCGGCCAGCCCCGTACCGTGCGTCTGCAGTGACTCTTACCCAGCAGGCATAGAGGGCTTTTATGATAGCAGCAGTCTCTCAAAGCAAATCAACCAAAGCCTGAATCAAAAGTAATGAGCTCTGCACTACACAGCAATGAAAACACAACTGCTAATTAGCGCAGCTTAGCACAGCTTCCCCCCACCCACCTCTCTGCAAAGCATCAGGCTCATCCTGCTTACAGACCATTAATAAAATACTAATGAAGTCCTCTTCATTACCATAGCACAATGGGGAGAAGAGGTGCCCAGGGATATATAAAATTAAGTTAAAACCACTAAAATCGAGAAAGGGGAAGGTGGCTTATCTCAATAACAGTAACATACGTCAAAAAAGTATTAGCACAGGCAAAGAGTTTCGTGGGTCTGAGCCCTCTTCCTCAGGCCAATACAGTGCCAAAGGCGTCCCACACGGTATCGTCCAGTGTGGTGGCAAGCAGGTGTGTTCTTTCTGCAATAAAGTGACCACTTCCAGTCCTGTTGGACGCCCAAGTGGAGTCGGGTTCAATATCTCCACATGCTATAAATGATCGGTTGCCCCCTGTGCTACACACCTTTGTAAGTCGGTATTATATTACTATTATAATATGCCAGTTGAACTCTATAGTGCTAGTTGGGCTCCTGTTGTCTCTGCTTCTCTTTCAGGGCTTGTTCACACTGCGGGCGTTTGCGGCTTTTTTTCGCCCACATACAGTTTTTAACCACTTAAAGAAATGCTGACTTATAAAAACGTCCTGCAAGAGCCTCTTAAAGAGACACTGAAGTGAAAAAAAAATGATGATATTATGATTTGTATGTGTAGTACAGCTAAGAAATAAAACATTAAGATCAGATACATCAGTGTAATTGTTTCCAGTACAGGAAGAGTTGAGAAACTCCAGTTGATATCTCTATACAAACAAGCCATTAAGCTCTCCGACTAAGTTATGGCCCATACTCACGGGCAGCAAAAGTTGCCTGTCGCCAGCACACGTGAGCGTGTGGGCAACAGCTCCTCGCCAGGTCCCTACGCGTACACACGCAGAAGAGGAACCAGCGGCGCGACGGAAGCTGTCGCCGACGTTCCTCCTGCCCCCCGCCGGAAGCTCCGCATTCTCAATGGAGGTTGCTGTCGCTAGTCCGCGTACTCACGCGGACTAGCGACAGTTGCGGCGGAGGTGCGACGGGCTACAGTTCGGGGTGCGCGCCCGTGCGACGGCCCATACTCACGGGCGACCTGTCGCCGCAACGCGCGCGCCGCGTGTTGCGGCGACAATTGTAGCCCGTGAGTATGGGCCATTAGTTGTGGAGAGGGCTGTTATCTGACTTTTATTATCTCAACTGTTCCTGGACTATTTACTTTTCCTCTGCTAGAGGAGAGGTCATTACTTCAGACTGCTCTGAAAGACTCATTTTGAATGCTGAGTGTTGTGTAATCTGCACTTATTATAGAATGATGCAAGGTTAGAAAAAACACTATATACCTGAAAATAAAAGTATGAGAATATTTTCTTTGCTGCTAATCTTCTAGTAATTATTCATAGTACACAACCAATTCACTATATCATATTTTTTTTTTTCGCTTCAGTGTCTCCTTAATGGCTCCAGGACGTTTTTATAAGTCAGACAGTTCTGCTGCCGCTGTGCACGTGAAAAAAGTGGAAAAAAAACCCACCCCCAAAATATACACCTTTATTTCCAAACGATATCTTGTCACCATACTTTGTACTAGGGACATAATTAAAATGGGATTAAATTGTGTGGGTTTTATGCACAGTAGCAGTGTTTATATTAAAACCATAGGGGATGAAATTGGAGAAATAGTGTATTTTTTCATTTTATTTCCCTTTAAAATGCATAGAACATGAAGTAATTACTGAAAACCAATAACCCCAAAAAGCCTAATTGGTGGTGAAAAAAAGATATAGATCATTTCATTGTGATTAGTAGTGATTAAGCTATTGGCAAGTGAAAGGGATGAGCACTGAAAGGTGAAAATCACTCTTGTCCGTTAGGGTAAAAAACGCCTTGGGGTGAAATGGTTAAAAACCGCCCGAGACCGCGTGGACAATGAATGTCTATGAGAAGGTTCCTATCTGCGCGGGTCGTGCGCTGTGCAGCTAGTAAAGCGCTGCGTGTACCATTTTCGGGGCGATTTCGCCTCAATGGAAAGTATAGGAGCAACGCAAAACGCTCACAAAATCGCTTTGTGTAGTGATTGGGTTTGCGTTGTTAAGAATAAATACATTGTATTTATTCTTTTCCGAGTCAGGAAGTGAATTACAAAACCGGTCGAGGAAAAAACCCTTAGAAAACCGCTAAGCACAAAAACGAATTGCCCACCCAAGCGCCGGGAATCGGGGGGAAAAAATGCGGACGGATATGCGAGCCTTGAAACACCCTGCCAGGGACTAACACCAGGGAGACAGTGGCATTAATGTACAGAGCTCTGACTCACAAGTGTACCACATCACAGGAACCTTTTAAAGAGGCCCTGTAGTGACACATAGCAGAATGCAGTCAATTATTCAGGATACGCACTTTTACTATAAGTTTCCTGGTTTCAGCATCAGAAATAGAAAATAAAACATCAACTCGGGTAACAACCGGCAGAGATCTGGCCAGCCGGTGACCAGTGTCCTGCAGGTACACCACTCCTGCAAGTAAAGGACAAAACACGAAAAAAAGGACACGGCACTCGTGAGCTGCGTGCAGCAACATGCAGGTAAACAGCATTTTCTTCCGACTCCAGGTACCCAAAAATTGCCCTGACTCCGACTCCACAGCCCTGCTTACCCCCTGAAGCAAACACAAGATGCTGTTGATTAATATTCATCAAAAATAATATACTGTATTTTTTTTGGACTATAAGACTCACTTTTTCTTCCGCAAAACTGAGGGGAATAAGTCACTGCATCTTATAGTCTAAATGCCGGGAGTTCCTGACTTGTGAACGCTGCCAATACAAACCTCCAACCCGCCTCAATGCCGGGGACTCCCTGTACTGTGCCCATGCAGAGGAAGACACAGGGGGACAAATGGAGGACACAGGGGACACAAAGGGGCCTAGAGCAGGACATAAGTTGAAGAGAAATCGAGAGCCCAATATGGTGTAGTATGTCAAAATTGATTGGATAAATGAAACAGTGAGATGGTAATACTCACAAACACGGGTTACCACCTAGGTAACCACTCATTAGGCAGGTGAGGAGATTAGACCTGTCCTCACTCAGGATTAAGAAGTCGCTCTCTGTAGATAGGAAGAAAGGAGGTAGATCACCCCTCCACCTGGGGTGGACTCAAATATATTAGTAGGTGAAAGAGGCGCTAGAAGGATAAAAGTACATTAAAAAAAATTTAAAAATTGCTGGGAGGAAGTGGTGGACTCGCCTCCGTTAAAGCAGACACCAAGGACTCTGCTTGCGCTCTGCTTGCTATAACTGAATTGCTGTTTATCCCCTGCTTATTGCCTGATGAAGTGGGCTGTGCCCGCGAAACGCGTTGCATCTTTGGGGTATGTTCAATAAATGTGTATATCTATATATTTACAGTCCTTGGTGTCTGCTTTAACGGAGGCGAGTCCACCACTTCCTCCCAGCAATTTTTTTAAAAATGTTATGTACTTTTATCCTTCTGGCGCCTCTGTTCACCTACCAATATAGAGCAGGACATAGGAGGACACAGAGAGACACAAGAGGTACAAGGAGGCATGAGGTACAAAGGGGGCATAATACACAAGATGCCCCTTCACCATGGATGCACCAGGTTTAGTGTATATATATATATATATATATATATATATATATATATATATATATATATATATATATATATATATATATATACTTATATATATATATATATATATATATATATATATATATATATACATATATATACATACATATATATACATATATATATATACATATATATATATACATATATATATATACATATATATATATACATATACATACATATATACATACATATATACATACATATATACATACATACATACATACATACATACATACATACATACATACATATATATATATATATATATATATATATATATATATATATATATATATATATATATATATATATATATATATATATATATATTCCCCTGGTTTTTGTGATCTAACCCTAGGTGCGTCTTACGGTCAGGAGAGTCTTATAGTCCAAAAAATACGGTACATACCCCAAATAGATGCAAAGCGTCTTGCAGGTATATCCCGCTTCATCAGGCTATAGAAGGAGCATATGACTCATTCAGGTCTGATACAAAGCTTAGCGCCAGGGCTGCCAGGCAACTGGTATTGTTTATAAGAAAATACATGTGGCAGCTTCTATATCCCTCTCACATCAGGTGTGTTTTAAAGAGGAACTAGTAAAAATAATGAATAAAATCTTATTTTATTACAATACTAATTTATAAATTATTTAGTCAATGTTTGCCCATTGTAAAATGTTTCCTCATCCTGATATGCATCACAGGAGACAACATCTATAGTCCTGTCAGCTGATCTCTGCGGAATGTTTGTTTCTGAGAATTTCGAAGCCAGTAGAAATGATACCTGTTCTCCCACAATGCTCTAAGAAGGAAAATTGAGCATCCTGAATGGTTCACTGCTTTCTACTATAGGTCACTACAGTGCCAAATCAATAGATTTATAATTGTTGAAGTTTCCATTGGTCTATGCTGGAGAGGTAAGACGACACCTCCTTTTAATCTGATGACCACTTTACCACCTCTGTGTTGTAGAAGAGCCAACCAATTGTGAATACTATGAAGAGATTGTGTAGGTTAACCCTCATACCACATGGAAGGGATAACATTTCCCAGTGATTGGCTAATCAAAGTTTTGTATTGTACGACTCACAACTTGCAACACAGAAATCATTTAATAGCTATAAAATGCACAATATGGTTTCTACTCAATGCCTAAACCATCGGGACTCTTCACAGATTTTCTCCCTTAAAGAGAACCCGAGGTGGGTTTGAAGAATGTTATCTGCATACAGAGGCTGGATCTGCCTATACAGCCCAGCCTCTGTTGCTATCCCAAACCCCCCTAAGTTCCCCCTGCACTCTGCAATCCCTCATAAATCACAGCCACGCTGCTGACAAACAGCTTGTCAGAGCTGGCTGTGTTTATCTCTATAGTGTCAGTCTGCTGCTCTCCCCGCCTCCTGCAGAACTCTGGTCCCCACCTGCATCCCTTCCCTCCCTGCTGATTGGAGGGAAGGGATGGGGGCAGGGACCGGAGCTATGCAGGAGGCGGGGGAGCAGCCGAGACTGACACTACAGATGTAAACACAGCCTCACAGCACGGCTGTGATTTATGGGGGATTGCAGAGTGCAGGGGGACCTTACGGGGGTTTGGGATAGCAACAGAGGCTGGGCTGTATAGGCAGATCCAGCCTCTGTATGCAGATAACATTCTTCAAACCCACCTCGGGTTCTCTTTAAAGGACAACCGAGGTGACATGAGAGACTGGTACAGACAGTGGCAAGCACACAAATAACTATGCTGTGTTGCTTTTTTTCTTTCTCTGCCTGAAAGAGTTTAACATCAGGTATGCAAGTGACAGTTTCTGTCCGGGTCAAACTGGGTCAGACTATAGCACAACCCTCACTAATAAGTAATTACACCCATAAAACACTTTCCTGTCAGTAAATGGGTTCTGAGAGAAGGAAAGAGATAAAAAGGGTCAATAATTAATAGATTTGAGCTCTGGCATACTTCAATGAAGGTGTTACTGAGCAGAGACAATGAAACAGTAAAACTTAAAAACTAGATTTAAATATAAAATAAAACTGTGGGATATCTAAAAACAAAAAGGTAATTTTTAGGAGAAGGAGGATAGATATAATTGTTTATCCCATCAGTTTATTTTCACCTCTGATGTCCTTTAAAAAAAGAGTCTGAAGCGAGAATAGATCTCGCTTCAGACCTCATATATAGCAGGGGCACATGTGCCCCTGCTAAAACGCAGCTATCCCGCGGCTTAACGAGGGTCCCTGTCCCCCCAAATCCCCTCCGTAATGCGGGGGAGCGCTTCCGCATTGGGGCAGGGCTAACCACCGCAGCCCTGCCCAACGCGCAACTGTCAGTGCGTATCTCCGCCTCTCCCCTGCCCCTCTCAGTCTTCCTTCACTGAGAGGGGCGGGGGAGAGGCGGCGATGCGCATCTGATAGACGCGCTGGGAGGCAGGGCTGCAGCCGTTAGCCCTTGCCTCCAGGAAGCAGAATCTGCGACCAAGGTTTGCGGGGGGTGGGTTGGGGGGTCAGGGACACTCGTTCAGCCGCAGGATAGCGGCGTTTTAGCAGGGGCACACATGCCCCTGCTATATATGAGAGCTGAAGCGAGATTTAGTCTCGCTTCAGTGTCTCTTTAACCTTTTGCAGACATATGTAGTTGAAATCTACATCATGCTTGTGGCTGTAAGCCTCAGACAGGACGTAGATTTTGCACAATGCTGTTACGAGACCAGAGGGTAAGCGGTCAATTGACAGCTTAATCTCTTGGCATTAATCAGAAGCCGATTGGCTCCTGATTGCTACGATCGCTGGTGATTGTAGTAATCGCAATGTAAATAAGCTTCACCCACCAGCCCCATTCCCCCGACAAAGGCAGCTCCTGACTGGATAGCTCCCTTAGGCATCCAGAACCGCACTGACTGAAGTACGGTCTCGGCTTGATGAGGTCATGAAGCCAGGACTCCATACTTGTGTCAGTACGGGGCTGGCTGCTGTGATGCCGACACCGCTGCTCTGCACTGGAGAGAGTAGGAAGGTGAGTTATACTTACCCAGCCTCACTTCCTGCTGCCGATTTCTGTGGGGAAAGGGGGGGGGGGGGGGGGGGGGAGTGCTCAAGTCCTTAAAGAGGAACTCCAGTGAAAATAATGTAATAAAAAAGTGCTTCATTTTTACAAAAATTATGTATAAATGATTTAGTCAGTGTTTACCCATTGTAAAATCTTTTAAATCCCTGATTTACATTCTGACATTTATCACATGGTGACATTTTTACTGTTGGCAGGTGATGTAGCCGCTGCATGTTTTTTAGGAGTTGGAAACAGCTGTAAACAGCTATTTCCCACAATGCAGAAAGGTTCACAGACAGGAAACTGCCAGGAGTATGTACTCAAGAGTTTCTTGTGGGAGGGGTTTCACCACAATATCAGCCATACAGAGCCCCCTGATGGTCTGTTTGGGAAAAGGAATAGATTTCTCATGTAAAAGGGGTATCATCTACTGATTGGGATAAAGTTCAATTCTTGGTCTGAGTTTCTCTTTAAAGGGAACCTAAACGGTGCAGGCACAGTGCGGCTGCAGGGGGCTGGTAGAAGCCCCAGGTAAGTTTAACTTTTTTTTTTCTTGAGTTAAGGTTCCCTTTAAGGGGGCCAAGTAGTCAGTCCTGAAGGGGTTAGACCATTTTTCCGCTCTGATCATCTTTTGAGGTTAACATATCAAGCATGTGTGTCTTCCTATCATTATTTAGTACAAGGTTTCTGTAGCCTAGAAGAGCAAGTCCCGGCGTTCCCAGCCCATTCATAAATAAGGAAAATATTGCAGCTTTAATAGGCTGCTTGGATAATGGCTGTGCGGCATCTCGGAAAATGCTGGCACGGCAGGAACGCAGCGATAAAAGTGAGACTCGGCGTGAGAGGCATGCAGGCCTCCTGAAGAGAAGGGTTTCTCTGCCTCACTTCCGCCGCATCATCATCAGTGTAATCGCCAGTAACCTTCCTGCGTGATGTCCATTATCGGCCGGTGTGAGCCTGCGCTTTGAGTCCTATGGGAGAAAAGCGCTTTACAAATGTTATTGTATTGTATTGTATCATGCATTCACTATCAAACGTATAGCAGGAGGGTTAAGGGTTAAGGGAGGGGGAAGGGATAGTAAAGTCTATGGGATGTAGGTTAGTTCGACGTTGTAGGCGAGATTGTTGGAGCACCGATCGCCGCATATCAGCAGAACTCTCCAAACTCCCAGTTCCTCCCCCACCCCTCAGCACAGTGCGCTCCCCCTGCCAGCCTCCACCACACATCAGAGAGACATCGCCAGTCCCCCCCCCCCCCCCTCTCCTCAGCACAGTGCGCCCCCCCCCCTCACTACACATCAGAGAGGCATCGCCAGTCCCCCCCCCCTACCCTCAGCACTGCGCTCTCCCCCCAGCACAGTGCACCCCCCACTACACATCAGAGGCGCACCACCAGTCCCCCCTCCCCTTCCCCCGGCACAGCACCCCCACCAGCCTCCACTACATCTCAGAATGGTAATAGATTGTTACTGTGTCGGCTGGTGAATAATTCCAGTCTGGGAGAATATATGGAAAGCGTGAAAGGAGAAGACACCTGTCACCGGGCGAGTGGGTGGTTTGTATAATGAAACTCATGACTTACAGTGCCCATCTCAACGGAACACAGCCTGATGGGAGTAGGTGGCACTCAATGCCAGAATCCGTTATCCTAAATCCAGGGCTATTTCCACACAGCCGGGGGAGGGGGGGGGGAGGTCTATCACAATATGCGGAGTCTGAGCCGCCAATGCAATCTGATAGGTCAGACGTACGCGAGGAAGCACACAAACTCCTGGCTGTACTCTAATGCTAGGTACACACCATACAATTTTCTGGCAGATTCATCTGCAACATCGATTATTTCCAACATGTCCGATCTGAATTGCGATTGATTTTTCGATATTCTGATCGATTTCCATAGAGCTGAACAGAAATGGATCAGAAAATCGTTCTGTAAAACGATCCGAAAATCAAAAGATTGATCAAAATCCAGATCGGACATGTTGGAAATAATCGATCTGGCAGGCAAATCTGCCAGAAAATTGTATGGTGTGTACCTAGCATTAGGGCCCGTTTCCGCCATGGCTGTGGAGTCAGAGCAATATTGGGTACCTGGAGTTGGAGGCTGAGGTTTTAATAAACTGAGGAGTCCGATCATTTTATTCCAATTCCACAGCCCTGGTAGAAATCAGACTTCGGCCCCATTCACACTTAAAGCGCAAAACTTGCGGGAGTGATTTTTCCACGATTTAACGCAGAAAAAAAAAATCACTGGACACTGCAGCGATTTTTCCGTGTTTGCGTTTAGCGCTTCTATAGCACTGAAACGCGATCGCAGGGAAATCGCCTGAAAATGGTGCAGGCTACACATTTGCCGATCCAGCGATTAACGCAAATCGCCCAAGTAAGTATGGGCCTATAGGGTATTATAGCACTAGCGCTTTAAAAGGTGCTGGCGCTTGAGCATTTTGCCGAAATCGCTGGCAAAACGCTCTAGTGTGAATGGGCCCTAAGGAATCGGAGTCGAGGAGTTGGAGCAATTTATGGGTACCTGGAGTCAGAGTCTCCAAAGCTGGTTTCCGCTAGGTGCGAATCCGTGCACTTTAAGGCTAATTTCACACCAGGACGTTGCGTTAGAGGGGGCGTTAAGGTCGCATAACGTCCCCCTAACGGAACGCCTGGTGGTGCTAGATCTGGACGTCAGAGTGAGCCGCGTTGTGCAGCTCACTCTGGCGTCAGTGATGCCGTGATGCGCACTCTTGTGCGCATGCGGCATCACGTGGTCCCGCCGGCCAATCGCCGCACAGAGCGGCTGCTCCAGGAAGTAAACACTGCACGTCATAACGTGCAGTGCATATTAATTAGCCATGTGCCTGGACGCTCTCCGCTCCTCCCCAACATTACTGAGCATGTGCAAGCAGTCTAACGCGGCTCAGCCGCGTCCAAAGTACTGCATGCAGTACGTTGTCTTGTGACGCAGCGTTACAATGTAACGCAACGTCCGCACTGTGAACAGCCCCATTGATTTTTCATTACTGTGCGGTGGGCTGCGTTACAGGCTGCTCTAACTGTGAAACCAGCCTCAAGGACATTTCGAGGTGAAAATAAACTCATGAGAAAAACATGTGCATCTATCCTCCTTCTAAAAATGACTTTTTTTAGACATCCCACAGTTCTATTTTATATTTGAATCAAGTTTTTAAGTTGTTACTGTTTCATTGTCTCTGCTCAATGACACCTTCATTGAAGTATGCCAGAGCTGAAATCTATGAATTATTTACCCTTTTTATCTTTTTCCTGCTCCAGGAAACCATTTACTGACAGGAAAGTGTTTTATGGCTGTTATTACTTATCAGTGAGGGTTATGCTATAGTCTGACCCAGTCCGACCCGGTTTTGACCCGAATAGAAACTGTCACTTGCATACCTGATGTTTAACTCTTTCGGGCAGAGAAATTTAAAAAAGCAACACAGCATAGTTATTTCTGTGCTAGGCACTATATATACACATGTCTATCTCATACTGTCACATGTCACCTCGGGTGTCCTTTAAAAGGCACACATTTGCACAGCAATCATTTTCTATGGGAATGATGTCAGATGTGTAATTTGCATCCAAAAAAAAAAAATTCTTGGATAATTGTAGATAAAATAATTGTGAATTTGCATGTAAAATGACACTGAAGCGAAAAACAAACTTCTGATATAATGAACTGTATGTGTAGTACAGATAATGAATAGAACATTCGTAGCAAAGATAGGAGTCTCATTTTTATTTTCAGTTATAAAGCTTTTTTTTTTTTTTTTTTTTTTTTAATAACCCTGCATCATTCTGTGACATTGTCAATTTACCACAAACTGTATTCTAAACTATAACAGAGCAGAGCTAATAACCCATTTAACTCCCCTGCAGTAAAACCGAATCTGAAGCTGCTGATGTATATAAATGCCTCAGAGAACCTCTTTGCATAGATGATAACTGCATTTTTTTTTAACCTCTTCCTGAACTAGAAAGCACATGATACTCATTTCTTTGCTACTAATGTTCTATTTCTTATCTGTACTACACATAGAATTCATGTCATAAGGTTATTTTCACTTCAGATTCCCTTTAACTACCCAACGAACGCGTCACGCCGATGGGCGTTATCGCAGCGGCAGCCCCAGAACAGCCTAACGCCGACTGGCGTCAAGTCCTGGAGCTGCAGTTTACCAGGGAACGCGCACGCGCCCTGCTCAATCGTTCCCTGCTCCGCTCTGATCCGCCTGCTAGCCGCGATTGTTCAGAGCCGAAAGGGGAAAGAAATCCCATTTACAGCGCTGCTATCTCCTGCAGCTCTGTACGGGGGAAACTCGGCTGTCCCTCAGAGCGGCACGTAATGCGTGGCCTCTCATTGGCTGATGCCTATGAGAGGCGGGGATGAGTGCTGATCGATGTCCTATGGCGATTAGGATGGCACAGGGAGGTGAGAGGGAGGGAGGAGGGTAGCGCACAGGTACTCATGGGCCAAATATAATGCAAAGTGGGGAAACTACTTGCGGGCCAAATTTAAAAGCAGGCCAGAGTTTGGCATGCATGTCTTAGATGGTGTCATCTGAAGATAGAGCAGGGCAGCTCCCATATCTCTTCCCACCATCCGGTATATTTAACTCTGTTGGAAATACTGCAGCAATTTCTTGCGTTGGAATTTTTTTTTACCAAATATCTCTTGAGACTGACCTGAATCCACCACTAGGTGGCAACCTCTCAGCCCACTTCCTCTACCGGCGGAGGTGCACTTTAACAATTGCAGTAACCAGATTATATAAGCACTCTGCGCAGATGTCATCTTCAAAACCCACGTTGATTCCGTTACCGCTTAACGACAAGATAAATATCCGGCAGAACGGAGGCGTAGCAACGCCGTGACACTGATCAATGGAAAGGGAAAGCCTCCGCAGGGAAAATCCTCCCCAAAAACCGCCATTATCAGACGGAGATAATCCGTCAGTGTCAGCCGGATGTCCCGTTTGATAAATCAGCAGGCTACGCGGAATATGCGATTTATAAAAATAATTTATCTGGCTCATTAAGGACTAACCTTTACCGTCATTACGTAACGCCGACGCCGGAAAGGTCGCCTCTGCTGAGCTAAGGGGGAACTCCGGAGTAACTAAGAAAAAAAAAGCAGAACACATCTGCTGGTTCTTTTCGCATCAGGAGAAAATTGGTACTTCAGCAGTAGCTCTGGGACAAGATTTTGGGTGCTGCGTTTTTTGTGTGCATATTTGGGGAGGGGAATAGATTACTGTTCAGCAGGGCTGCCATTAGGGCAGTACAAGCATTACTGCTGTATGGGGCCCATAGACAGTCGGGGGCCCAAACAGTGGCAGTGCAACGCAGGCCCCAGCTGGCAATCGCTCATCGGGTCTCTATTGCAGGTACCAGACACAGCAGCATGAAACTCCACCCTCACTACGTCTACACTCCACTGGGGCTGATGGCGAAGAGGTCAAAGGTGAGCATGCAAAGCAGTGCCACACACCGCTGCTGCACCACAAGCCCTGTGAGTCCTGTAGCGACGCTGCAGGCGGAAATAAAGTGTGACGCTGAATACGCAACTCGCGACGAGGTGAATATTCAGCCAGCGGTGGGTATGCCCGATGTCACACAATAGGCGCGAACAACACTTCAAGAGATCGCGGTACTTTTGGCAGGAGTCATCCGGCTCTTAAAAATCCAGTGCGATGGTGGTCATCACTGCACGACGCTAAATGACATGTGATCGCGTGCCTGAACCAACGCCGCTAGATTGCAGAAACGAAATTGAGGGGACACCTAATGAGATATTGGGGGTTGGGGGGAGAACCTGATGAAATATGGAGGGAGGAGGAATGAGGAGGCACAGTAGGGTAAGCCCATTATGAGGCCCAGAAAATTCAGATGGCGACCCTGGTCTTCGGCATTCAGTAGGAGGTAATGGGACATAGACGACCAAGGCCAATATTCTTTGTAACATGCTTTTGGGGAAAGTTTAACAACATTTCCCAGTGTTCCTATTTAAATAACTTAGGCCCCTCCCCCACTCGTGTTTCTGTGCAATGCAGGAGGCCGTAGCAACACACAGCACTTGCCTTGCAATTCTCCCGGATGCAGCGCAGATCGCATTCATTTATAAGGGATGGGATCACACTGTGTTTGCGCACAACTGCATGCAACCTTGCGTTGCGTTACCACGCTGAAAATAAAATACATGGGTGGAAAGATCAGACAGTGCAGTCTATCATACAACTGATGAAAACATGATCAGCAATGCGCAGTCTATCATACCACCGATGAGAAAACAATCAGCAATGCGCAGTCTATCATACCACCGATGAGAAAACAATCAGCAATGCGCAGTCTATCATACCACCGATGAGAAAACAATCAGCAATGCGCAGTCTATCATACCACCGATGAGAAAACAATCAGCAATGCGCAGTCTATCATACCACCGATGAGAAAACGAGCAGCAATGCGCAGTCTATCTTGTCACTGATGAAAACACGATCAGCAATGCACAGTCTATCATACTACCGATGAGAAAACGAGCAGCAATGCGCAGTCTATCTTGTCACTGATGAAAACACGATCAGCAATGCGCAAACGTGAAATGGGCCTAACTGTTACTAAAGAACCTGAACTAAAAACAATTCTTACAGAAAGCACAGTTAGGGCTGGGAACCACTATGCGCGCTTTATTATTAATATTTAGTATTTCTATAACCCGACATTTTCCGCATCGCTGTACAGAGTATATTGTCTTGTCGCTAACTGTCCCCTCAGCGCTTACAATCTAATCCCCACCATAGTCACATGTCTATGTATGTATTCTGTAGTGTATGTATCGTAGTCTAGAGCACATTTAGGGGAAGCCAGTTAACTAATCTGTATGTTTTTGTGATGTGGGAGGAAACCTGGGTGCCCGGGGGAAACCCATACATACATGGAGAGAACATACAAACTCAGTGCAGATAGTGCCCTGGCTGGGGATTGAACTGGGGACCCAGCGCTGCAAGGCAAGAGAGTTAACCACTAACGCCACTGTGCTGCTCCAGGGCTTTGGCAGCGCTTGGTGATCGCTGACAATCTGCAAGGCACTTGAATCCCGGTGAGGGTGGTCCCACTGCAGCAATTTGGTAGTAACCATGGCCAAATTGTGATTGCTTTGGAAAATCACAGCCCTTCTGCTATTATGCAAATAACGTGCGATTTGCGCTTTTCCGCAAAGTGTCCATAGTGTGTCCCAGCGCTTACACTTATAATGAAAGCAGTCTCCTTACCTATCCAGCACTCCAGGCGGGCACAGGGCGTGGTTTTCACCACATCCGGAGGGTCCACCCCAACGTTGAGACACAACACGAGAGCCACGCTAACCGTCTTCATCTGGAAAGAGAAGAGAAGATAGGCGATGAGATGTGTGTGTTCTACAGACACGGCAGAGAAACCAAGGCATGACTAACTGTCAGACCTCTACAAGGGATACGACAGCGACAAACAACTCCATGTGGTAAATATAATTACAGTACTGAACAAATAGAAATAAAATCTCCCCCCCCCTCTCCCAAGCCAGGAGACCTGATGCAGACCCACAGCTGTGAGGGAAACCCAAATGGGACCCTCAGAACCCTGGACTCCAATAAGAGCAAGGAATAGGGGTGGTCATATGGTCTCCTTGAGAAAAACAAAGAATTTAAAGGTGAATCTAAATGGCCAACTTGAAATGAACCAAAGGTGAGTGCAATATGGAGGCTGCCATATTTCTTTCCTGTTAAGCAAAACCACCTAATGCCTAACCCTGAACCCCTCCCTCATAAGTGCCTAACAAGAACCCACCTCCCCATAAGTGCCTCAGGAGAACCTCCCTTCCACCTAATACATTACTTCCCCCCCCCCCCCCCCATGCCAATAAACCATCCCCACCATCTTCTGCCTAACCCTAACACCCCCCCCCCCCCCCAAGTGCCTAACAAGAACCGCCATCACCTGATCCCTAGACCTAAACACCTTCCCCCCACAGTGTCTCTTCAAAAGGGAGGAGGGGAATTCATAATGTCCGTATATTATCCAAAATAGGAGGCTTTATGCTATGTGCATGCCGAGATAAGCTTGTTACTGTGACTAAAAAGCACTGCTTAGTTCTTGAAGCCAGGCAAAGACCCCCAGACCAGTTTAAAAAAAATGGGGGACCTATAGGGACCTATTTTAGATTTTTTTTTTAAAAAAAGTGTGTTTCCATATATTTTTGGGGCACAATTTTTTTGTAAATTTTCAGATGTTACAACCTGCTTTAAAGAGGAACTCCAGTGAGAAGAATGTCATAAAAAATGCTTCAGTTTTACAATAACTATGTATAAATGATTTAGTCAGTTTTTCCCATTGTAAAATCTTTTAAATCCCTGATTTACATTCTGACATGTATCACATGGTGACATTTTTACTGCTGGCAGGTGATGTAGCTGCTGATTGCTGTTTTGGCAGTTGGAAACAGCTGTTTCCCACAATTCAACAAGGCTTACAGACAGGAAACTGCCAGGAGTACCACGGTCCTCAGAGTTTCTTGTGGGAGGGGTTTCACCACAATATCAGTCATACAGAGCCCCCTGATGATCAGTTTGTGAAAAGGAATAGATTTCTCATGTAAAAGGGGTATCAGCTACTGATTGGGATGAAGTTCAAGTCTTGGTTGGAGCTTCTCTTTAAGGAGTCTTGGCTATCCAGCTCCAAAGATTTGTATGCTCCTACATCCTACGTTAGCACAAGTAACTGTATGAGGTTTGGGGTGAGCGGCGGAGCACCGTAAGTCAAGTCTCACCATGGATTTAAGAGAGAATACCTTGTTCGCAGACACGCAAGGCTACAGAAACAAATCTATGGTTTGACCTCTTGCTAGCGAGAGTTCTGAAATCCTTGGAACCGGCCCTTACAAGATAATGGAAGGCACGCACATAAATAAACACCTTGAAGAAGATGTAAGAAGAAGGAACCTGGAGGAGAGGAGACCGCTGGGGATGAAGAGGTCATGCTAAGAAACTGATTGGAAAGCGTGAGGTGCACACATCTCCCACAATAAGCTGCAGAGTATTGGGCAACCTCGTGAGGAACTCAGCAAACAAAATATCTTCACTGGATGACATATGAAACAGAAGGGAATATGGAGGCATGTGTGGATCAGCCATGTTCTGTTACCCCAGCTAGACCAACGTGTCTGTGCACTGCAGGCAATGTGTTCCTTCAGTGCGACTCCCAGGAGGCAACTTCCTGATTGGTCAATCTGCAAATGGTCTCGTGTGTCCACCGAATGATCAGTGAGGCAGACGTGTGCAAGGGCAGCAAAGATACAATGTCTAGGGTTCATACAGTGGACTTCCCCCAAGCAATTCAAACCACAAACCATACAAATCACTTAGTTTTCCACAAAACTGACTTTGTGTAAAAAGGCCCATATACTGATCGATTTCATCCATCAATCGTTCGATTCTATAGAATCGATCAGAAATCGATTCTATAAAATCTATTGATCATTTTGAGACCGATATTGATCAATTTCAATAGATTTGATCTGACATGATGGAAAATCTAGGCAGCAGATCGATGGCCCGTAGAGTTGCATTGGATCTTATGTTCCAATAATGCATTTAGATCGATTTCCAATAGATCTCATTCTGTTCCTAGTGTGTGGCGCACATCAGATAGATTCCTGTCAGATTCCACTTGACAGGCATCTGATAGAAATCTATCTGATAGTCGAATCTGCTGCAAATCTATAAGTGTATGGCCATCTTAAGGCCTAAGGTGGCCATACATTAAGCGATAGCCACCAGAATGCCCATCAGATTGATCAGAAAGGGGTCTGTTGCCTGTCCACACACTGCAGACAGATTTCCAATAGATTTAAGCATGATATGCATTGGAAATTGATATAGTGCCACTCACTGCCTGCAGGGCCAACCCCACATGTAATGTGTTGTAGAGTGTGAGCTCCTCTGAGGAGTCAGTGACATGACTATGTACTCTATAAAGTACTGCAGAAGATGCCAGTGCTGTATACATACATAATAATATGGTACTACATAATGCTATGACTATGGTAAAGATTAAATTGTGAGCTCCTCTGAGGACAGTCAGTGACATGACTATGTACTCTATAAAGTGCTGCAGAAGATGTCAGTGCTATATAAATACATAATAATAATAATATGGTAGTACATAATACAATGACTATGGTAAAGATTAAATTGTGAGCTCCTCTGAGGACAGTCAGTGACATGACTATGTACTCTCTAATGTGCTGCACAAGATGTCAGTGCTATATAAACACATACTAATAATATGGTAGGACATTAGGATATGACTATGGTAGGATTAGATTGTGAGCTCCTCTGAGGACAGTTAGTGCCATGACTATGTACTCTGTAAAGTGCTGCAGAAGATGTCAGTGCTATATAATTGCATACTAATAATATGGTAGGACATTAGGCTATGATTATGGTAGGATTAGATTGTGAGCTCCTCTGAGGACAGTCAGTGACATGACTGTACTCTGTAGTGTGCTGTAGAAGATGTCAGTGCTATATAAACACATACTAATAATATGGTAGGACATTAGGATATGACTATGGCTGGGATTAGATTGTGAGCTCCTCTGAGGACAGTCAGTGACATGACTATGTACTCCATAAAGTGTTGGGATCTCAATTTAAGTCCCCTAAACCTATGAAGCCGCCCACTACGTCTTTACCACCAAACTGATGACAATCCTAATTTTATCATGTGTGACATGTGTGGGGTGAATGTTGAGAAAGAAAGATTGCAGATGAAACACATTATAAATGGAAACTGGTATTGTAAAGCTAGCCGGAGGGCGAATGGGAACCCCCAGTAAGCTCACTGGGCAGCCGCTGGGCTCACTTCAGTGCAGATGTGACGGAGGTGTAGAGTTGCCAGAGAAGCGCTCGGGCTGCCAGTCTTACCCGGCCCTCATTAGGATTCTCGGCAGATACATCGGGATAAACACTCGCAGCCAAACAGGAGAGCCGCCCATGTATAATGTATGAGGAATCAAACAACTTAAACAGCAAAGAGATGCAGCCAGCGAGGCCTCATTACCCAAACGCCGCGACTAAACCTATACCCGAGGTCCACGGACTGCGCTGACCGATCCGCCCAACCACAACCAATTCCTGGGATTAGGAAGAGATGCTGGAAAGTAAAATGTTTAATGAGGACTACATGTTTTTTTTTATCTTTGGCTTTTTTTTTTTTAAATCAGGATTAGTTATTAACAGGCTTTTTAAAACGTTTTAATGATAAAATTTCAAAGATCACAGACAAATGTTTCATTAAAATTATTATTATGCACACAGATATTGAACCGAGGCTTCCGCAGCCAAATCAGCCTGTCTTGAAGTTCTTCAAAACCCGGGGGAATTACACACTGGGAGATGTCCCTGGTGGAGAGACGGGCTTTGATGGGTTATTTCAGGTCCATGAAGTGGTACCTGAGAGAATACTTGACGGATGCCCTTGGATCATTGGACCTGGAATGATGCTGATGGAGCTTTGGGAAGATATATTAGAGGTCTTAGGCCTCATACACACATCAGACTATAAGTCTTTGGAAAATGAAAGATCACAGACCAATCTTACCACCCTTCATGTAGTATGAGAGCCATACCTTCACAGTCTTTTCTATGGAGCTGAACTCCCCATCAGAAAAAAAATCTTTGCAAGATGCTGCACACACAGATGCTGTACAGACACAAAAGATCAGTATCTGCAAAAGATCTGTTCCTGCCAAAAATCCATTCCTGCAAATTGCATTCATAGTCTATGAGATCTGCAGATCATCATACACACCTTGTTTAACATTCATCTGCAGATCAGACAATCATCTGCAGATCTGAAAATCCATCCTGGTGGATCTGATCTGCAGATGAATGTCTGTTAAACAAGGTGTGTATGATGATCTGCAGATATCATAGACTATGAATGCATTTTGGAGGAACGGATCTTTTGCAGGAACAGATCTTTTGCAGATACTGATCTTTTGAATGTGTGCAGCATCTTGCAAATATTTATGTCTGATGGGGAGTTCAGCTCAATAGAATAGACTGTATAGAGTATGGCTCTCATACTACATGGAAGGGGGTAACATTGGTCTGTGATCTTTCATTTTCCAAAGACTATAGTCTGATGTGTGTATGAGCCTTTAGAGTGGGGCCCATCTTGAGGAGACAACTTGATATTTTTGGTCTAGACCAGTGATCCTCAAACTAAGGCCCGCATTAGTTGGCAAACTAATGCCAACAGCAATGTAGAAAAAACAGGAATGGTAGAATGGAGAATAGTAATGAAGAAAGTTGTAGAGAGGATTAGAGTGAAATTATTAGGATAGAAAGGAAGAAGATTCCTGGTTTCGGATATGGATGTGACAAACAGCGATAGTAGCAATGTTGTTAGGGTTTAAGAGATATGGAACAGTATTCAAAAAAAAAAAAAAATGTTGTATAAAGTTTTGAGTAGTTCTGGATACTGTGGATGTGGCTGCTGATTCCTGGATTGCATCATCCTGCTGTTCTGACTGCAAGGGAGAAGGGCACAGACTTAATCTCTGCAAGGCATGGGCTGGAAAAACTGCCGTTTCAGCCTACAAGGCCCTTTCAGAGATTAATGTCTGCTGCAAACTTAGATATAGAGACTCCTAATGGATGAGAGCACGGTTGCAAACAAGAAGAGGATCAAGGGAGACTTGTTAAGTTTCTGCAGCATTCAGAGGCTTCCCACAAGTATCTAGCTTTCTTACTTTACATTCCTCAGGGCCTGAGCCCACTAACGCAGTTGTGTCCGCTTTTCAGCATCTGTAACATTGATGTGTTGATGAAAAGCTGTCAAACTGCGCACAACTGCATTAGTGGGCTCAAGCCCTTACAGTTATGCTTACGCCACCAATTCACTTTACAGCTTAGATTAACCCAAATTCTAATAGCAATCAGGATGCTAAACGAACAGTCACAATAGAAACAAAGTGGTGGGCAGAATTCCTGATTCATTGGCCTAATAGTCTTTCCCCTTTAGTACCTCTTTTCCACTCCTCTCTGGATTCAGCTAGTGGTCTTGCTCCTTCATATAGGACAGTGCAGTCCAACTGGAGGCCCGCAGGCCACACTCACTTGCCTAGACTATTATTTGTGTCAGTCCCCCTCCTCTGGCAGGCCCAACTCTTGTTCATGCTTGGCTCCACCCCCGAAACCCGGGATATTGATGATCTGCCCCCTCCAACCGAACAGTCCGGCGCTAGCCACCCCCCACGAAGTTGGACAGCACTGATATAGGACAACCAAAGCAGGAAGAACAAATCAGACTACATGTCCCAGCCCCCCTGCATTACAGCAGGAAAGGCACAAACAGAAGGAGGTGTGACTGGTGGTTTCACAGGAAGTAGTTGTGGAGCCTCTGTAAGACCTCAATCTCCTCACAGGAAATTACATAAACCTCGTGAGCCTGTATGGATAGGTGCACAGCTGCAGCCAAGCAGCACTTCCCAATGGGAGTGCAGCTTCTGAAATTAATACTTTAATACTATTCCAATTGACAAGATTGACAAGATTGCTTTGAGAGTCTGACAGATTAGATTTTAAATTTTTATTGGCCTTTAAACTACATAACTTTTTACGTTCTTGCTGGTATCCTTTCGGAACAGTAAAACGCCCAGAGATGCCTCTGTAAGTGGGTTTGACAGACTTAAAAATATGTTGTGCGGATCTCCGGTGAGGGGTGTAAACTAATAAAGTCAGAAACGCAATAGCGGACAGAGTGCGGCAGCCCTTGACAGGCGGAAACTTTCAGGACGGGCCAGATTTACGGCTCAATACTCCATGACCTGACAGGCGGAGTGTGTCTGTTAACGCTCCAACTGGCACCGCCAATAATTCCCGGCCCTCTGCCCACTTCTACATTTGTCATGGACAAAAATGGCCGCCGTGATATGTGGCCGTGTCAAGGCAGCGCGGTTGTTTGCGAAGTCGTCTCTCTAATACAATTCTTTACTACTTTTTTTTCCCCTCCTGTAGTCTGAACACAAGACGTGTGCGGGAAAAATCAAGAGCTGCAATGCGGAGGAACAGATCCATAATATATAAACAGTTCAGCTGTCTGGCCTCACCGCGTTCACCAGCACCGAGTAAACTGCTTATGCTAAACACGCTGCATCCCGTGCCGATTAACGTGTTACAGGAATCAGATCGCACGGAGCTCAGCCAGGCCGGGCTGACATCCATCAGCTGATTACTACAGGTCATCGCTTTAATTACATTCTGCCAGCGTGGATCTGTAAAAGGAAATAAGTCAGTTTAAAGAGGAACTGTAACCAAGGATTGAACGTCATCCCAATCAGTAGCTGATACCCCCTTTCCCATGAGAAATCTTTACCTTTTCTATAATAGAGCATCAGGGGGATCTGTATGGCTGATATTGTGGTGAAACCCCCTCCCACAGTGTGATGTCATGACCATGGTCCTGACAGTTTTCTGTCTGTGAACCTCATTGCATTGTGGGAAATAACGGCTTTTTCCAGCTGCCAAGAAACCAGCATCTCCCTCTGTGCATAGAACTCTCAGTAACGAACATTCCGTACAGATCACCTGGCAGGACTAAAGATGTCACCACCAGTGATACATTTCAGAATGTAAATCAGGGAGATGAGAGATTTTACAATAGGCTAACAATGACTAAATAATCTATAAATGAATATTGTTAATAAAATAAGCAATTTTATTCATCGTCAGTTTCACTACAGGTGCTCTTTAAAGTGAATGAGAACCGCATTTTTAAAAAAATGAAGCAAATACTTACCTAAGGAGAGGGAAGGCTCTGGGTCGTATAGAGCCTTCCGTCTCCTCTCTCAGTGCCCTCTATCCTGCGCTGGCTCCCTCTACCCCCCCCCCCCCCCCCAATTCCAATCCCCCGCCAAAAGGGTATTTGGAAGTCTTCGGGAGCAGTGTCCTCCTGAACACGTGCGGCTCCGTACTGCACAGGCGTGGGCGTGCAAGAGAGTGTGCTTGCGCAGGCGCAGTACAGGGCCGCCCTTCTTCAGGAGCACTCGGGCTCCCTGAAGACTTCTGAAGCCTCCTTCGGCCGGGTAAAGCAGCATTTGACTAAATTAGTCCAATACTGCTACCGGGCGAGCCAGCACTGGAACGAGGGGACCAGGAGAGGAGAGCCCTACACAAATCACATCTGGCCTGCACTATCTGTAGAACAGCTAATGAGCACTTCTTAATCTGCAGCAGTTCAGGAAGGGATTTGCACTTTTCTTAACTGTAGTGTAGCTCTAGAAATCCACGCTAAACTGCCGCTATTACATAGGCTTTGGAAAGTTTCTTACTATCATGCACAACTGTTCATCTGCTGGTTAGAACCGTTTTTTTTAAAAAAAACTGTCGGTAATGCTTTGATAAATCTGGCCCAGTGTGTTTTAAAGTCCCACTTCGCTGCTGGAACAACTTCTGGCCTCCTCTAGTGTCCGCTGTCACGCTACAAGCGGCTGCCCGCCTGCCGACGGCTCATGGATTTCCGAATGACACATGCGCCCACCCAATTTCCACTATAGCTGGATACAGAACACTGCAGGGGTTAAAAAAAACAGGTGAACTATAACAGAAGTTGTATTATATCTGGGTTTACTTTACCAGGCACTGCTCCCATTTATTTTATTTAAGTATTTACACAGCGCCGACATCTCACACAGCGCTGTACAGAGTATATATTGTCTTGTCACTAACGGTCCCTCAGAGGAGCTCACAATCTAATCCCTACCATAGTCCTTTGTCTATGTATGTATCGTGTAGTGCATGCATCTTAGTCTAGGGCCAATTTAGGCGGAAGTCAATTAACCACTTGACCACCAGGGATTTTTTCAGTGATCGGTGCTGCGTGGGCTCTTCAGCCCGCAGCACCGATCAGGAGTGCAGCAGGGCGATCAGACTACCCCCCCTTTTTCCCCACTAGGGGGATGTCCTGCTGGGGGGGGGGGGGTCGGCGGCTCTCCGGCTGTTCATGGAGACACCCTCCGTGAAGTGACATGGAAAGGCCGCTCCATGGAAACCCTCAGACAACCAGTTTACGCCAATCGGCGTTAGCTGGTCGTCAAGAGGTTAACTTATCTGTATGTTTTTGGGATGTGGGAGGAAGTCAGTGTGCCCGGAGGAAACCCACGCAGACACGGGGAGAACATACAAACTCCTTGCAGATGTTGACCTGGCTGGGAATCGAACTGGGGACCCAGCGCTGCAAGGCAAGAGCGCTAACCACTACCCCACCATGCCGCCCATAAACTTATAATGGTGCTTGGCTGGGACCTGGACATTTAGTTTCCTATACACAAAGTGCCCCCTGGGGATTTGGGGGGTCTAAAGCCCTCGTTTTGCGGCGAGGATGCGGCAATTTACTTCTGCTGAGACTCTGAAGTGAATTACAAGGAAAAAAATAGCAAAATGTATTCGCTTCAGAGTCTCTCTAAACAATATCAGTTACCTGGCAGCCCTGCTGATCTATTTGGCTGCAGTAGTGGCTGAATGACACGAGAAACAAGCATGCAGCTAATCAGTTAGATCTGACAATAATGTCAGAACCACCTGATCTGCTGCATGCTTGTTCAGGGGCTGTGGCTAAAAGTATTAGAGGGAGAGGATCAGCAGGACAGCCAGGCAACTGGTATTGCTTAAAAAAGAAAATATGGCAGCCTCCATATCTCTCTCCCTTGAGTTGCACTTCAAAGTTATTTTCCTGGTTTCAGCACCAGAAACACTTCCAATATGTTTATGTTGCTGTATATTGGTATGTAGCCCCGCCCTCCCAGTAATGTCATGGCCTAGGCCAGGGGTCAGCAACCCGCGGCTCCAGAGCCGCATGCGGCTCTTTTTCACCATTGCCGCGGCTCCGGTAGTTTGTGTCAGTGGCCGCGGCACACGTGTGAGGTTTGCTGCTGCTGGCCGGCAGCCTATCAGACAGGCCGCCAGACCGGTGCAGTGCAGGGCTTCGGGCGGACATTTTTTTGGGGTCAGATCTGCTGAAGGATTGTGCACATTGGGGTTAGATCTGCTGAAGGAATGTGCATATTGGGGTCAGATCTGCTGAAGGATTTGTGTATATGGGGGTTATATCTGCTAACAATTTGTGCATATTGGGGTCATATCTGCTAATGATTTGTGCATATTGGGGTCATATCTGCTAACGATTTGTGCATATTGGGGTCATATCTGCTAACGATTTGTGCATATTGGGGTCATATCTGCTAACGATTTGTGCATATTGGGGTCATATCTGCTAACGATTTGTGCATATTGGGGTCATATCTGCTAACGATTTGTGCATATTGGGGTCATATCTGCTAGCGATTTGTGCATATTGGGGTCATATCTGCTAATGATTTGTGCATATTGGGGTCATATCTGCTAACGATTTGTGCATATTGGGGTCATATCTGCTACCATTTGTGCATATTGGGGTTATATCTGCTAACAATTTGTGCATATTGGGGTCATATCTTATCCTGTATATAGCATTAAGGTAAGAAACAATATATGCAGTGTTAGATTTGTTTTATAATGGTTTTGCGGCTCCCAGTTTTTTTCTCTTTTCGGAAACGGGTCCAAGTGGCTCTTTATGTCTTAAAGGTTGCAGACCCCTGGCCTAGGCTGTTTAGCTAAGCAGAAATCTTCTCCCAGAGCATTCTAGGAGATCAGGTATATGTTGCAGTGGCCTCGGATATCTCAGTATGTCACCACCAGGGATACATTTCAGAATTTAAATTTAGGGAGAGGAAAGATTTTACCATGGGCAAACACTGACTAAATCGTTTAGAAGTGAAATCTGTAAACAAAAACAAAAAAGCAAATTCATTCATTATGTTATTTAAACTACAGTTCCTATTAAAATCACTCACACAGGGATTTCCAGGATTTATCAGGCATAGGTGATAAGAAGTAAAGGAGTAAATGTTCTCCCCAGAATTTTTTTCCAGCCGGGTGCCTTGAAAAAGTAGCCAGATGGGGCACAACAGGGGAATGCAGGGCCGATGTAACTGTTTACAGCACAGGAGGAGGAGGAGGAGGCAATGACAGCCGAGTGCTCACCAAAATTAGTCGGGTGGAGCATCCGGCTGGGAGGGGAAGGGGGGGGATGACACTGCCACCCTGAGGTGAATTGAGAAATATTGCTGCGACTAAAAGCAGTGATGGGCTCATGAGGACTAAGCATTCAAATTTGTGCTCAATTGCCACATGTGTGCGGCAGGGAAATAAGGGGTTATTTACCCATAAGTCTGTGGTATATCGTGCGTTTCTATTGGACGCGTTGCAAGTCTCACTACACGCACTTCCCGGAAGGAGGAATGCCTGACTACAAGAAGTATTTACAGAGGAAAGCAGCATGCAGGTCAGGCCGGGAGGGAGGGCACTCATACAGCAATGCTCAGTCAATAATGCGTATGAGGCGGCCTCGGATGCCACGTGACAGGAGCGGCACTCTGGCAATCCTGAAGGAGCTCAGGCCGCATGCTCTCCCACCTTCGCCTGTTTATTAGGAGACGCTATAATGAATCTAGGTCAGAACAATTATTTCGGCTTCAGCGCGCACGGCTTTTCCTTCCCCGGAGCTTCCTGCTGGTGTCGATGTCTAAACAATCTCTAGTATCTCCTCTAATAACAACTCCATAAAGATCATATCATTCCTTCCCCCTCTCTTCAGACTTGTTCAGCTTTATTCTCACTACGAGGAATAATTCAGCTCCCCGTCACAAATCGCCGATCGCTGAGTGGTCATCCTACGAGAAGGGTCAATCAGCCCAGAAGCGACATTTCTGTGTCAGGCGGAGCAAGCCTAGACTGCAACCTCCTCTGCCTGATCTCGTGTATGACACGTTCTGGTCATCACAATCGTTACAGGAACCGTATATAAATGGGTGGAGAGACTAGTGGCCACGCAACACATGCTTGGCTGAAGTCGGCCGACGCAGCCAATGACGACCGCCTCAGCCAATAATCAAGCATGTGTACGGCAGCCACTGACCCGCCCAGCTCATAGACTTGTTTCAGTTCACCCAAGTACTTTGAGGAGGCCACTGTCCCGCGTGACATCACACATGCACGCCTCTCCATCATCCCTCCACCCCCTCATATAGCAAAAGTTTGGGTCTGTAGTGACCGGCCCAGCAATGTCACCATCCCAGACTAGCAACACATCACAGGTGCATATGCACCTTTACAGTTCCTGAAATAACGGGATCAATGAATGTTGGAACAGCTGTGAGGATGTGTCAACACTGTGCTGATGCTCAACTCAGGATAAGTTGTGGTCCAAGGTCTTGTTCACATGCGCACCGTTGTGGATCTGGTCCACTAATGCTGCTGCTACCACGCTCACTTAGGTCCACTCCAGGGGACAGGCACTGGTCTACAGATAAGAGCCCACCAGGTCCACTGCAGGGGGCAGGCATTGGTCTACAGATCAGAGCCCGCCAGGTCCGCTGCAGGGGACAGGCACTGGTCTACAGATCAGAGCCCGCCAGCTCCACTGCAGGGGAAAGGCACTGGTCTACAGATCAGAGCCTGCCAAGTCCACTGCAGGGGACAGGCACTGGTCTACAGGTCAGAGCCCGCCAAGTCCACTGCAGGGGACAGGCACGGGTCTACAGATCAGAGGCCACCAGGTCCACTGCAGGGGACAGGCACTGGTCTACAGGTCAGAGCCCGCCAGAAGCATGGAACTTCCTACTGAATTGCAAGAGAAAATGGGAATCCTCTCTCCTTCAAAGAGGAAAAACAGTGCGATCAGTCAAGATGATATAGAACTATGAATCTCTCAGTGACTCGTTGGGATGGATCGAGTCCGCCACACATGCTAGATTGTACCCCTCTCAGTTCCATAGCAACAGAACATGTCACTAGGCTTTATGCTGGATCCACACGATGCGTTCGCGCACTCGATTTCTAGCTCGATTCCCGTCGATTCGTTTATTTCCAACATGTCCGATTTGGATTTCGATGGATCGTTAGGTCGATTTGGCATACTTTGCATGCGAATCGACCTAACGATCCATCGAAATCCAAATCGGACATGATGGAAATAAACGAATCGATGGGAATCGAGCGGGAAATCGAGTGCGCGAACGCACCGTGTGGTTCCAGCATTAGACTAGAGATGCGTCTATACAGCACTCAGCCCTGAATTGCCACCCGAGAGATCAACTCCTGACCACTGCGAGCGACAGTACACGTGTGCATGGGTGCGTATGTTCCCGTCGCATTTGATTTAGGCGCTGGGAGAAGCAGTTCTACCTGAGCAAAATGTTCTGCGGAAATATAAATCTGCACGTAATTTGTGGTCTGGCAATTGCCAGCATCCTAATTACATAGATTTAAAGTGGACCTAAACTCTTGCACAGAACAGAACGAAAATAGAGAAATGCACCTTGTATGTATTTTGAGAGTTTAGACTAATCTAATTCCCCCTCGTCTGTGTCTAATCAGAAGTTATAATTGGATGCTTCACCTGTGTCAGCTGTCCGCCAAGGCAGCACATCTGAAAGCACAGGATGGTAACAATATATCTGATTCCATGAAAGCAGGAAGTAGACGAATTGCAAATTTACAGCAGCATTTGTATCAGCTGTAACATGTTTTCCTATGCGGTTGCTTCTCTATTAAAGTAGAGAAGAAATTCTGAGTTAAGGTCTGCTGTAAAGAGTACTTGTAGTGAAAAAAAATCTCAGGAGTTTACCAAAAGCTTGGTGACCGCAAATAGATCAATCGATGAATTGAAATAAAGTTACCAAATTAAGTGGAAGTGGGGCATCAACCTCTTTTTTGCCTGCCATAAAGTCCAGGGCGGAGACAGCAGCCAATTGGCGGCATTCTCAGTCCCGGCAGGACCATACTGCTAACACCGCCGACACGAGCGGATTTAAAGAGTAACTGTCAGGCTGCAAAAGCTCATTTCTGATCAGCGCTCTCCTGGTTCGGCCTGTGAGTTTAGGTGGATGTCCTAGTCTTCGTAGGTTTACAGTTGTGCCATACTCCTTCCATTTCTGAATGATCGCTGGAACAGGGCTCCATGGGATGTTCAAGGCTTTGGAAATCTTTTTATAGCCTAAGCCTGCTTTAAAGAGTAACTGTCAGGCTGCAAAAGCTAATTTAAACCTCTATTCTCCTGTGTTAAACAGTTTAGAAGGAAGCCAAAAAGGCAATACTGAAGTTAAAAATCACTCTTGCTTTTGATGTGTGCTGAACAGCAAGGCTGTTATTCCCAAGCTCTTAAAAGGACGAGAGGCTGCATAACATACTGCAAAGCATTCTGGGGCTGCTTCTCCCCACCTTGGGTCCTCCCCTCGGCTGCTAGTGAGAAGTTACAGGCTCATGTTACAACAGCATGTAACTCACAGCACTGAAAAATCTCCAGGCAGAGTATACTGCATGAGTCCGCTATTGTTCCTAGCCACATGGCTAATTAATATTCACTGCACAGTAGTGTTGTCCATTAGGATCTTTTTTGTGAGTCGAATCATCAGGAAGCAGGGAGGACATGACAACACAATTGGCTTCATAGGAGACAGACAAACATGGAACCTGCCATGAGCTGTCAGGAGCATCATTCTCTGCAAATACTATATAAAAATTCGGTGAAATCCAAACGTGGACAGTGAAATGCATATGTAATGTAAGCACAGCCAATATTTAACTACTGATATATATGTTTTTTTTCTCTGAGCCCTTATACATAACAGCTCCTCTTTAACCACTTGCCGACCTGGGGTGATTTGCCTGATCTGTGCTGCGTGGGCTCTCCAGCCCGCAGCACAGATCAGTATTATGCCAGGGCGATCAGACTTCCCCCATTTTTTCCCCACTAGGGGGATGTCCTGCCGGGGGGGTCTGATCGCCGCCGGCCATCTGCGTTTTGCGGGGGGGGGGGGGGCTCCTCAAAGCCCCCCTCCGCAGCCATTTCCGCCCTCTGCCTCCTTACCTCCCTCCCTCTCTCCGTAATGCGCAGGACGGAGTTCCGTCCTGCGCATTGAAGGATAGGCTTCCGCCTATCAGATGCCGGCGAACCCCGACCAATCAGAGGCCGGGGATCGCCGATCTGCCCTACGGCGCTGCTGCGCATTTCTTCCCCGCGTGTTTACATTTTGCCGGCGAGCCGCGATCGGCAGCTCTCCGGCTGTTCACGGAGACACCCTCCGTGAACTGACATCGAAAGGCCGCTCGATCGAGCGGCCGTTTCCATGGTAACCCGCAGACGACCAGTTTACGCCGATCGGCGTTAGCTGGTCGTCAAGAGGTTAAAAGAAAAAAAATCCAGTGAAAATAATGTTAAAAAAAAAAAAGTGCTTCATTTTTACAATAATTATGTATAACGGATTTTGTCAGTGTTTGCCTATTGTAAAATCTTTCCTCTGCCTGATTTACATTCTGACATTTATCCCATGGTGACATCTTTACTGCTGGCAGGTGATGTCAGTGGAAGGAGATGCTGCTTGCTTTTTTGGCAGTTGGAAACAGCTGTAAAAAGCTGTTATTTCCCACAATGCAATTTGGTTCACAGACGGCAAACTGTCAGGACCATGGTCCTGAAATAACACAGTGGGAGGGGTTTCCCCACAATATCAGCCATACAGACCTCCTGATGATCTGTCTGAGAAAAGGAAAAGATTTCTCGTGGGAAAGAGGGTATCAGCTACTGATTGGGATGAAGTTAAATTCTTGGTTACGGTTTCTCTTTAACTGCCAAGCTCTCTCTGTCCCCAAATTCTGCACTATCATTTCACAGCTCTGCAGAACAAGCCTACTTCATATTAAATTTAATTAGAGGGATTTAAGGCATTAAAAGTGTGTGAAAGGCAGTTAATTATGGCGTGCGAGGGAGGCAGCAGCCCCGCGCGATACGGGAGGTATATTCCTGAATATAGATAGCACATTAGCAAGCAAAACAAACTGCTTGACTGCTCATCTGAAGAAAGTTACACATTCCCTAATAAGAATTTATAAGTAGCTCTGGTCACAGTGCCGGGACAGGATCGCTTCCAAGCAGTCAGGCTGGAATGAAATAGCGTATTGTTATAAAACTGGCGGTACCAGTGCCCTCTCTCCTCCAGCATGAAACAAACATCCGCCAACTGCACAACGCGTACGTGATTTCCATGCGTTGCGTGGCTGATCCCATTCACTGAAGTGAATGGGTCAACCGCATGTTTTTCCAAAAAATGCACGCAGCATGCGTTTGCGCATCGCACTGCTACGCAACGCATGTAATGTGAACATCAGACTCTTCTGATGTTCCTGCTTGTCTGCCTCCGCATGCGTTGCCGAAATACGGACAGCAAGGCGTCTAATGTCAACGAGGCCTAAGGCTATAATCAAACTGGTAAGATGAATAGTTACCCCCAAGACTATTGGGACTAGGAGTATCAACCCGAATAGATTGCGAGGGAGCGAGGACACGGACGCGCAAGCGCAGTGCTTTTCCAACTTTAAAGTCTGAAATTGCAGAAGTGAGCGGGAGGCAGGGCTGGAGCATCGGTGAGTGGCTGCACGGGCACAGGACGTCTGTGGGGGACCATTAGAAGCCCCGGGTAAGTTCTTCCCCCTACTCCTACAGTATTCCTTTAAAGCCACACAAATAAAGGTTGGGGTGAGCCAAAAGATAGTGATGATTCTGTTAGTTATACTGTAGTGAAAATCTTTTGCATTTATAAATTGTTTTTGGATTGTGGAAGAGCTCATATGAATCCTTATGGGGAAATTTGCTCTAACATAAGAGTGCTTTGGATTGCCTTCGATTGCTTTGGATTACCAGCGTGTTTCCGGAACAAACTATGCACACAAAGCAAGGTTCAGCTGTAAATCTATCAGCCTTCATATTCCTCTCACTGCAGGTGTAATATAGCCCAAGTTATTCCTACTCCATGCTTGATCTAATGACATCACATAATGCATTCCTCTTAACATGCAAATACTCTGATGATACCTCATGTTATAATGACCCTAAAAGCTCCCAGCCGCCAAAACTCAAGCCCCAGAAAGCCTTCTTAAGACATCCCTCTGGCTTCCTTCACAGCATAAGACAGCTTAAAAAATAAGGAGAGATTTAACTTTGGCTTGTAGAACAAGATTGGAACAAGCTGCTAGCAAGTTAGATTTATGTCTGAGCATCCCCAGTCTGTAGGCATGCCAAGAATCCTGAGTGCCAGGCTCGCTAGAGAGGAAAGATTGTGGAGAGAAAGGGCTCACTAGGAAAGGGAAGAGTGCGGAGAGAAAAGGCTCGCTAGGAGAGGAAAGAGTGTGGAGAGAAAAGGCTCGAGAGGAGAGGAAAAAGAGTGCGGAGAGAAAAGGCTCGCTAGGAGAGGAAAGAGTGCGGAGAGAAAAGGCTCGCTAGGAGAGGAAAGAGTGTGGAGAGAAAAGGCTCGAGAGGAGAGGAAAGAGTGCGGAGAGAAAAGGCTCGCTAGGAGAGGAAAGAGTTTGGAGAGAAAAGGCTCGCTGGGAAAGGAAAGATTGTGGAGAGAAAAGGCTCGCTAGGAAAGGAAAAAGAGTGCAGAAAGAAAAGGCTCGCTAGGCGAGGAAAGAGTGCGGAGAGAAAAGGCTCACTAGGCGAGGAAAGAGTGCAGAGAGAAAAGGCTTGCTAGGCGATGAAAGTTTGGCGAGAAAAGGCTCGCTAGGAGAGGAAAGAGTGCGGAGAGAAAAGGCTCGCTAGGAGAGCAAAGAGTGCGGAGAGAAAAGGCTCGCTAGGAGAGGAAAGAGTGCGGAGAGAAAAGGCTCGCTAGGAGAGGAAAGAGTGCAGAGAGAAAAGGCTCGCTAGGAGAGGAAAGAGTGCGGAGAGAAAAGGCTCGCTAGGAGAGGAAAGAGTGCGGAGAGAAAAGGCTCGCTAGGAGAGGAAAGAGTGCGGAGAGAAAAGGCTCGCTAGGAGAGGAAAGAGTGCGGAGAGAAAAGGCTCGCTAGGAGAGGAAAGAGTGCGGAGAGAAAAGGCTCGCTAGGAGAGGAAAGAGTGCGGAGAGAAAAGGCTCGCTAGGAGAGGAAAGAGTGCGGAGAGAAAAGGCTCGCTAGGAGAGGAAAGAGTGCGGAGAGAAAAGACTCGCTAGGAGAGGAAAGAGTGCGGAGAGAAAAGGCTCGCTAGGAGAGGAAAGAGTGCGGAGAGAAAAGACTCGCTAGGAGAGGAAAGAGTGCGGAGAGAAAAGGCTCGCTAGGAGAGGAAAGAGTGCAGAGAGAAAAGGCTCGCTAGGAGAGGAAAGAGTGCGGAGAGAAAAGGCTCGCTAGGAGAGGAAAGAGTGCGGAGAGAAAAGGCTCGCTAGGAGAGGAAAGAGTGCGGAGAGAAAAGGCTCGCTAGGAGAGGAAAGAGTGCGGAGAGAAAAGGCTCGCTAGGAGAGGAAAGAGTGCGGAGAGAAAAGGCTCACTAGGCGAGGAAAGAGTGCAGAGAGAAAAGGCTCGCTAGGAGAGGAAAGAGTGCGGAGAGAAAAGGCTCGCTAGGCGAGGAAAGAGTGCGGAGAGAAAAGGCTCACTAGGCGAGGAGAGAGTGCAGAGAGAAAAGGCTTGCCAGGCGAGGAAAGAGTTTGGCGAGAAAAGGCTCGCTAGGAGAGGAAAGAGTGCGGAGAGAAAAGGCTCGCTAGGAGAGTAAAGAGTGCAGAGAGAAAAGGCTCGCTAGGAGAGGAAAGAGTGCGGAGAGAAAAGACTCGCTAGGAGAGGAAAGAGTTTGGCGAGAAAAGGCTCGCTAGGAGAGGAAAGAGTTTGGCGAGAAAAGGCTCGCTAGGAGAGGAAAGAGTGCAGAGAGAAAAGGCTCGCTAGGAGAGGAAAGAGTGCGGAGAGAAAAGGCTCGCTAGGAGAGGAAAGAGTGCGGAGAGAAAAGGCTCGCTAGGAGAGGAAAGAGTGCGGAGAGAAAAGGCTCGCTAGGAGAGGAAAGAGTGCGGAGAGAAAAGACTCGCTAGGAGAGGAAAGAGTGCGGAGAGAAAAGGCTCGCTAGGAGAGGAAAGAGTGCGGAGAGAAAAGGCTCGCTAGGAGAGGAAAGAGTGCGGAGAGAAAAGACTCGCTAGGAGAGGAAAGAGTGCGGAGAGAAAAGGCTCGCTAGGAGAGGAAAGAGTGCAGAGAGAAAAGGCTCGCTAGGAGAGGAAAGAGTGCGGAGAGAAAAGGCTCGCTAGGAGAGGAAAGAGTGCGGAGAGAAAAGGCTCGCTAGGAGAGGAAAGAGTGCGGAGAGAAAAGGCTCGCTAGGAGAGGAAAGAGTGCGGAGAGAAAAGACTCGCTAGGAGAGGAAAGAGTGCGGAGAGAAAAGACTCGCTAGGAGAGGAAAGAGTGCAGAAAGAAAAGGCTCGCTAGGAGAGGAAAGATTGTGGAGAGAAAAGGCTCGCTAGGCGAGGAAAGAGTGCGGAGAGAAAAGGCTCGCTAGGAAAGGAAAAAGAGTGCAGAAAGAAAAGGCTCGCTAGGCGAGGAAAGAGTGCGGAGAGAAAAGGCTCGCTAGGAGAGGAAAGAGTGCGGAGAGAAAAGGCTCGCTAGGCGAGGAAAGAGTGCGGAGAGAAAAGGCTCGCTAGGAAAGGAAAAAGAGTGCAGAAAGAAAAGGCTCGCTAGGCGAGGAAAGAGTGCAGAGAGAAAAGGCTCGCTAGGAGAGGAAAGAGTGCGGAGAGAAAAGGCTCGCTAGGCGAGGAAAGAGTGCGGAGAGAAAAGGCTCGCTAGGCGAGGAAAGAGTGCGGAGAGAAAAGGCTCGCTAGGAGAGGAGAGAGTGCAGAGAGAAAAGGCTTGCCAGGCGAGGAAAGAGTTTGGCGAGAAAAGGCTCGCTAGGAGAGGAAAGAGTGCGGAGAGAAAAGGCTCGCTAGGAGAGTAAAGAGTGCGGCGAGAAAAGGCTCGAGAGGAGAGGAAAGAGTGCAGAGAGGAAAGGATATTAACATTCTTCCACCCCCTCAGGTGTGATTCTACATTTCTATTCCACAGGATCCCGCCTCCTCCACCACTCAGCATTAAAAGGTGGGCGCATTCTACGGGAGACATAATGCATACTGATGGGGCTTTTAAATCCTACCTAAGCCCCAAATTAAACAAGGGGCGATCCTCCAGGCACCCGATTAGTGTAAATGAGAAGTATTCATTACAGCGTTGAACTTGTCAAACAGAGGAAAACCCACTGTGTGGCAGAGCCTGTGCACCTATACGGACAGGTTTAAAGGACACCTGAAAAGGAACCAAACAATTTTTATTCATGGTTTCTAATAGCTTTAGGAGCTACCAATTCAATCTACCCACCCCTGAAGCTGATGAAAGCTTTTGTTTGCTCTCTGCTTATGTGTGCAATAAAATAATTACATCAGCCCTTATCTGCCTGAAACTTCTGTGGTTGGGCAGGCGTCGGAAATAGGCTAATAAAGGCCTCTGCTAAACTTTTAAATGTAAAAAAAAAAAAAAAAAAAAAAAATTTAATTTTTATTTTATTTTATTTTTATTAATGATCCACACTGTTGGCATGTTAGATATGCTATTGAGATGTCCTGGATGCTAAAAATGGCGCTTGGTTCACTTGAAGCAAGAGAGGATATGAAGGTTTCCATACTACTTTTCTTTTAAACAATACTAGGTACCTGGCCGTCCTGCTGATCATCTGCCGCTAATACTTTACATAGACCTCTAACAATTATGCAGATCAGGTGTTTCTGAAATTGTCAGATCTGACAAGATTAGCTGCATGCTTGTTTCTGGTGTCTAATTCAGACACTACTGCAGCCAAATAGATCAGCAAGGCTGCCAGGCAACTGGGATTGCAAAAAGAAATAAATTATGGCAGCTTCCATATCACTCTCACTTCAGGTGTCCTTTAAGATCTCAATTGCCTGGCTAGTTACCCTGTGAGCAGATTGAGGTCTTACAGTTGCTCACTGCCAACTTCCTGTGACTAAAAGTCCCACCTCCTCACAGAGACCCATGGCATATCCTTCATTTCACTTCTATACATTGTTTATATTCACTTTTCCTTGTCTGTTGTTAGAACATGACTAGTTTAATCTGAGATTGGGTTTTAAAGAGTATCTCTAAACAAGAAACACTTCTTTATGACCGGCCACTGCTCTATTGCAACACATTTCACTTGTAATGATGTGGCCCACATACCTATAATGATTGGTTATTAATCTGGTCAACTGCTCTTCATTCAAATGAGGAGGGGCTGCGTGTACAGCCAACAGGTAGCCACTGCATCTGTTAAGGCTGGGATAGGGGTGGGGTTTCCAGGCTGCTGCACACTGGCCTCCGGGTGGAGCTTATGAGCTATGGCTCATTTGGCCTTTTTTACACTTGTGTCAGTGCCCATGTCAGAGATGGGACGTGGACACTTCTACGCAGCTAAATCCCTTTATTCGTATCATGCAGGGCTGTGGGGATGTCGTATGCGATTTTCCACCACTTGTGAATTCAGAAGCAGCCTATTGAGTTCCCTGACCTTAGTGGGTTGCCAAAGAACCATCTGCAAAATCATAACGAAAATTCACAGCCAACTTTTATTCATAAGCTCAGCTTTAAGTCACGGCGCCCGCTGCACTTTCCTCATCGCACATTTATATTCACAGCTATTTCAAAAGGAAAGAAAAAAAAGAAGTCCTCCAACACGACTGCAGGCCAAAACCACCCCGAGATGTGTTTCCAAGCATAAAAATGAAACATGCATGGTGTGCGGGTGAACTCACCTACTAACAATGAGAAATATCAGAACACAGACCTATTCACAGCCGGCAGGAATAAAGGCCTTGTAGGAGTTATGTGGGGGAATCCTCAATTAGCTGCATGTCGGAGAAAAAAATATATATAACTACCTCAATTTATCAGAAATGAGTTATAATGTAGATTCTGGGCTCAAGAATGATCCTCCAGATGGCAGATATTAGCATTTAGCCCGGCATTTGTGGGGTTTACTTCTCGCCCAATTGTAGCCTGGCCGAGATTGGCTCTGTGTGGGGATGCATTGTGTGGTAACGGATAGATCATCTACTGCCTTACCTACCGTGTTGTTTTTAGTGTTAAAGAGAAACTCCAACCTAGAATTGAACTTTATCCCAATCAGTAGCTGATACCCCCTTTTACATGAGAAATATAATGATTTTCACAAACAGACCATCAGGGGGCGTTGTACGACTGATATTGTGGTGAAACCCCTCCCACAAGAAGCTCTGGGTACCGCGGTACTCTGGGCAAACTGCCACAATGTAACAATGTTCACAGACAGGAAATGGCTGTTTACAGCTGTCTGTAACAGCCAGAACAGCTAGAAACAGCTACTTAACCTGCCCACAGTAACAATGTCACCATGTAATAAATGTCAGAATGTGAATCTGGGAGAGGAAAGATTTTACAATAAGCAAACACTGACTAAATCATTTATACATAATTATTGTAAAAATGAAGCACTTTTTTTTTTATTACATTATTTTCACTGGAGTTCCTCTTTAAAGGGAACCTAAACAGAGGGATATGGATGTTTCCTTTTAATCAATACCGGTTGCCTGGCAGCCCTGATCTCTGGCTGAAGTAGTGGCTGAATCCTACACCTGAAACAAGCATGCAGCTAATCCAGTCTGACTTCAGTCAGAGCACCTGATCTGCATGCTTGTTCAGGGGCTGTGGCTGAAAGCATTGGAAACACAGGATCAGCAGGAGAGTCAGGCAACTGGTATTATTCTAAAAGGAAAAATCCATATCCTCAGTTTCGGTTCCCTTTATAGTGAACCGAGCACCTTTTTTTTAGCACCCAGTGTATCTCAATAGCACATTAAACATGCATGCCCACAATGTGGCTCATTATATAAAAAATTTACTTTTTACATTTAAAAGTTTAGCATAGGCATTTATCATCCTACTTCCAGGCTTGCTGACCACAGAAATTTCAGGCAGATAAGGACTGATGTCATTTTTTTATTGCACACAATAGCAAGAAGCTTTCATCAGCGAGGAAGAGGAGAGGAGAGGGGGGGGGGGGGGGGGGTTGTGTACTGTGCTTCAAAGAATTTAGGGGAGTCACACCTTCACTGTGGATAAATAATGGGCAGCTAGAAGGGGAGGAGGGGAACATGGCAGCTCCTATAGTGATTTGAGACCAGGAAAAAAAAGTAGCGTTAGGTTAGGTTACCTTTACCTGTAAGATTTAGGAGAAATGTGATATGGCTTCCATCTTTACTGGTTTTCTATGATTCCTAAAAGTGTCATCGCTTCTACCCCTTTTATTTTTCAACCTTGCTCAGTGTTAATTTTTGCAAACATCACATAGAAAATAGGCTTATACTGGGAATACACCATACGTTTCTTCAGCAGATAGAGGTTCGATAGATACATTTCCGACATGTCCGATATGATTTTCAATCGTTTTTCTGATCAATTTCTCATAGAAGTGAATGGAAATTGATGAGAAAAGATAGGAAAACCGATCGAAAATAAGATCGGACAGTAATTCGACTGAAAAATCTCATTGTGTATTCCCAGCATTAAATCCCTGTGTAAACTCTTCAAAGGAAGGGGTTCAATTACCTAATGGTTATAGTAACCTTATCTTATCCAAAATAGGAAGATTTCTGTTATTTGCATGCTGATATAAACTTGTTAATGTAGCTTAAAAAAAAAAGTGTACCCAGACCAGGTAAATTGGGGACACGTAAAGGGCTATAGTAGAGAAAAGGGTTTTTGTTTTTTTAAAAAGGGGGATTAACGGACACACATTTTTAAGGCACCATTTTTGGCTTTTTTTTCCACTTTTGGATGTTACAACCCTCTTTAACCTTCCATGCTTGACGTTTTTGGGTTAAGTTTTACAAAGCCAGTAGCAGCGTTTCCAACATTTATATGTATATGACGAAGAGCAGCCTCCTTGCCTTGAGACGTGGCTGCCCGGCTCCCTCCAGTAGCCCCCGACCCATGTGCTGCGTGATAAATGGAGGGCACCCAGCGCTGTTCCGGGAACAGAGGAGTTGCGAGGCGCAGTATAGAACCTCCATCTCGCACCGCGCAGCTGTCAGTACATCACTTTCCCACCTCTCGCTCAATATATCAATCTGCAGCTCCGGGCAGCTGGTCTGCACCAACCAGGCCTGAGGACCAGAAGCCTCTCGCTGAAAGCACAACGGCCCCAACGAATAATCGAAAGTCATTTACTAGAATACAATTTTACTGCCGCCACGGCCCAATGTGATGCTTAAAGAGCCCAAAACCAACAAACAACGGCCTGGCTTTTATATTTGTATCCATTTACATGGCACCAGTATTCTACACGGCATATATTTGAAGAAGTTCCCAAGCCAATTTAAGCATAAGGTTAAATAACAATAATAAAAACGGTAAATAATTAGCGGTATTACATAATTGGTGAATTTTAACAATAGTCTACAACTTGACTATAATCTAACCTCTCCCCACTCTAACACAGCACCCCCCCCCCCCAGTGGTGCCTAACACTAACACCCCCTGGGGTTGTCGAACCCCAAGTCGTCCCTGGTGGTGCCTATCCCTAACACCACCTCCCCCCCATAGTGCCTAACCCTAACACCGTCTTCCCCACCCCACCCCGGTGGTGCCCAACCCTAAAACCCCGCCCTGGGGGTGCCTAAAGGCACGTACACACGTGCCTTAACACCAACACTCCCCTTGGTGGTGCCTAACCCTAATATCCCCCAGGTGGTGCCTAACCCTAATAACCCCCAGGTGGTGCCTAACCCTGACACCCCCCCCCCCCCCCTTTCTGGTGGTGCCTAATGAAATCACAGCCACCCACTAAATGGCTCGATGGCTATCAATATACGATAAAAAAAAGCACGGCCATAAATGGGAACAATTGTTATTTAACTGCTCCTCTGTCTACAGCCTAGGTTCTCAACGCGTACCCCAGGGGGTACTTCTGATGGGTCCAGGGGGTACTTGGGCCTGATATACTTAACCAAGAATAACAAATTTAGAGATTTAGAAAATTATAAATCTTATTTAAACACCAAATTAGTATTTTAGCTAATTAAAAGCAATAATAAATGCTTGCACATTGTTTAGAACCAATTATCATGTACTACGATTAAATATATATTTGTCAAGGGGTACTTGTGATCATGTTTACTATGCCAGGGGGTACTTGGTGAGTACAGGGTTTTAAAAGGGGTACACACTAATAAAATGTTGAGAAACACTGGTCTACAGCACTGCACAGAGTGCAACAGAGACAATAAGAAGAACCATGGACAGCCCAAAAAGCCCTCTTACAAAAAAAGTGATGCTACGGTAAATATACATTTTGCCTTCTTAAAACAGAAGGTACTTGCGATTATTCAGATTTAATTCCTGGTAAACACAATGCAATTTCCTGTCAGATTGGCAGTCGAATTGATAATTTTTGACAGGTCCGATCTGATTTCCAATCATTTTTCTGATCACCTTTCCGATCACTTCTATACAGAATTGATCAGAAAAACTATTGGAACTGTTGAACATTATTGATTCAACAGTAAATTGCATTGTGTCTACCAGGCATAAAGCAAAGTGGTGTAGTGGTCAGCGCTCTCGCCTTGCAGCGCAGGGTCCACCGTTCTACACTGTCTGCACAGAGTTTGTAGGTTCTCCCCGTGGCTGTGTGGGTTTTCTCCGGGGACTCCGGTATCCTCCCACATCCCAAAAACATACAGATAAGTTAATTGGCTCCCCCTAAATTGGCCCTAGACTACAGTACTTACTCTACATAATATAGACATATGGCAATGGTAGGGATTAGATTGTGAGCTCCTTTGAGGGACAGTTAGTGACAAGACAATATATATATATATATATATATATATATATATATATATATATATATATATATATATATATATATATATATATATATATATATATATATATATATATATATATACACAATGTACAGCGCTGCGTAATATGTCGGCGCTATATAAATACATAATAATAATAATAATAATAATAATAATAAATATAGTTTTTTTTCTGTACAGTCCTGCAGAAGATGTCGGCGCTATACAAATAATAATAATAACAATAAGGTAATAGTGAAGCATCCTGGGGAAAACAGAGTCTCTTTACGCTTCCTTGGTACAGCGCTGACAAATCCCCCCCCGCCCCCCCCCCCCTGACAACCCCCCTCCCCCCCCCCCGCTAAAATACCAAACATTGTGTAATGTATGGATATTTATTGATCAGATATGTTGGGTTTAAAATGAAGGGAAACAAGGACGGATTTAAAGGACAACTGTAGTGACCGGTATATGGAGGCTGCCATATTTATTTCATTTATTTATTGTATTTATAAAGCGCCAACATATTACGCAGCGCTGGACATTAGTTTAGGTTACAGACAATATTTAGGGGTCACATACAGCAATATGACAATACAGGAATACAAGAAAGACCAGATGACACAGCACAGTATGAGTACCAGGTAATGCTTAGTCAGTCACCGGATGGGAGCCTGGAGATTAGGCAAGTTAGGTTCACTCAGATGCATAGCATTGGTTCCTTTTAAGTAATACCAGTTGCCTGGCTGTCTGGCTGATCCTCTGCCTCTAATACTTTTAGCCATAGACCCTGAACAAGCATGCAGCAGATCAGGTGTTTCTGACATTGTCAGATCTGACAAGATTAGCTGCATGTTTGTTTCTGGTGTGATTCAGACACTACTGCAGCCAAATAGACCAGCAGGGCTGCCAGGCAACCGGTATTTTTTAAAATCAAATTAATATGGCAGCCTCCACATACCTCTCACTTCAATTTTTAATGAAAGTGGATGAATCAGTAACAATGTAAATGTGCGTGTATGTATGTGTGCATACTGCTACTTGTATAGGAAAAGTGGCTTCTTAGATTTCTCTAGGGAGGTTTAATAATCGTATTATTATTACTTTATTATTGATCAGAGGGGCAGTTTGAAGGTAATGTAGTGATGTTATGCTAGAAATGTACTTGTCCATTAAGATGTGCTGGTATTAAAGGGATTCTGAAGTGAAAAGAAACTTTTCTGATGAGATAGTGATGTATGTGTAGTACAGCTAAGAAATAGAACATTAATGGCACAGATATGAGTCTCAGATTGTTTCCAGTACAGGAAGAGTTAAACTTCAGTTATCTATGCAAGAGCTTCTCTGGGCTCTCCTAATTCAGTCAGCTACAGTGCTATTTTCTGGAGCACTTATACATCAAAGAAACGGTGAAAGACAACTTCAGATAAGATTTTACTGCAGGGAAGTTCAAAGGGTATGACCTGCTCTGCTCGGTTTCATCATTTAAAATACAGAGTTTAGTTGTAAACTGCAAATATTAGAGAACTAGCAGATGGCCCGGCATTGCCCGGTAATGTATTTGGCTAGTGTCGGCACCGCCCACTTTTTATAACCCTAACGCACAATTACTCAATGACCTAGTTTGTGAGCTTTGCGGTCTTTGGCATCAATAATCTGCATTGAAATGAAACAAATTTGATTGGCTGTTTGAGGCTCCACCCCCTTTTTTGACTTTGAACCCCAGTCACCCAATTACCAACTGTACCAGGTTTGAGGCTTGTGCCATTAATAGTGCAAGAATGGCAGCAATTACCGTAAATATTCCCTTTGAAAATTCAATAGGTGAATTTTGATTGGCTTTTGTAGGCTCCACCTACTTTTCTAAATATTAATCCCAGTCACCAACTGCGCAAAGTTTGAGAACCCTGCCATTAAGGCCCGGTTTACATCTGTATTTGCCAAAGGAACCGGCCGTACGGTTCCGTGGTCAGTTCCGCTGAATGGACCCAAAAAAACCAACAACAATGCAGTAGGACCCAATTTTCCAGACCATTTCACAAAGCGGAATGAAAACGGAAGGTTTTGCAGCTACATAGGAACAAATAGAAAACTGACAGTTTGCAGCACGCTGGCTGTAAAATGGACTTTTTTTTACCTGGTCCTGATGGCGGATCCGTACGGCCGGGCTCTGCAAAAACGTAGACGTGAACTGGGCCTTACAGTGTAAGAATGGCTGCAGTTTACATTTTCCCAGTGAAATTTGTATTCATCTCCGCCAACTTTTTGGTTAGGGGGATAAAAAGTATCCTATATGATATTCCAGGTAATGTACAATGTGTGCGCCAAAATTCATTCAAATCCGTTCAGCCATTGCTGTGTGATTGAGTAAAACATCCAAACTTTCAAATTTATATTAGTGAGATGATTGAATGTTATAAAAAAAAAATAGCTATATAGCAAAGTAAAAATAGGAGACTCTTTCCTTTGCAATTAATGTTCTATTAATTATCCGTACTACACATGCAATTCATTATATCATAAGGTTTTTTCTCCGTTTTAGTGTCGCTTTCACATGATGCAACTCTTCCCCCTCCAGCCAGCGATCTCATTCGTATTGGCTCCACGTCCAGACTGGACAGCGAGCTCGCTGGCCACAAGAAATGTTATTATAGCCGGGTAACGACATCCATTAGCAGGCGATCAATGCCTAATCGCCAGGAGAGGGGGCTGCGATGGACAACTGTCAATAACCCGCACTTTTATTTCCCCTCTTTTTTTACAAAATAGCAATGAATCACAATCAACCATAATCGATAATTGTAGCCTCTATCGATCGCTGGCTGGTTGGTTAGGCCGCGAGGTCTGGGAGATTCATGGCGTGATCACTGGTGGCTGGGGGCTGCGTTTCACCGCGATCCGTCACTAGAAAGACTTCGTTCCTGGAGGAATGACTTGGTCACAAACGACATATCAGAAATGCCTGTCATACCCGTGGCTTGTTGCCATACACAAGGCAACCACTGAGCAAATAACCAATATCGATGGAGAGTCAGGGCCTACCCAAACCAACGATTGCTCAGATGTGTCTAACCAGCAGTGCACCATGTACAAAAGCCCCATTTTTCCACCATGTGCAACAGACCCCTGTTCTGTGTAGTGCGCACACACTGTACAGACTGCTCACACTTTGCACACAATTGTATAATCTATATGCACTGTACTCATACTGTACATACTCACACACTGCACTCACACCATACAAAGTACATACAGTAATATACTGTACACACACAATGCACTCACACTGTACAAAGAACACATACAATGAGTACACACAGTAATACACTACACACACACACACAATGAGTACACAGTAATACTCTGTACTCACACACTGCACTCACACTGTACAAAGTGTAAACATTAACACTGCACTCACACTGCATACACACACTCCACACAGAACACATACTACACAATGCACACAGATTAATACAAAGACACACATATTGCAGACCGTACATATAATATAATGTACAGCCAGAAATACATTGTATACACACACTGTACTCACACAGTAATACTTTACAACATACACATTTAAAATGCTTCAAAGTGACCACACAGTAATACCCAGTATACACACAAATAGTGCACTCACACAGTAATACACTACATAATACTACATATACACCATAAACACAAAAACACACGCAGCTCATATATACATACACAGATCATACACTGTACACACACACACTGCTCATACACTGTACACACACACACACTGCTCATACACTGTATACACACACACTGAGCACATACTGTATACACACACACACACACACTCTGTGCTGATACACTGTACACACACACTGTGCTCATACACTGTATATATATATATATATATATATATATATATATATATATATATATATATATATATATATATATACACACACACACACACTGTGCTCATACACTGTATAGACACACACTGAGCACATACTGTGTACACACATGAGCTCATACACTTTATACACACACACACACACACACACACACACACACACACTCAGCTCATACTGTATATACACACACTCTGTGCTCATACACTGTATATACACACACACACACACACTGAGCTCATACTGGATACACACATACACTTTATACACACACAATGAGCTCATACTGTATATACACACACACTCTGTGCTCATACACTGTACACACTACACAAACACACACACACACAGTGCTCATACACTGTATATATACACACACACACACACACACACACACACACAGTGCTCATACACTGTATATATATACACACACACACACACTGAGCTCATACTGGATACACACACTGTGCTCATACACACACAGAGCTCATACTGTATATACACACACACACAGTGCTCATACACTGTATACACACACACTGTGCTCATACACTGTATATACACACACACACACACACACACACACACAGAGCTCATACACTGTATATATACACACACACACACACACACTGAGCTCATACTGGATACACACACTGTGCTCATACACACACAGAGCTCATACTGTATATACACACACACACTGCGCTCATACACTGTAAACACACACACTGCATACACACACACTGCATACACACACACACTGCATACACACACACTGCATACACACACACACACACACACCACTCTCCTCTGTGTAAACCAGATCTGTCATCTCTCAGGAAGGAGTACGCAGCCAGGTAACCCAGCTAGAGGAAGTTAATTGGCTGTATTCTCACAAGGCTGCTTTCATGTGACAGACATCAGTGGCTCAGCAGCTCAGCCAGGAGGCAAGCAGAAGCCTCAAACAGGAGAAGCCTGGATGGGGGGGGGGGGGGGGGGGGGATCAAGGGGGCTTCAGCAGTAAGCAGAAGGGGAGCTCATGTTAACCCCATGCTGAATGAATTCCTGAACAGTATCGCAGACCATACACAACCCATATATAGCACAATGCAATACAAACACATAAAAACACAACACAACCCAGCCCATACACATCCCATACACATCCCAAACACAGCAGAACACCACAACACAGCCCATACACAGCACAAACACAGCAGAACACCACAACACCGCCCATACACAGCAGAACACAGCACAAACACAGCACAAACACAACCCATACACAGCACAAACAGCAGAACACAACTCAACACAGCCCATACACAGCCCATACACAGCCCATACACAACCCATACACAGCAGAACACAACTCAACACAGCCCATACACAGCACAAACACAGCAGAACAACACAACACAGCCCATACACAGCACAAACACAACCCATACACAGCCCATACACAGCCCATACACAGCCCATACACAACCCATACACAGCCTAAACAGCCCATACACAGCCCATACACAGCCCATACACAGCCCATACACAGCCCAAACACAACACAGCCCATACACAGCCCATACACAGCCCATACACAGCCCAAACAAAGCAGAACACCACAACACAGCCCATACACAGCACAAACACAGCAGAACAACACAACACAGCCCATACACAGCCCATACACAGCAGAACACAGCCCATACACAGCAGAACACAGCCCATACACAGCAGAACACAGCCCATACACAGCCCATACACAGCCCATACACAGCCCATACACAGCCCATACACAGCCCATACACAGCCCATACACAGCCCATACACAGCCCATACACAGCCCATACACCGCCCATACACAGCCCATACACAGCCCATACACAACCCATACACAGCCCATACACAGCCCATACACAGCAGAACACAACTCAACACAGCCCATACACAGCACAAACACAGCAGAACAACACAACACAACCCATACACAGCCCATACACAGCCCATACACAACCCATACACAACCCATACACAGCCTAAACAGCCCATACACAGCCCATACACAACACAGCCCATACACAGCCCATACACAGCAGAACAACACAACACAGCCCATACACAGCCCATACACAACCCATACACAGCCCATACACAACCCATACACAGCAGAACACTCAACACAGCCCATACACAGCAGAACACAACTCAACACAGCCCATACACAGCACAAACACAGAAGAACAACACAGCCCAGCCCATACACAGCCCATACACAGCCCATACACAGCCCAAACAGCAGAACACAACTCAACACAACTCAACACAGCCCATACACAGCACAAACACAGCAAAACACAACACAAACCATACACAACCCATACACAGCACAAAAAAGCGCAACAAAACACAGCTTATACACAACCCATATACAGCACATACCAGGGCTGTGGAGTCGGTCCAAAAATCCACCGACTCCTCAGTTTAGGATTCCACCGACTCCGACTCCACGACTCCTCTAATTTGCATATTACAATTTTGTTGATTAAAAGTATGTAACATGAAATTCGTCTCTTAACTGCCAACGCTTAGGAATTTTACAAGACAACTGAAGTGAGAAGGATATGTAGACTACTATATTTATTCCCTTTAGACTAAAACTAGTCCTTGGTAAGAGTACTTGTAAAAGGTACAACCGGAACAAAGAACATCTATCAAGTGTGGGTGCATGTAAGAATGATGTGCAGGTACTCTGCAGGGGAATGAGGAGATTGTAAACAGACAACACCTCTGTGTTCAACGTGCACAGCATTCTCAGTGGATTCCCTGCAGCTCTGTGGGGAGTGCATATGTAGAGTATAGTACTACTGTGTAACAAAGTAAACCTGAGACAGATGAAATTAAAGTTTTATACATACCTGGGGCTTCCTCCAGCCGCCTTCAGGATAATCAGTCCCTCGTTGTCCTCCTCCACCACCTGGATCTTCTGCTATGAGTCCAGGTACTTGAGTCAGTCAAGCGTAGTGCGCATGCACACACTCCGCCGCCAGGAGCATACTACACCTGTGCAGCACTATTGCGCAGGTGCAGAATGTTCCTGGCTGTGGGAGCGGCATGCGGCCGGACAGCGCTGACTGGCTGAATTACCAGGACTCATAGCAGAAAATCCGGGTGGTGGAGGACAGTGAGGGACTGATTAGCCTGAAGGGGGCTGGAGGAAGCCCCAGGTATGTATAAAACTTTACTTTTCATCCGTCTCAGTTACCCTTTAATTTGTAGTCACCAAACCAAATTTTAACAACATATCAAATTATTTGATTTCATCAGCAAAGGGAGTGCATACATTTCCATAAATCAGCATCAATGCAGAATTATTTCCATCTCATTGACCATCTCTATTAGTGACACAGCTACACATCAGGCTTTATTCTTACAGCATAGATGTTATTTAGTATATATAAGAGATTCCTGTGTACACATCATATATACAGTCACAATCAGATATGTATATCTGACCTTAAAAATACGGGGACTGCTTTATTGAAGCAGCACAAGTAACTAATTTTGATTGGTTTATTTCATTTTTGTGGACTAAGCACAGCTATTACTGTGTATATACTGTATATATACACTTTATTTTTAATGACTATTATCTGAGAAATAGAACATTTTATCATATTTTCTATTTTAATTACAGTTACAAATTCATTAGGAGTTGGAGTCGGTGCATTTTTTCCCGACTCCGACTCCAGGCACCCAAAATTGCCCGACTCCACGACTCCGACTCCACAGCCCTGGCACATACACAGCACAATACAGCGCAACAAAACACAACCCAAATACAGCACAAACACAGAACAAACAGCAGAACACAACACAGCCCATACACAGCACAAACACAGCAGAACACAATGCAACACAGCCCATACACAGCACAAACACAACACACCATACACAGCACAACAAAACACAGCCCACACATAACCCATATACAGCACAAACAGAGAACAAGCAGAAGAACACAACACTACCCATACACAGCACAAACAGCAGAACACAACACAGCCCATACACAGCAGAACACAACACAGCCCATACACAGCAAAACACAACAACAACAACAACACACACACAGCCCATACACAGCACAAACTCAGAACAAACACAGCAGAACACAACGCAACACAGACAAAAAAACAGCACTACACAGCACATACACAAAACAACCCAACACAACACGGCACAACACAGCAAGCACAACAAAACACAACACAATTAAAGGGTGAGCTGGGTAGCATTATGTCAGCAGACACTGACTGAAATATAATTACATCAATAATTTATATAGCACTAACACCTTCTGCAGCACTTTACAGAGTACATAGTCATGTCACCGACTGTCCTCAGAGGAGCTCACAGTCTTATCCTTCCCAGCAGCAGGCGTGTCCCCAGATCCCATCAACAACAACAACAAAGCAGCAGGTGTGTCCTGGGGTCCATCAACAACCCAGCAGCAGGTGTGTCCCTGGGGTCCATCAACAACCCAGCAGCAAGTGTGTCCCGGGGTCCATCAACAACCCAGCAGCAAGTGTGTCCCCGGGTCCATCAACAACCCAGCAGCAAGTGTGTCCCCGGGTCCATCAACAACCCAGCAGCAAGTGTGTCCCTGGGGTCCATCATCAATAACCCAGCAGCAGGTGTGTCCCTGGGGTCCATCATCAACAACCTAGCAGCAGGTGTGTCCCCAGGGTCCATCATCAACAACCCAGCAGCAGGCGTGTCCCCGGGGTCCATCATCAACAACCCAGCACCAGGCGTGTCCCCGGGGTCCATCATCAACAACCCAACAGCAGGCGTGTCCCGGGGTCCATCAACAACCCAGCAGCAGGTGTGTCCCCGGGTCCATCAACAACCCAGCAGCAGGCGTGTCCTGGGGTCCATCAACAACCCAGCAGCAGGCGTGTCCTGGGGTCCATCAACAACCCAGCAGCAGGCGTGTCCTGGGGTCCATCAACAACCCAGCAGCAGACGTGTCCCGGGTCCATCAACAACCCAGCAGCAGACGTGTCCCCGAGTCCATCAACAACCCAACAGCAGGCGTGTCCCCGGGTCCATCAACAACCCAGCAGCAGGTGTGTCCCTGGGTCCATCAACAACCCAGCAGCAGACGTGTCCTGGGGTCCATCAACAACCCAGCAGCAGACGTGTCCTGGGGTCCATCAACAACCCAGCAGCAGACGTGTCCTGGGGTCCATCAACAACGCAGCAGCAGACGTGTCCTGGGGTCCATCAACAACCCAGCAGCAGACGTGTCCTGGGGTCCATCAACAACCCAGCAGCCGGCGTGTCCCCGGGTCCATCAACAACCCAGCAGTAGGTGTGTCCCCGGGGTCAATCAACAACCCAGCAGCAGGCGTGTCCTGGGGTCCATCATCAACAACCCAGCAGCAGACGTGTCCCGGGGTCCATCATCAACAACCCAACAGCAGGCGTGTCCCCGGGTCCATCAACAACCCAACAGCAGGCGTGTCCCCGGGTCCATCAACAACCCAGCAGCAGGCGTGCCCCCAGGTCCAAAAACAACCCAGCAGCAGGTGTGTCCCCGGGTCCATCATCAACTACCCAGCAGCAGGCGTGTCCCCGGGTCCATCATCAACTACCCAGCAGCAGACGTGTCCCAGGGTCCATCATCAACCCAGCAGCATGCGTGTCCCGAGGTCCATCAACAACCCAGCAGCAGGCGTGTCCCAGGGTCCATCAACAACCCAGCAGCAGGCGTGTCCCAGGATCCATCAACAAGACATGTAAAGTCTTCTGCACCGGGGAGAGCCTAGGGGAGGCACACTTTACATTATGACAGTAGGGGAACAGGGCCGGGGGGGGGGGGGGGTGCGTCACTTGTCTCTATATTGCACACTATTACTGCCCCACATTCGATCAACCACAACAGCCAGACATCTTGAAGCATGTCCCATCTCGCAGCATGTCGATCGGGCATACTCTTGGCAACAGATTTTGATCCAATTTGATATTATCGAATCTAATAGTCAATTGGCCACCAAGCCGATAGATGTATGGCCACCTTTAGAAGGTAAAGTCCTTAACCTCCTTAGCGGTAACCCCGTGCTGGACACTGGGTAAGCCACCGCGGAGGATACCTCAGGCCCTGCTGGGCCGATTTGCATATTTTTTTTTCAGACACGCAGCTAGCACTTTGCTAGCTGCGTGATTGTTGCGATCGCCGCCGATGCGCCACTACCCGCCGCGATACAGCCCCCCCCCCCCCGTATACCCCTTGCGCAGCCTGGAAGTACACAGTATATAAACAGGCAGTGCGGGATTAGGATATTTAGTAAGGAGTAAAACTAGACGCAAGGTTGAAGGGTGTATGGCCTAAGATAGAGTATATGCTTGTCGGAAAAGGTGGGTTTTGAGGGAGCGTTTAAAGATTTCAATGGTGAGAGAGTGGCGGATGTGCTGTGGAAGGGCATTGCAGAGGACGGGTGAGTCACGTGAGAAGTCCTGTACATGTGAATGTGAGAATGTAATTTTAGGAGAGGATAAAAGAAGCTTGTGTGCAGATCTGAGTTTGCGGTTGGGTTGGTATCTGGAAACTAGTGAGGAGATGTACAGGGGAATTCTTGACCCTTTTTAGCCCTTTCCTGCTCTCAGAAGCCATTTAATGACAGGAAAGTGTTTTATGGCTGTAATTACTTATTGTCTGAGGTTTTTGCTATAGTCTGACCCGGTCCCGACCTGGACAGAAACTGTCACTTGCATACCTGATGTTTAACTCTTTCAGGCAGAGAAAGTAAAAAAAAAAAAAAAAGGAACACAGCCTAGTTATTTGTGTGCCTGGCACTGTACATACACATGTCTATCTCATCATGTCACCTCGGTTGTCCTTTAAATTTGGTCTTTACAGTTTCTTGGACATCATGTCTGTCTTGCTGGGTTGCCTACAGTATAAACTGCACTGTGTTAAGCATGGAATTCAGATTGGAGTGACTGACAGCTGGTTAACCTGCTTAATCACTCTTTAATTAAATCCCTTTGCATTCAAATTAAGTAGCTAATACTGAACACACACACCAGGCATGGAAGCGTGTGAATAACGGGAGTGTGGAGGCGATGTGCGGGATCTCGTGGTGTTCGGGGTGTGTGGGTTGGGGGCTACCTGAAGCTTTGTAATGCAGAACAGCAACATGAAGATTATGGAGCAGATGCATCATGGGAGGGATAGAGAATGATGAATCACTCCTAGCCATTATGCCGCAATACCACAGTAAGCACTTCCAGGCTCAGTCCGCCCAAAAGACACCCCAGCACAACTCCACAAAGGCAAATTCACAAAGCGATTGTGTTGTTGGATATAAGTACAAAGGTTTGAACAGAGGCGCCAAAGTAGAATAAAAACGTCTAAAATCAGTTTTAAAAAAGGGGGAAGTTGTTGGACTTACCTCCCTCAAGGTAAAACAGACAATGATTCGTTATCTTGTAAGAAAAATAACATTTAATTAAGGCTCCAATATGCAACGCATTTCACGGGCAAGGTCCCGCTTCATCAGGCAATCAATGGAGAAATAGGAACTAGTTGTTGTCTGTATCAGAGGCGCTCGGCTGTGATACAGACAACAACTAATTCCAATTTCTCCATTGATTGCCTGATGAAGCGGGACCTTGCCTGTGAAACGCGTTGCATATTGGAGCCTTAGTTAAATGTTATTTTACTGACAAAATAACGAATCATTGTCTGTTTTACCTTGAGGGAGGTATGTCCACCAACTTCCCCCCTTTTTAAACTGATTTTAGACGGTTTTATTCTACTTTGGCGCCTCTGTTCAAACCTTATCTAAACTTTAGATAATATATATATACAAGTTACTTGTTATAGTTTTTCATCTCGCATCCGCTTTAAACATTCCGTATGCAAGTGACAGTTTCTGTCCGGGTCGGACTGGGTCAGACTATAGCATAACCCTCGATGATAAGGAATTACAGCCATAAAACACTTTCCTGTCAGTAAATGGCTTCTGAGAGCAGGAGAGAGATACAAAAGGGTCAATAATTCATAGACTGGACCTCTGGCATACTTCAATTAAGAAATCATTGAGCAGAGTCAATGAAACAGTAGAAACTTAAAAACTAGAACTAGACTATGGGATATCTAAAAAAAAAAAAAAAAGTCATTTTTAGGAGAAGGAGGATAGATACAATTGTTTTTCTCATCAGTTTATTTTCACCTTGGGTGTCCTTTAAGTGACATATAGTAGAATACAGTAAATGGATACCCACATTTTATGGCGATTTTCCTGGTTTCATCATCAGAAACTCTTCTATAGCTATATATTGGTATGTAGCTCCACCCTTCTAGTATTGTTTAGCCTAGGCTGTTCAGCTATGCTGAATTCTCCTCAGAGCATTCTGGGAGACCAGATGTTTCTGCTGGATTTGGAACACACAGTAAACAAGAATTCAGCAGTTTAACACCTGGCAGCACTTAACCCCTTCAGGACTGACCACTCTGGTTACAATAAGGACAAAAGCAGTCTCTAGGGTCTAGTGCTTCCCCCTCCCCCCCCCTTTACTATATAATCCATGATGATCTAGTTGTCCCCTCCCCCTTCCCTAAACATTCCCTGGAGGTCTTGTAGTCCCTCCCCCCATGGAGAGATCGGCAGCAGGAAGCAAGACTGGGTAAGTATTACTCGCTTGTTGAGCGGATAATTCTATGAAGTGTCATCAGCACATATGCTACTTATTCTGCTTTGCTTGCACTTAGGCCAATCAAAATGTACTTTATGCTTTCATCAGGATTGGCCAGTTTCTAAGTTGCCTATCATTTGCACTCAAATTCACACGCAAGCAGAAACATTTCTCAATGACTACTAGATGGTATATTTAGAGCAGAGTCTGGAGATAGACTTGAATGCGCTTTTTAATTACATTTTACTGTGCGATTGAAGTATATAAAAAAAAACAAAAACAAAAATTAAAAAAATACCACATTTCCTCCAATAGTTGGGAACTGTGAACTCTGGGAGGTCATTTCAGAAAATTGATTAACTTTCCTATACAATTTCTCACAGCCGTATACAACCAATACGCTGCCGGCATGCTGACGGCTGATCCTCCTGCTGCGGAGGGAGAGAGGCCGAAAGAGGTGTGAAATGAATTTCGCAGGAACCTCGGCAGATGCAGCTTCCACGTCACGGCCGTGCTCACAGAACTCCAGACCGTGGAAAAATAAAGAGAAGATAACTCTGTATGCTGCACACGATAAAATGCGCTTACAATAACCCCGAGTGTAAAAGAACACACAGCTTCCAGTATGGCCAGACTGGTAGCTAGAGTACATATTGCGGCACCGCGCAGTCTACTGGACGCCAGATAGAACGCAAGGTTAAAGGACCACTTCCGCAAAAAAAAATGTAAAATTCAAGTAAACACATACTAATACTTTCAGAGTAAAATGGTAATTTGGTGCCTCTGATTTGAATGCAGGGTGTGCATGTTGCCTATTCGTAGGCTCTGCACACTTATGCAGCTAGTCATTAGGATGCAATTTGTCTTAAAGAGTAACTGTCAGGCTGCAAAAGCTAATTTAAACCTCTATTCTCCTGTGTTAAACAGTTTAGAAGGAAGCCAAAAAGGCAATACTGAAGTTAAAAATCTCTCTTACTTTTGATGTTTGCTGAACAGCAAGGCTGTTATTCCCAAGCTCTTAAAAGGACAAGAGGCCGCATAACAAACTGCAAAGCATTCTGGGGCTACTTCTCCCCACCTTGGGTCCTCCCCTCGGCTGCTAGTGAGAAGTTACAGGCTCATGTTACAACAGCATGTAACTCACAGCACTGAAAAATCTCAGGGCAGAGTATACTGCAGGAGTCCGCTATTGTTCCTAGCCACATGGCTAATTAATATTCACTGCACAGTAGTGTTGTCTTTTTCTGAGTGGAATCATCAGGAAGCAGGGAGGACATGAGGACACATTTGGCTTCATAGGAGACAGACAAACATGGAACCTGCCATGAGCTGTCAGGAGCATCATTCTCTGCATATACTATATAAAAATTATGTGAAATCCAAACGTGGACAGTGAAATGCATATGTAATGTAAGTACAGCCTATATTTAGCTACTGATATATGTGTTTTGTTTTCTCTGAGACCCTATACCTAACAGCTCCTCTTTATGTAGTGCTGCCTTTCTCCACTGTATACTTTTCTCCAATGTTGCTGTCACTCAGGCATTGTTCACATTGTGTTCAGCTTGCGTGTCTGTCTGCGGTGGGCTTTTTTTGCGCGTTTTATCCCGCAACTTTCTGCACGGTCGCTCGTTTTTTGTGGCAGTTCTTGTAGGCGCTTTTGCAGAGCGCTTCAGTCTTTTGAGCAGGAAAAAATAAAAAACGGAATAAATACAATGTATTTTTTTTTTTAAAAACGCTCACGCAATCACCTGCCAAAGCAATTTTGTGAGCGTTTTTCCTATACCTTCCATTGAGGCAAATCGCCTCAAAAATGGCTCAAGCAGCGCTTTTTGAATAGAAACCGCTCTGATAAGAACTCTCTCTCAGAGAATCATTGCACAAGCGCTTTCACGGCGATTTTGAAAATCACCTGCGATTAAAATATTACAAAAAACGCCTATAATGTGAACAAGGCCTTACAGTAGTTAGTAGAAATCTGACAGAACTAGCAGGTTTTGGACTATCCCATCTCCTCGTGAAAGATTCTTAGCATGGCCTTTATTCTTTGTAAAACTTTTGAAGATAAATAAAACCCTGAGAACCACCATAAGAAGATGGGCTACTCCAAAACCTGTCAGTTCTGTCAGATTGATAGTACCTACTATAAGTGACAGCAGCAAAGGAAAAAGTAAATCGCATGCTCATGTTACTTGTAAAAAAATTCAGATAAGAAGTGCATTTTTTCCTATGTATTTTACATTTTACAATTTTCGCGATAGTGGTCGTAGTGGTGACAGTATTAATAATGTTGCATTGCCGATATTTGACTTTAGAGATGTAACCCCTCCCCTATTCTCCCACTGCCTAAGACTAGCACCCATCCCCCTGGTACTCCCACCCCAAAGCCACAAACAACCAAAACTCAGCGATTGAAAGTACTAGCACAATACCCGATAAGCTAGTGTAACTCTAGCCTTTGTACCGGTACTAGTAGCCTATCTAACCAGTATTGGGAGCATCGTTCAACTGGAAAAAAAAAAAGTTTATACAAAAAGCAATCTGACAACGCGTTTCAAGGGTCATGGCCCGATTCCTCAGGTCAATACAAAATGCCTTGATAGCATAGGGGAGAGGATAGGCGACTCTAATCCTACTCTATCCCCTTTGCTATCAAGGCATTTTGTAATGACCTGAGGAAGCGGGCCATGACCCGTGAAACGAGTTGTCAGATTGCTTTTTGTATAAAAACTTTTTTCCCAGTTGAACTGGTGTCTATATCTTCTGGAGAGGTAAGCAATTACCTCTTTTTATTATATAATTTTTTATTTGCATTTGAACCAGGGCTGTGGAGTCAGTACAAAAATCTTCCGACTCCAACTCCTCAGTTTCTGAAACCACGACTCCGGGTACCCAAAATGGCTCAGACTCCGACTCCTCGACTCCTTAGTCTAATACTTAACAGGGCTGTGGATTTTGTACAGAAATCATCCGACTCCGACTCCTCAGTTTATGAAATCAACGACTCCGACTCCAGGTGCCCAAAATTGCCCCGACTCCTCGACTCCGACTCCACAGCCCTGGAAAATACCAAAATAGAACACACATTGGGCGCCTCCATCCTACCCATTACCAGTCAAGACCTCCTTTGGAGGTAATAGCTTTGCAGTTTTTCTGGAAAGTCTATCGTACTACAGTGCAGCGACCATCCAGTATCCAGCAGAGCCTGGAGTACAGAGCAGGGACAGCTAATTCCCTGCAGGCCTATACGGTGGTTACAGTAACTGCGAGTATATATTTATATGATTCTATCCTCCCTATACCTAACGATACTGCACCATTGGGCTCCCGGTCTCTCCCTACTTCTCACCTAGGTATTCTTGGCCCTTACAAGAATCACCAAAAGGAAAAAAATCCTACAGAGCAGAAAGTGGCTGAGAAGAGGAAGGTGGAGTTGAGCGTTTAGCAGGAGTAGAGTGCAGCAGGGAAGCAGTACGAGAACAGGGAGTGGCTGGGGAGACATATGAAGGTGGAGTGTTTAGCAGGAACCAAGTGGAGCAGGAAAGACGTAGCAGAGCAGGAAGTGCGGTTGGAGCATATGAGGGTGGGGTTGGAGTGTTAGCAGGAGCAGGGTGGAGCAGGGAAGCAGTAGCAGAACAGGGAGTGGCTGGGGAGACATATGAAGGTGGAATTGGCATATTAAGCCTCGTACACTGACTTAAGTCGGCTGAGGCAACCGATAACGAATGCTTCAGCCAACAATCAGGCGTGTGTACAGTACCCAGCGATCCCCGATGCACAACCCGCGAGCAATCCGCCGGATTTATCTACTCAACCCTTAGCAACGACTATCTCCCCGCCGATCACATTATTTGCGCCTCTCTCCTGTGTGATGTCAGGCATGCGCCGCACCTGGCCCCCATACACCATATAGCAACGCAGTGTGCCTTCCTCTTCACAGCTGACACGCAAGTATGCAGCCCAGTCCAGCTAGTGATCCCCATCGGGTGACTACAGTTGGGCATGTGTACGCAACCCTTAGAGGACATCAGAGGTGAAAATAACCCGATGAGAAAAACAATTGTGCCTATCCTCAGTCTCCTAAAAATGACTTTTTTAGTTGCCCCACGGTTTTAATTTTATATTTAAACCTAGTTTCTACCGATTCATTGTCTCTGCTCAATGACACCTTCACTGAATTGTGTCAGAGCTCAAAATCTATGAATTATTGACCCTTCTTATCTCTTGCCTGCTCTCAGAAGCCCTTAACTGTCAGGAAAGAGTTTTATGGCTGTAATTACTTATCATTGAGGGTCATGCTATAGTTTGACCCAGTCTGACTCAGGCAGAAACTGTCACTTGCATACCTGATGTTTAACTCTTTCAGGCAGAGAAAAAAAAAAAGGGGGAACACAGCCTAGTTATCTGTGTGCTAGGCACTGTACATACACACGTCTATCTCATCATGTCACTTTGGTTGTCCCTTAAAGGGCAACTGAAGCAAGAGGTATATGGAGGCTGCCATATTTATTTCCTTTTAATCAATGCACATTGCCTGGCTGTCCTTTTGATCCTCTGCCTTTAATACTTTTAGCCACAGACCCTGAACAAGCATGCAAAAGATCAGGAGTTTCTGACATTATTGTCAAATCTGACAAGATTAGCTGCATGCGTGTTTCTGGTGTTATTCAGACACTACTGCAGCCAAATAGATCAGCAGGACTGCCAGGCAACTGGTATTAAATATGGCAGCCTCCATATTCCTCTCACTTCAGTCCTTTAACCACATAACGACCAGCTAACGCCGATAGGCGGCGGCTGGTCGTTTGTGGATTTCCATGGAAACGGCTGCTCCATGGTTCCATGTCAGTTCACGGAGGGTGTCTCTGAACAGCCTGCGAGCCTCCGATCGCAGCTCGCAAACTAAATGTAAACACGCGGGGAAGAAATCCCGTGTTTACATCCATACGACGCCGAAAAGAAGATCGGCGATCCCCGGCATCTAATAGGCTGAAGCCTATCAGAGGCGGCGCAGGACGGATCGCCACCCTGTGCCGCCCATAGCAAGAGGGAGAGGGAGGGAAGGAGGAATAGCGCTGTGGTGGGGGGCTTCAAAGAGCCCCCCCGCTAGGCCACACAGAGCGGCGGCAATCAGAACCCCCCAGCAGGACATTCCCCTAGTGGGGAAAAGGGGGGGGGGGGGGGCTAGTCTGATCGCCTCGCCTCAATCAGCTGCGATCCTTTAGTGGTTAAGTAGGAGCAGAAGAGTGAGTTGTTAAAGTACAGACACAATGCTGCAGCTAAACAACTTAAAATGCTAAAGCGCCATACTCCATTTCCGAGGCAGAACCAATAACAAACGTAAACTGCATTATTGATCAATACAGATTTGCAACATACGCCATCTATGAAGTTACGCTTGAGATAAAACCTGGAGCTAAACTCCTAATGACCTTGGTTTGCAGCTTGTGCAGGGATTCCGTGGCACGTGCTCAGCTATGAAGGTATAAGCCGTTCAGCATTCCGATCACTGCGGCACTTATCTAACAACATGATTTTAGTAAGCGCCGCGGGAGTCGGGAGGAAATAATAGCCGGCAGCCCCCAGTTTCCATGATCTGCAGGCAGGGGATTACGGCCAGGCATTCAAGGTATTCTACAAACACAGGAGTACATGTTCCTGCGCAAAGCCAGCAGGGGGGTCAGGGCACACACATCCCAGCACAGCCGCGGAGGATTCTGGGTAAAACGTGACTTATCCGTGGCCGCAACCAGCTGTTAGGTCTTAAGCAAAGCTAGTCGCCTGCTGGCGGTCGGATAAAGCACACCTGTGTCTAGTAAGCCTGGAATCTTTTCTATACATACATTAATTCATTTACGGCCAGCGTTCTTTGAAAGCGCAGTCGGTTTGATCACAATGCGTATTGGATTAAGCCGGCTGCGGTGTCGACAAATACTACCGTCCAGGAATGTCGTGGGCTGCTCTCGCTATTGCGTCATACAACGATCAGACAATGTGAGAGGTCAATTCCCAACTAAAGAGATTCAACAAGGCAAAGTAATAGCAATCAAGATGAGGATTAGTGAAAAAAAAACGGTGTATAGATACCTAGTGTGACGCATTCACCATATTCATAATCGAATACATCATTACATAATCCGTCACAAGCAGCTAGTGCTGAAACTTTCTCTGCTATGGCAGTAGAAAATTAATTAGCTGAGCTTTTGGAGTCGTATCAAAGGGGGCCTTTCCCAAGCACAAGTAATGCTGGGCATACACGGCTCGACGCAGGCTTATCAATCGAGCCGCTGATGGCTCGATTGATAATATCCGACGTGTCCGATCACCTCGGGGATCGATTCCGCGCTCGATACCTGCGGGTGGACAATAGCGGCGAATCGAACGGAAGATAAGAAGCGCCGGCGGGGACGAGCGGTAATAGATCCGGGTGCAAGCGCGGACGAGCGGGGACGCGGTGGGAGTCGATCCGGCGGCTAATCGGTTGCCGGAACGGCCCGTGTATGCCCAGCATAACACTCGTTGCAGCACTCTACCAGCAAGCTCGAAAATCAACTCTGGCAAACATCGTAAAACAGGGTCGATTGGAAGAAAGCTGTCTCCAACATTCACACCTTGCTCCAGAGCTGAAGAGACACCGATCTCATCTGATGATCCCCTCCAAGCAGCTGTCCTACAAAGGGTAGATAAACTGGCTGTAACCATATTTTCTTCATATTTCATGGATTAGAAATATACTAAATGAACCATCTTTTCAGAAATTATTAAAGAGACTCCGTAACAAAAATTGCATCCTGTTTTTGATCATCCTACAAGTTCCAAAAGCTATTCTAATGTGTTCTGGCTAACTGCAGCACTTTATACTATCACTGTCTCTGTAATAAATCAATGTATCTTTCCCCTGTCAGACTTGTCGGCCTGTGTCTGGAAGGCTGCCAAGTTCTTCAGTGTTGTGGTTCTGCTATGAACTCCCCCTTCCAGGCCCCTCGATGCACACTGCCTGTGTGATATTTGGATTAGTGCAGCTTCTCTCTTCTCTTTTACAAGCTGGATAAATCGTCCTCTGAGCTGGCTGGGCTTTCACATACTGAGGAATTACAAACAAGGGCAAAGCTGTTTGCAGGAAGAAAAGAGCAGCCTGAAACTTCAGTGCATGAGAGATGCAGGGGGAAAGACACACACAAATGATCTCTTGAGATTCAAAAGGAATGCTGTATACAGCCTGCTTGTGTATGAATGTATTTTCTATGTGTGGACATACTGTACATCAACCTACTTCCTGTTTTGGTGGCCATTTTGTTTGTTTACAAACAAACTTTTTAAAACTGTTTTTAAACACTTTTAATGCGGCGAGGAGCGGCGAAATTGTGACAGAGGGTAATAGGAGATGTCCCCTAACGCACTGGTATGTTTACTTTTGAGCGATTTTAACAATACAGATTCTCTGTAACAAAAAAAAAACCCTTTGGGGGATACTTAACTCGGGAAGAGGAAGCCTCAGGGTCCCTATGAGGCTTCCCCGTCCTCTGAAGCTTCAGGGAATCCAGCGTTGGCGCCCCCAAAACTTCCCCGACAAGCTTAAAGGAATACTATCGATTCACATATTTTTTTCAATTGACACAGGAAATGTTTGGGAAGTGCTGCTAAGTACTGGTGTATACATTTTAGTAGCAACTTCATTGTTTACTGTTAGCAAAATACTTTCAAACTTTACTGATACCAAAACTGACGGCTGACTGAGCCATGAGGAGAGGGGAAATTCCTCTCACACTTGATCAGTGAACTCTATGTGTAGCTCCGTGTGTGACAGAGAAAAGAGCTCCCAACAGCTGCAGCTCCTGTGTCCTGTGTTTCTGACTGACGTGTCTGAAGAGAGCAGAGGAAATGTAACTAATTGTCACAGCTTTTCATACTGTTTTTGCTTTCAGAGTTTTATATGTTTGATATTTGCTTTCTGTATGCAACTCTGGCTGTGCATTGAAGCAGACACCCCTTCTGCAATTGATTTGTCCCAATATAGCTGAATCCTACCCTCAATAAATTACAGCTTTTGCCTCTGATATTTAACATGAAAAGTAGGAAAATGTTTACACAGCTACTTAGACATTATTTGTACATTGTCATTATAGAACACTTGGGTATTGATAGTATTCCTTTAAAGAGAATCTGTATTGTTAAAATTGCTCAAAAGTAAACATACCAGTGCGTTAGGGGACATCTCCTATTACCCTCTGTCACAATTTCGCCGCTCCTCGCCGCACTAAAAGTGGTTAAAAACAGTTTTAAAAAGTTTTTGTTTGTAAACAAACAAAATGGCCACCAAAACAGGAAGTAGGTTGATGTACAGTATGTCCACACATAGAAAATACATCCATACATAAGCAGGCTGTATACAGCATTCCTTTTGAATCTCAAGAGATCATTTGTGTGTTTCTTTACCCTATGCACTGAAGTTTCAGGCTGCTCTTTTCTTCCTGCAAACAGCTTTGCCCTTGTTTGTAATTCCTCAGTATGTGAAAGCCCAGCCAGCTCAGAGGACGATTTATCCAGCTGATTAGAGCAGCTTCTCTCTTCTCTCTTATCTAAATAACACACAGGCAGTGTGCATAGAGGGGCCAGAAAGGGTGAGTTCATAGCAGAACCACAACACTGAAGAACTTGGCAGCCTTCCAGACACAGGCCGACAAGTCTGACAGGGTAAAGATACATTGATTTATTACAGAGACTGTGATAGCAGAAAGTGCTGCAGTAAGCCAGAACACATTAGAATAGCTTTTGGAACTTGTAGGATGATAAAAAACAGGATGCAATTTTTGTTACGGAGTCTCTTTAACAAGGGTGCACAGGCACGGGCTAGATTTTCCTCTCCGCGATCATGCGCAGGCGCACTAGCGGCTCTTCGTTCGGGTAAGGCGGAAATAGCCGAACCTGATTGTATCTGCTCTACCGCGCAGGCGCAAAGGACTCACGCCTGCGCAGCAGAGCGGATCCGATCGGGTTCAGCTATTTCCGTCTTACCCGAATTAACCTCCTTGGCGGTATGAATAATACCGCCAGGAGGGAGCGCAGCAGTTTTTTTAAAAAATTTTTTTTTTTAATCATGTAGCGAGCCAAGGGCTCGCTACATGATAGCCGCTGCTGAGCGGCATCCCCCCGCCCGCTTCGATCGCCTTCGGCGATCTCCGATCAGGAAATCCCGTTCATAGAATGGGATTTCCTGGAGGGCTTCCCCCGTCGCCATGGTCCAGCAAAAAAAAAATTATGAAAATCGGCCCAGCAGGGCCTGAGCGGCACCCTCCGGCGGCTTACCCCGTGTCACACACGGGGTTACCGCCAGGGAGGTTAAGAGCCGCTAGTGCGCCTGCGCAGGATCGCGGTAGGTAAATATTTACCTCGCCATGGCTCGGGGGGCTGCAGCACTGGATTGCCGGAACACCGGAGGATGGGAGAAGCCTCGTTAGGATCCAGACTTTTCCCCTCACAAAGTTTCCCCCAGGGGAGGTTTTTTTCATTACAGATTTTCTTTAAGGTCATTCGGACACCGAAACCCTGGGATATAAAGGTTCTCGGACATACTACATACAGCAGTTGGCTGATGGTGTAATGGTTAAGGGCTCTGCCTCTGACACAGGAGACCATGGTTCGAATCTCGGCTCTGCCTGTTCAGTAAGCCAGCACTAATTCAGTAGGAGACCTTTGGCAAGTCTCCCTTACACTGCTACTGCCTATACAGCGCGCCCTAGTGGCTGCTGCTCTGCTCTGGCGCTTTGAGTCCGCAAGGAGAAAAGCGCAATATAAATGTTATTTGTCTTGTCTTGTCTACTAGGTTGTTTCAACAGGCACAGAAACTGGCAAAGCTGGAATTCGGCCAGATTTTCTGTCTCTGGGTCAAGCCCTAAACCTCTGCTCCACTTGCACAGGGCTGGACTTTAGCGTGTCGTGACCACTCCTAACTACAGAGTGGGTTAAAACTAAGTGCCCTCTCAGGCCCATTGCCCTTGTTCATCATGTGTTGTCTTCCATTAAATCGACAGGCCAGCAGGTCACTGGACAAAAACGCAATCGTTTGGATCATTTCAGGGCAAACACTATCACTTTTTGGAGACACCCAAACAGTATTTTAAACTTTCAGACACACATTCTACTTCATTTCTCATCCCTTGCTTATTCTATCCAAATCAAACTGTTCAGCTGCCAGATATATTAAATTGCCAGTCCCAATGTATATTTTTGTGTATAGTTTTATAATAAACTAATGATTTAATGGTTTCAGTTTTGCCCTTGTTTCCTGACTATTCTAATCCATGCTAAGAACTCTATGTCCTCAGAGAGGAGACACACTACTGAATTGTCTTATTTTTATAAAATGTTGATTTGGGTAGTTAGGTTGCAAATAACTGTTTCTTCCTTTTAGGAATATTTGGCTAGTCTGAGGTCTTTCCACCTTGTTTTCAATATGGAGAGTGGTGGCAGCCTGTTACCTTTACTTTGTGTGAAATCTAAAACTTTATTTTACCAATTTTGCATACAATCGAGATTGTATCATGTATGAGTGAGTACACCAATTGATCTTAAAGAGACTCCGTAACAAAAATTGCATCCTGTTTTTTATCATCCTACAAGTTCCAAAAGCTATTCTAATGTGTTCTGGCTTACTGCAGCACGTTCTACTATCACCATCTCTGTAATAAATCAATGTATCTTTCCCCTGTCAGACTTGTCGGCCTGTGTCTGGAAGGCTGCCAAGTTCTTCAGTGTTGTGGTTCTGCTATGAACTCCCCCTTCCAGGCCCCTGTAATGCACACTGCCTGTGTGTTATTTAGATTAGAGCAGCTTCTCTCTTATCTTTTACAAGCTGGATAAATCGTCCTCTGAGCTGGCTGGGCTTTCACATACTGAGGAATTACAGACAAGGGCAAAGCTGTTTGCAGAAAGAAAAGAGCAGCCTGAAACTTCAGTGCATGAGAGATGCAGGGGGGAAGAAACACACAAATGATCTCTTGAGATTCAAAAGGAAGGCTGTATACAGCCTGCTTGTGTATGGATGTATTTTCTATGTGTGGACATACTGTACATCAACCTACTTCCTGTTTTGGTGGCCATTTTGTTTGTTTATAAACAAACTTTTTAAAACTGTTTTTAACCACTTTTAATGCGGCGGGGAGCGGCGAAATTGTGACAGAGGGTAATAGGAGATGTCCCCTAACACACTGGTATGTTTACTTTTGTGCGATTTTAACAATACAGATTCTCTTTAAGCTTTTACTGTGCTTACAGTGCAATTGCCTCCAGATGTCTTTAGTGCAAGAGACCTGTACGGCAACTGTGGCCTACAGTGTTCTCCCCAGAAATTATTTCTAGCCGGGTGGCAAGAAAAAGTAGAAGGGTGGCATGAAAAAGTAGCCGGGTGGGGCAAGATGAGAGAATGCAGGGCTGGTGCTTCTGTGCACAACTCTGCTCACAGCAGAGGAGGAGGTGAGCTGATTACAGCTGGGTGCTCACCAAAACTAGCCGGGTGGAGCACCCGGCTAAAAGAGCCTGGGGAGAACACTGGCCTAGTAATATGGGATTGGCGGGTGTTTTTTTCACACACACAGAGCTGGACAGAATAAGGGTTAAATCAATCATACGAGCTCGCCAATCAAGGCCTGTGAACCAAGATTGTATCGATAGGGCCAGAAACCTATCAAAACGATCAATCAAGTGGCCATTTTGGTGCCCTGATCTTTGCCAGATTCAATCATTTATCGGATTGGCTGGATGTCTATACCAAAAATCAAGCAATATATGGGTACCCTTAATCTCTTAGCAGATGGAGGTGGGCGAAGTCAGGTGATCGGTTCTCACAGGAAGAGTGACAGTTGTCCCCTCCCACGTCATCTCTGACTACTTCATTGTGAGTGATCATGGGATGAGGGGAGGAGTTTGGACAGCTTTCTGTCCAGTAAAGCTGCGCTGTCCGGTAAACAGGAAGAGATGCTATGGGAGACACTTTCAACATATTTATGACAAAGCACAGATGTGCAATGCAAAAAGCTTCGTACATGTCTAATGAATGCAAATATGACATTGTACGCATTAAAGAAGGGCTAGAAATAAAAATTGGACTGTAGAAGGCAACAGTCCAACATGGGACTAGATAAACAAAGACTATTGTCTGCCTAGACTGTGCTAGCCTAGCAGATAAAAATTTTATTTTTCCTTCCGGACAGCTTCATTCAAACATCTTAAAAAATAACCGGCACAGGCTCATTAATGTTTAACGCTAAAACCTCCTGACATAATGAAGCATGAATCAGCGTTTCACCGGATCTGTCCACTCACCACAGGGCATCCCAGCAGCAAGGACAGAGGAGCAAAGAGCTAGGCCCCGTACCGCTTCCGGGCATTCCAGAAACGATGGGCCCCCGCTAGGGAGATGGAAAAAACTAAGAGAAGTCCGCAAACCAAACACTGTCACTCCTGATGACCCTGAATGGAGAGATGGGATGACAAGGTCTCGGAGAGCCATCTTTGTCTGCTCGACAGAATGAGGCCTGGAGGTGCTTCAAGAACGAAGGGTAGAGATGGACAACTGCCAACAGTGGACACATTAGGAGATGCAGCACTAAAAATATTAAGTGGTGCTGTTCCATCCAGTGTGCAGGTCTTCCATCAAGCATCCATTAGGCGCAAAGATGTAACAATCCTCCCGGGATATGGGGCCTCATACTTCACCTCTGACCTAGAAAATGGTAGAATGGAATCCAAGTGACCTTGAGTGGAGAGATGGGATGACATGGTCTTGGAATGCAATCTTTGTGTATGCTCATCATATTGGGTCCAGGAGGAGCATCGAGAAAGAAGGGTAGAGATGGACAATGGCCACCGGTGGACAGATTAAGAGACGCATTACTGAAAATATTGCCGTTCCATGCAGTGTACCGATCTGCCATTAGGCATTAATTAGGTGTGAAGATGTAAGAGAATCCGCCCAAGACACGGGGCCTCATACTTCACCTCTGACCTAGAAACTGTTAGAAAGGAGTTCAAGTGACCTTGAGGAAGAGGTTCAACTTGAGATGGTTTAGCAATGGAGCTGCTCTTGTATCGCTCACAAGAGGTCAATGACGCATAGCAATCAATACAGGCACTTAGGCCTGTTCAGAGGTCACTGGAACCTAGGCCGATGATATATCATACCTTCCAGCCAAATACAATGCAACAAGCACCAAAGAAAAAAAAACAAGGGGATCAATAAATCTAGTAAGAAATTATGCTTTAAAGCAAAACACACTTTATAATCCCGGCAGTATGAAACGATTTCCACAGTGGTTAAAAACATGTTAGCAAAACATTGGCAAAGCCCCGAAGCGCCAGTCTTTACAGAATGGCTTATGAGAAGGGAAGATGTGTAAAAGTCCAAGGATGGATATGAATGAGAGTTTCCAATCAATTCATAGCTAAGAGAAATTTGGAGGGTGCCGAGACCCTAGAGAGGAAAGAGCAAAAACCAAAGAGGGAGATCGAAGAGTAACACAGTGTATGTGCCTATACTATTGTTAGCCAAGTTTGAATGAAGTATGTATGGATGCGTATTAGCTGAATGTACGAAATAAGTATGTAGTAGTGTGTGGATTTGGGTATGTAGTGGGTATGACTATTCACTCCAATGTATGGCACACAGAGAATCTTTGTATCGCCTCATGTTGGCTGTTTTTCATTGTTTTCTTTATGGATTATCCTTAAAGAGACTCCGTAACAAAAATTGCATCCTGTTTTTTTATCATCCTACAAGTTCCAAAAGCTATTCTAATGTGTCCTGGCTTACTGCAGCACGTTCTACTATCACCATCTCTGTAATAAATCAACTTATCTCTCTCTTGTCAGACTTGTCGGCCTGTGTCTGGAAGGCTGCCAAGTTCTTCAGTGTTGTGGTTCTGTGATGCATCTCCCCCCTCCAGGCCCCTCTCTGCATACTGCCTATGTATTATTTAGATTAGGGCAGCTTCTCTCTTCTCTTTTACAAGCTGGATAAATCCTCCTCTGAGCTGGCTGGGCTTTCACATACTGAGGAAATTCAGACAAGGGCAAAGCTGTTTGCAGGAAGAAACGAGCAGCCTGAAACTTCAGTGCATGAGAGATGCAGGGGGAAAGAAACACACAAATTATCTCTTGAGATACAAAAGGAAGGGTGTATACAGCCTGCTTGTGTATGGATGTATTTTGTATGTGTGGACATACTGTACATCAACCTGCTTCCTGTTTTGGTGGCCATTTTGTTTATAAACAAACTTTTTAAAACTGTTTTTAACCACTTTTAATGCGGCGAGGAGCGGCGAAATTGTGACAGAGGGTAATAGAAGATGTCCCCTAACGCACTGGTATGTTTACTTTTGAGCGATTTTAACAATACAGATTCTCTTTAAAGCGGACCCTAACCAAACATTTTTCTTAATTTAAAATATTTTGTTGCACCACTCTGAAACATACAAAGAAAGAATAAACACTCCTTCAAGCCTATGAGCATTTCAGTGCATGCTTTTCACCCTTTTCCTTTCATGACTAGGGTTATACAGGTGGCAGCCATTACTTCTGAGCTTAGTAGGAGGTTTTAGATCATGGGTGTGTTTGCCATCAGCTACCCTCCCTCACAGGGACATCGTCTATGTGAAGTCTCACACAAGCTGAGATCACCTCCCCTGTGACATCAGTAGCAGCCTGTGTTTTGTTTTTTTATCTCCTCCACTAATCTGCCGGATTCTGTCCCGGCAATATAAAAGGGAGGGGTTCTTCCAATAAATGTAAAATATTTTATATTGGTCATCATGCAGCTGAAAAAAGGTTGCTATTTATTAGAAAATAGATTTTATTTCTGCAATCTTGAATTTTTAAATTTGGGTCCACTTTAAGGGCTGGTTCAGACTATGCACGCTTCCGTGTGCATTTTGGCAGCGCGCATAGTGTGCAACATACAAGACCGGTAGAAAGGCATAGACAGCCCTTCTACCGTTCCCATCATATGCGCTACTACCGTTCTCATCCCACCCAAGCGCCGGGAATTGGGGAAAGAAAAGCCTAAAAAAAAGGCTACCGCGGACGGACACGCGAGCAGAACGCAATGTAAACAAGGCCTAATTGAAGGGACAGGTGACCCTTTTACAACTAACTCCACTCCCGTGTCCCCAGTGTGATGATGTCACTCCCAGGAGGCGGGACTGTGAGAGACCATGTAGTCTCTATATGGTGTTGTAGCCAGCCCTATGGGAACACAGCCAGAAAATGTATAGGCAGAAATTAGTAAATATTAAAGGAACACGATCACAAAAAAAATTGTAAAATACATGCCAACAGATACAAATTAGATGTTCCTTCTAGAATAAAAGGAACAATAGAAGAAGGCACTCCACAGGCTCCAAACTTGCGTTTGACTTGTTTATTGAGCAACAGCACACACTACATGTTACGGGTACACTGACCCTTCATCAGGTGTGAAGGGTCAGTGTACAAGTAACATGTAGTGTGTGCTGTTGCTCAATAAACAAGTCAAACGCAAGTTTGGAGCCTGTGGAGTGCCTTCTTCTATCGATTGGATTGAGTGGTTTGCAGGAGTGGTGTACCTGCAGGAGAGGAGCACCGGCTGTTGCTACCTAGTCAAGGTTGGCAAGGTGAGACTCACAGGGGAAAGATTGGAGTAAAAGGAACAATACATTACTTTTATCCAGGGCTGTAGTCGGTACAAAAATCCTCCGACTCCTCAGTTTCTGAAACCACGACTCCGACTCCGGGTGCCCAAAATTGCCCCGACTCCACAGCCCTGCTTTTATCCTGTGTTGCGCTCACTTAGAGTAATTAGTAGAAATCTGACAGATTTTTGACTAGTCTATTTCTACATGGGGGATTCTCAGTATTTCATTTATTCCTTACGAAAGCACTCCCTGAAAAGAATCTATGCAAAGATGCAGGCCACCCCCCTACCTGTTTGTACAATATTCTGGCAGTTGGACTGAGCAAATGCTGTTCACTAAGCGCTTTTGAAAATAAAGAAAATCCTAAGGATCTCCCACGAGGAGATGGGCTAGTCCAAAACCTGTCAGTTCTGTCAGATTTCTACTACCTACTGTAAAGTGACAGCAACAGAGAAGTCATTCATATCACATTTTACTCCAGACGAAATGTTCTTTTTACTTATGTTTTCAGGTATTTAAAATTTTACACTTTTTCACGATAGTGGTTCTTTAAGCAGGCGACATCTTCCAAAATAGGTTTTTGTTGTTTTTGTTTTTTTTTTCTTTTTTTGACCCCGCAGTTGTTTATGACCCAGTGTTATGCAGAGTGGCAGTATTACACAGTGACAACGGATCTAGATAAGCTCATCTAAAGATGGAGGAGGCTTCAGATAGGATTAAAATAGGAAGCAGAAGTCGCAGGGCACTTTAGATTAAATCCACTCTATCAAAACGTCAATTCCTTTACTAACTAAGTGAATCTTTGATTTCATTGCAGCCGTGTAATTCGTATCGATTATTGAGCAGGCGTTTAAGTGCTTTTGTTCTGGCATAAACCTGTAGCCGCACGTGACACGCGGCAGCCAATCAGAAGAGGCCGTTACATAACGCAGATACCAGAGGCCAGGCTGAAGAGTCTATAGGGCCTTAAATGCAAGCAACTGTTATATAAGCTAGCAGATAACCGAATGGGAATGCCACAAGGCTGCAGGTCTCTCTCTGATCAGTACAGAATCCAGGAAGCTGTGGCTTACAAGGCACCCTTTTATAGCAATACATCATCTACACCTGAAGGGGGAGCCTCTGAGCATGGTGGAAGACACAATGGCTAACTCTGGGTGTGTTCAGATCTGTCCATAGTAAAAACACACAAGAACCCTAAAAATGTGTCTCAAATAGAGTTCAATGTATGTAGGTAGAAATATATGTGTCTCAAATAGAGTTCAATGGAAACTCAACTGACTTTTTTCTGTTTTATTGAAGCCAATCCTGATGTCATTTCCTCCCTTGCTCCTTTTTTCTCCTAGAGACTGCACTGTCATATCTAGCTTGCCTTGTAAACACGTTAGCCCAGCTTCAATACCAATATAAACTCTCTGGATGTTTTGCCTAGACCACTGACAAACATACCCAGCCTGGTACGCACACATGTGTATCCAGACTCTACGCATGTAATTACACAGAGCCGTGCATGTCTGCGTAAAGCAATACCTCTGAATTTCAATTAGCTGTGGGGACGGCAGCTGTATCCGGAACTGACTGTGATGGAGTGGCCTGGGTGCAGCGAGTCTCTCTGCGAGTGTGTAAAGGGATAATTACTTCTGCTAGGGGCACCCTGCCAACAATGACAATTTTACAGGACTGCGCTGCAACAACTCTCAAATCACCACATTTAGAGGAAACCTAAGCCAAAAAAGTAAAAGTAATAAATTGTGACATCCCTATACAGGTTTATTTAATCATTTGCAGCTCTCTACGGTCTCCACTGGTTCCTGTAGAGCCTTCCCTCTCCTCTCCGGGTGCCCTCATTGCAGTGGCAGCTCTTCTGTTTTAATCCCCCGTTGCCGGGGACTTTTGAAGTCTTCGGGAGTAGAGTCCTCTCGAAGACAGGTGGCTCCATACTGCACATGTGCGAGCGCATGAGAGAGGGCACTCGCGTGTGCGCAGTATGGAGTGGCTCATCTTTGGGAGCACTCGGGCTCCTGAACACTTCCAAAGCCTCTCTTCCGCAGCGGAGAGAGCAGTATTTGACCAAATTGGTTGAATGCTGCTACCGGGAGCCAGTGCTGGAACGTGGGGACCGAGAGAGGAGCGGGAACACTCTAAATCTGATTCCCATTCACTTTAAAAAGTCATTTGGACTCAGTGTTTTGACGACGCCTTAAAGGAGTCATCAGGCAAACAAGATGAAAGCAGATTTACTTACCTGGGGCTTTCTCCAGCCCCTTGCAGCTGACTGTCCCACACTGCAGCTCTACTCTCAGCCGCCGGCCCGGGGTCCCCACCTGGTGTCTCGCCAGGTGTCCTCTACTGTGCCTACGCCGCTGTCAATCAAAGCCACATGGTCCGCAGTTTACTGCGCAGGTGCTGATCTACTGCGCCTGCGCAGTGTGCCGCGTACAGCGTAGGCTTGATTAATAGCGGCGCTTCACGCAGGCACAGTAAGGACGACCTCGAGCACCGTGCGAGGACCCCGGGCCAGCAGCTGCAAATGAGGCCATCAGTGTGGGACAGTCAGCTGCAAGGGGCTGAAGAAAGTCCCAAGTAATATATTGGCTTTCATCTTGTTTGCCTGATGATTCCTTTAATTACAGTCTGAGCGCCGCTATAGCCGTAATTCACATAACTGTCTAGGACAGCACCCAAATTTCCAGTGCTAAAAAGGGTGGTGCAGTAATCTGTGCGCCGGTGAAAGCCGCTAGTACAGTGATGGCTAACCTTGGCGCTCCAGCTGTGGTGGAACTACAAGTCCCATGAGGCATTGCAATACTTTGACAACTCTAAGCATAACTCGGGGAGGCAGAGGCATGATGGGATTTGTAGTTTTGTCACAGCTGGAGTGCCAAGGTAAGCCATCACTGCGCTAGTAGAATTTTGGTAAAATTACCAAGAATATACTACAGGTATTGGGCAATGGGTAATAAGATAGTAGAATATCTACAATTTTTACCAATATTTTATCATCGCTAAACCTCACCCTACTCTCACACTTATCCTCCCTCTATTGATGCCTAACTCCGTCCTGCTGCAATCTTCGCCCACATCAGCGCCGCCTTCGCTGCTGAACTCACCTTCCACCATTATATTATTACGATATTTATCGGGCATCCAAATTACCCACTGGATGCTGCTATAACATCATGGTCTATACCAGAGGTCCCCAAACGTTTTAAGTCGAGGGCCAGGTCAACATACTTCAGACCGCTGGGGGGCCGGAGTATACATAAAATGATGTCGAAGTCTTTGCGGACCAGACAGTGAAGCATACCCAGGTGACAACCTGTAGTGGACAGCAGTGTCACCTGATGTGGAATTTGATTGGAAACCAGCGAATTACTGCTTTCTGGCTGTGGATGGGTGGTGCCAGCATTGCTATTCTATATGCGGACAACCAATATTTAAAGATGTAGCTGACCGCATCTATAAGTAATACATTTTGTGTGTGGGGGCCGGTAACAAAGTCTCAGGGGGCCACATTCGGCCCACGGGCCTTAGTTTGAGGACCACTGGTCTATACGGTTCCCATTTCACCTAAACGCCGCCAGCGCACAAATTACCTGCTTCAGCTAGGAGAGTATTTGGTCCATTTTTGAGCTGTGAAAAGGAGCATAACATTTTCTCAGAATTACAATCTCATTGCCCCTTCCTTATTGAAAAGTTATAGGTCACTGGTACCAGGCCTGACACTGTATGCGTTAAATAATGCATGCTTACCTACCCTCTTTCCCTGAAATCAAGACATCCCCTGAAAGTAAGCCCTAGCAGGAATTTTGAGCGTGCTCAAGTATAAGCCCTACCCCAAAAGTAAGCCCTAGCTGCAGTATGGGGACAAAGTATGGCAACTTAGGTTTCTACTGGAGCCGATGGTCCCGCGGACAGGTAGACATGGGACAGAGGACGACAGCGGATAGGAGGACGGCACAGGTACAGAGGGGGACACTAAAGGTACAAGGAGGACACAGGGGACACACAAGAGGCGGATCCAGCAGAGGAAGGGGCAGGAGGACACACAGCACAGGAACTTGTGTGTTCATAGAAATATCAGACATCCCCTGTAAATAAGCCCAAGCACATCTTTAGGTGCAAAAACCAATAGAAGACACTGTCTTATTTTCAGGGAAGCACAAGAGCTGAGTCAATCTTCCTTCCAGGAGTCTCCATCCTGCTACAGCTGGGGAAGCAGAGGTGAACCCTGGATTGGTGTCCCCTGGTGCTCTCCTCCTCCTTGATGATGCTGAGGGTCTGCCTAAACATCTGACTGGACATTAACCCCGCTCCCTCTGATTGTTGTGGAAATGGGGGGGCACTGTACACACACTAGATCCATCCAGCAAATGTCATTTTAAGTGTGCTCGGATGGTCCCTTACTGTCCCTGGAAGATGGCTTCTGGCACTTACCACTCCAATGGTTTCTGGACCACCCTAGTGGATAGATCCTGCACAACATATTCCACATAATGCATGCAGCCTCTATCACATACATGTCAAACTCTGGCCAGCGGGCCAAATCTGGCCCTCAGAGCCATTAAATTTGGCCCTCAAGTGGTTTCCCCACTTTGCATTATGTTTGGCCCACTCTAGATCACCAGAGAAGCTGGTGAAGAAGGTGAAGCCCTAGAACACCAGGGAAACAATTTGAGGTGGGGGCCACTAGACACCAGGGAACTGTATAGGAGTTGGAGGGGGGGCCATTAGACACCAGGGAACTTTATAAGGTGGCCACTAGACATTGAGGATGGCCCGCGACTAGATCCCAGTGTTCAATTTCGGCCCACTTTGTATTTGAGTTTGACACCCCTCCTCTAGATGGAGCACCACATAATACGGGACACGTAATCAAAAATACAACCGCCCAAGTGAAAGCATGAAAAGCTAAGTGGCCTATAGGGTGAAAAAGAAAAAAAGCATCTCCGGCAATCAGAACTGATAAAAAAAAAAAAATGCACAATGCTTCAGCTTGGAAGCGGTGCTCCGGGCGGCCAGCTCTCCTGGCACACTTCCATTACTGGACTGAAATGCACAAAAAGCATTCCGAACGCTTTCAAACATGGCGACGGTCTGGCTTTTATCTACGTGGTTCAGCAGCGTTGCTAAGCAGAGTTCAAGGACGTTCAGAGCGCTTCACTCAGAAGGCAGTTTTTTCCCCCCTCCTCTATTCTTGCTCGATACACATACAGCTCTGATCAATAAAAGGGGGCTTGAGCAGAGTTACTGTACACAGAGAGCTCAGCTCCACATTACATGCCTGCTTAGTCATTGTCCCCCTACCCCACCCCCTCCCATGTCCCCTATTTCCCCTTGCTTTGGCAATACCTGTAATGAATCTTGGTCATGCCAATAATGCTATCTTTGATTTGATTTGAGTGCCCACCCGCCCAGCTTCAAAGTCTGTCTGTACAGCAAGACCACACCCTTGTCACTCTGGACTGTAAAGCTAGCCATACACTAGCCGATCCCCCGCCGATCGACAGCAGATTCGATCACATCGATCACGCTAAATTTGGATCTATTTCGTCCCGAAATAGATCGATCCCGTCGAACGCTACGTGCGGAAAATTACCGATCGCCCGCAGGTAGGGAGCGCGACGCTAGCGGCGTTCGAGTGCCCGACGGCCGACACAATACAGCTGCAATACATTACCTGCTCCGCCGGCGCGACTCCCCAGGTCTCCGATGTCTTCTCCACTCTGGTCTGGTCTCCGGGTCCAGCATGCTTCACTTACTTCCTGTCCCGGCAGGAAGTTTGAACAGTAGAGGGCGCTCTACTGTTTAAACTTCCCCCAGACAGGAAGTGAGGCATGCCGGACCCGGAGACCAGACCAGAGCGGAGAAGAAAACAGCAGAGACCTGAGGAGTCGCGCCGGTGGAGCAGGTAATGTATGCAGGGGGGGGGGGGGGGAGCGGCGGCAGCACCACCACCACAGATTGTGAATCGATTTCAGCCTGAAACCGTTCACAATCTGTTTTCAGTAAAAGCAGCCATCAAATCCCTCTCTGATCAGATTCAATCATAGATGGATCTATCTCTTGGTTGAATCTGATGGCAAATCGACCAATGCATAGCTACCTTATGGGGTAGCTCCACCAGTTCAAAAATCTCCACCAGTGTATATACTGGAGATACCGCTGCCTGGCTATCTAAACGCCCCCCACATGTGAAAACGCTCTGGTCCTTAAGGGAGGTTAGGGTGCCGGTCAGCAGAAGGTTAAAGATAGCCATACAGTAGAAGATTTTACCCTGTAAAGATTTCCTGGTGGCAATATTAAGAAACAGAAGAGAACGGATATGCACTGCTTAGCAAGTGAAACATTTGACAGCTTGACTGCAAAAAGGCCATTTCAAACGAGCTGTTCAAGACGAGTCAAAGAGGGCAACATATAGAGAAGCCTGACAGGATGGAACCGCGATGGAAAGGTCTCAATGGTAGACACATGACAAGAACAAGATGGCGTTGGAGGACAAAGGTCTCGATGGGAAACATTTTTTAACAAGTAACAAGATGGAGATGGGGGAGCAAAGGGCTCAAAGAAAGGCATCTTAATAACAAGAATGAGAGATGGGATAAAGGCCTTCATGAAACATCATACAGAGTGACAAGATGGACAGGAGGACAAGGACCTCAATGCGAGACACCATAAGTATTAAGGCGGAGATGAGAAAAGGCCTTCATGCTACACACCAAATTAAGTAACAAGATTTAGACAGGGGTGAAAGCCTAAATGCTAGACACATCAACACGTAACAAGATGGAGACAGGAAAAAGACCTCGATGAAACATCATAAGACGTAACAAGGTGGGAATAGGAAAATGATCGCGATGATAGACACCATAAGTAACAAGATGAGGAGAGGGACAAAGGCCTTAATGCTAGACATTCTTTATAGGAAATGTCAAGTAATGCTAGGTACACTAAATGCAATTTTCTGACATATTTACAATCAATTGATTTTCAACATGTCCTGATTTCCGATCGAGTTTCATTCACTTCTCTGAAAAATTATTTGAAAAATGTATCTGAAATCAGACCGGACATGTTGTAAATAATCAGACAGTAAATCTGTCAGAAAATGGCAGTGTGTACCTAGCAAAACAGGCATTTTTTTTTCACTTAAAGGGATACTGTAGGGGGGGGGGGTCGGAGGAAAATGAGTTGAACTTACCCAGGGCTTCTAATGGTCCCCCGCAGACATCCTGTGCCCGCGCAGCCACTCACCGGTGCTCCGGCCCCGCCTCCAGTTCACTTCTGGAATTTCTGACTTTAAAGTCAGAAAACCACTGCGCCTGCGTTGCCGTGTCCTCGATCCCGCTGATGTCACCAAGAGTGCACAGCGCAGGCCCAGTATGGTCTGTGCCTGCGCAGTACGCTCCTGGTGACATCAGCGGGAGTGAGGACATGGCAACGCAGGCGCAGTGGTTTTCTGACTTTAAAGAGACTCCGTAACAAAAATTGCATCCTGTTTTTTATCATCCTACATGTTCCAAAAGCTATTCTAATGTGTTCTGGCTAACTGCAGCACTTTCTACTATGACAGTCTCTGTAATAAATCAATGTATCTTTCCCCTGTCAGACTTGTCGGCCTGTGTCTGGAAGGCTGCCAAGTTCTTCAGTGTTGTGGTTCTGCTATGAACTCACCCTTTCTGGCCCCTCTATGCACACTGCCTGTGTGTTATTTAGATAAGAGAGAAGAGAGAAGCTGCTCTAATCAGCTGGATAAATCGTCCTCTGAGCTGGCTGGGCTTTCACATACTGAGGAATTACAAACAAGGGCAAAGCTGTTTGCAAGAAGAAAAGAGCAGCCTGAAACTTCAGTGCATGGGGGAAAGAAACACACAAATGATCTCTTGAGATTCAAAAGGAATGCTGTATACAGCCTGCTTATGTATGGATGTATTTTCTATGTGTGGACATACTGTACATCAACCTACTTCCTGTTTTGGTGGCCATTTTGTTTGTTTACAAATAAACTTTTTAAAACTGTTTTTAACCACTTTTAATGCGGCGAGGAGCGGCGAAATTGTGACAGAGGGTAATAGGAGATGTCCCCTAACGCACTGGTATGTTTACTTTTGAGCGATTTTAACAATACAGATTCTCTTTAAAGTCAGAAATTTCAGAAGTGAACTGGAGGCGGGGCCGGAGCATCAGTGAGTGGCTGCGCCAACACAGGATGTCTGCTGGGGACCATTAGAAGCCCCGGGTAAGTTCAACTCATTTTCCCCCGACCCCCCTACAGTATCCCTTTGACTGGGGCTTCTTCCAGCCCCCTGATGTCCTCCTGCCCTCCCCCATCATCATTCTGCGCTGCTCCGTCCCCTCGGAGTCCCCATCTGTGAGCTGGATGAAGGAACCCCAAGGTGAGTAACTGGTCACATAAGATATAAAAAGGGTACAAAAGCCTTGATGTAAAGCATATCATAATTACAACAGTCCTTATGGGATCGTAGGCCTGGAAGGACCATCTATTAGGAGGATGGACATAGTGTGATATGTCAGAAAGGAGCAAAATCTTACAAGAATGATTTAAACATCGTATGGAATCCATTCCATGAAGAGCTGTAGAGTGAGCGAAACATGAAGGCCTGACCAAAATTAAAAAAACTTCCAGGGTTAAATAAAGAGCTTCAAATGTAAGGCTCTATTATTCAGAGCTGTGGAGTCTGAGTCGGAGCAATTTTAGGCACCCGGAGTTGGAGTCGTGGTTTCATAAATTGAGGAGTCGGAAGATTTTTGTACCGACTCCACAGCCCTGCTATTATTGATGCCAGGTTCGGTGGGTCACGGGCGGTAGGGTTCATCATTCGACCTGCTTGTAATTCATTAATGATAGAAACTCCGCCCCTTCCATCTGTAAGACAGCCGCAACCACATTCCCCCAAGTCTTCCGAGGCTCTGAGGCCACTCCCACCAGCTTGCGGAAGAAGCCCGGGTAAGTAACTGGCCACTTTAAAATTTCATTTCATTCTCCTTTAGTAAAATATTCCTAATAACATACTCAAGGAGAGGATACTGTAAATAAAAAAAATATATATGTTCAGAAGTACAATAAAAAAAAAAATACAGTTGTGCTTACATTCATAGATATGGCGTTAACATTAGGAACAGATATTCCCATTCCAATTTGACAAGCCTTTCCCAGCATGGTGGTGTAGTGCAGTGTTCTCCCCAGAACTTTTTTCCAGCCGGGTGGCATGAAAAAGCAGCCGGGTGGGGCGAGATGAGAGAATGCAGGGCCGGTGCTTCTGTGCACAACTCTGCTTACAGCATAGGGGGAGGTGAGCTGATAAAAGCCGGGTGCTCACCAAAACTAACTGGGTGGAGCACGCGGCTAAAAAGAGCCTGGGGAGGACACTGTAGTGGTTAGCACTTTTGCCTTGTAGCGCTGGGTCCCCGCTTCGAATCCCAGCCAGGGCACTACCTGCACGGAGTTTGTATGTCCTCCCTGTGTCTGTGTGGGCTTCCTCCAGGCACTTTGGTTACCTCCCACATTCCAAAGACAAAGATAGGTTAATTGGCTTCCCCCCAAATTGGTCCTAGACTAAGATACAATTACTACACGGTATTTTTTGCATTATAAGACGCATTCTCTCACTGCGATCACAAAAACAGGTATGTGAAATTTTTTGCAATCAATCCAAAAATCAGAGACTTTTTTCCTCCACTTTTGGGGGTGCAAAAGTGTGTCTCATAAGTTGAAAAGTATGGTACATAGACATAGGACTATGGTAGGAATTAGATTGTGAGGCCCTCTGAGGGACAGTTAAGTGCCAAGATAATATACTCTACAAAGTGCTGTGGAAGATGTCGGCACTATATAAATACTAAATAATATCCTCAGCCACCCAGACGTCACAGATAAAGTATTTTCTAAGTAGCAAGACGCTTCCATCAAGCAATGCTACGGCTTGATCAAAACACGGCACTGGTCAAGGTCCAAAAACCCATCTCCACAGGAGGAAAACCGGAGAAGGAAGATTAACGCACATTGTTATCCTAGATGTCAATGTGTACCTCAACAGGACTATCAACTGACTGACCTTTCTAGTGAATCGGGCTGGATAACTGCTCATATCAAATGTAATAACTATCGAGCAGCGGAGCAAATCCTCGACAGAAGCCATTCAAACAAGTTCTGACTCATTTCAGAAGTTTACCGAGAGAGTACATGAACTGAAACGTCCTGTCCTTGGAAGAAGAAAACAGAAAATGAAGAATGTAACTGAAATCTGACAAAGACGTAAACAGTCGACTGTTCAGAACATGACGGATCATCAAAACCAAACAACTTTTTTCAAGATGAAGAATTAAAGACACAAACAAAAAATCCAGTTTAGTTCTCTGTCTTGCCAAACTTTAGCACATTCACACATTACCAAATTTTAGATACGGAGATAGGCCAATGCACTGAATCAGAATCTTTTATTTCGCCAAGCACGATTGGGTCGTGCTCGGAATTGGTTTTGGCAAGTACAGGGCTAATGTGAAAAAGGACATACAATACAGACAATTAATTAAAGAATACAGCAGATAAGCATAACAGAAACATTGAGTTGACTGCTAATTTTGTCAAGTGTGAGGAGAGTCCATAGAGTTCAAAGAGTTGACAGCTGAAGGGAAGAAGCTGTCCCTGTGTCTTGTGGTCCTGGTGTAGATGGACCGGAATCTCCGGCCCGAGGGAAGCTGGCTGAAGAAGTGGAAGCCAGGGCGAGATGGGTCCTTGATGATCCTCAGCTCCTGAGCTCAACACCTAGTGTTATGGGGGAGAACTTGGAAGCTATATTAAGTTCCTGAGCATTTTAAGAGAAACTCCACCCAAGAATTGAACTTTATCCCAATCAGTAGCTGATACCCACTTTTACATGAGAAATCTATTCCTTTTCACAAAAAGACCAACAGGAGGCGCTGTATGACTGATATTGTGGTGAAACCCCTCCCACAAGAAACTCTTGAGTACATACTACTGGCAGTTTCCTGTCTGTGAACCTTGCTGCATTGTAGGAAATAGCTATTTACAGCTGTTTACAACTGCCAAAAAAACATGCAACAGCTACATCACCTGCCAACAGTAAAAATGTCACCATGTAATAAATGTCAGAATGTAAATCAGGGATTTAAAAGATTTTACAATGGGCAAAAAGTGACTAAATCATTTATACATAATTGTAAAAATTAAGCACTTTTTTATTACATTATTTTCACTGGATTACCTCTTTAAAGGATAAAGTTTTGTAAATGCATTCCTATTATTCAGCCGTCTGGACATTTGGGCACAGGGTAAAGCCGATAAACTGCTCACCATGCTCCAGCAAAAGTCCAGACAGCGTGAATTGCTATTCCCCCTCCAGGTCGACGTGGATAGTGGAGGAAAGATGTAATTCGGCTTCCAGCTATTGCTGGTGGACAAATAACACTGTTTTTGCAGTAATTTGTACTCCCTCTTCTGACGGTGCCCAAATTACTCACTGAGCGCAGCTATAACCGCACAGCCTATGGTGGCTCCAGCTGCGCCTAAATCTCCTCCGCTGTTTTTACAGCGCTTGTAAAAAGATAAAGCTTTGTAAATATGTTGGATACACGTCAGCCATCTTGATCGTTTTGGACCACTTCAGCTGAGAATTTAGCAGGTGCGTAGCTGCCCCCAACGTTGTTAAGAGATCTTCAATGGCAGGTTGATAAACGACAAATGCGCATATTGTACACTCTCTTGCATCCCCAAAAAAGAGGAAGCCGCCAACTCATCCCCCACCTGTCGTACCTCCGCCCCTCTCTATAGAATAGAACATGCTGCTCGGCTATAGACAACTGCCTGAAGAATAGGCCAACAATGTTTGGTAACATCCATACACTTTAGATTACTCGACAAAATGATCAGTAACCTTCATTTCATCTAAGAATAATCTTCTGAACAGGTCCAATATAGAAGCCAGCAGGACATCAGTTAAAGGGGAACTTCAGCCTAAACAAACATACTGTCATTAAGTTACATTAGTTATGTTAATTAGAATAGATAGGTAATATCACTTACCCACCCCGTTTTAAAAGAACAGGCAAATGTTTGTGATTCATGGGGGCAGCCATCTTTGTCATGGGGGCAGCCATCTTTTTGGTTGAAAGGAGGTGACAGGGAGCATGAGACACAGTTCCAACTGTCCTGTGTCCTGATCACCCCTCCCAGCTGCACACGGTAGGCTTCAAATGTCAAATTCAAAATGTAAGAAAAAAAAATTGCACCAAAACAGCAGAACGAGAACAACATCATCAGAAATCCCATCATTCTTTGCACAGCATCAGGGGAAAATGCCCGGGCAGTTTTCTTCTGTGCATGTACAAATGAGGCTTGTATAAGAAAAAACGTTCTGATGCTGTGAAACTGTTAAAGAAACACCAAGCCTTTCCAGTGCTGCTGAGTCAATTTTTAGTCTGGAGGTTCACTTTAAATCGGGAATATCACCATAAAAATCAAATTTCAACAGCAACTGGTCTGAGTGTATTAAGTGATAAAAAAGCTCATCCTGCATTCAAAAAACTTTCTGCTGTTATGATTTGGAGTGATCACATACTTTAGGAGCACTGGCCCTCTTCCATTTATTTCCCTGTCTAGCTGCTTCTCTGAAACCTGACCCTCTGCTCACTTGTGTTTACAAGCAAGGCTGAGGTGACTCAGCGATTGGAGGAGAAAGGAAAAAAAGTAAAGGGCAGAAATGACATCACGAGTTAGCCCTAAACTGTGGGCAAAAGACATGGCCCCCACCAGGAACAGAATTATCTTAATTTACTATATAACATTCACTGAAATCAAAACGTGGACAGTACAATACATGTGTTATGTAAGTAGATCAAGTATGTATCTACTTATATATGTGTCTTTTTTCCCTGGCATAGTATGGCTAATACTACTGCTTTAAGATCCAGCTCCACTGAGGTTAGAGAAAAGTCTGAACAGTTAGATGACCGCTGTATTTATTAAAAAGTCATGGCTGAAAGGTCCATTAACATTCTAGATTAAAGTTGACTGAGGCGGCCAATAACTACCGACTCTATCGATAATCCAGCGTGTGTACAGCAGCTCCTGATCACCGCTAGGCGGATCAATTCAGCAGAGCGAAGGCCAACGGCCTTGTGATAACTACACGTCTGTACAGCCTTGGCCCAGCAATATCGCCTTAGGGATCGGTCCCCAATCCCCGTTAGGTGACATTCATTTAACTGAAGGATCGTCGCGTGCGTGACGTCACTAAGCGGGCAGAGGGAGCGGCGTCTTCAAAGAAGGTTGGCCGTCCGTTGGGCGAGTTGATCGAACAGAACGCTCGCGAGCTGGGGGTTGCCATAGACTTGCAGATCGGCTAAGGCGGTTGTTACCAGCCACCTCAGCCGACTTAAGTGTGTACAAGGCTTTATAGGGAACCCGAGGTGGAGACTTATATTAAAAATGCTACCTGATCTGGGAGGAGGGGGGGGTTCTGGGCAGATCAGGTAGCAATCCCTGCTGCTCTCCACCTCTCCAGTGCCCTGCGCTCTTACTTTAGATTCTGTGACCCCTGGGGTCACGTCGCTGGAAGAAGCTGCTTTGTGGCTCACACACACAGAGTGACGTGCAGGGAGGTGGCAGAGGAAGCAGCCAGGAAGAGACAAAGCTACCCAAAGGCAGCTGGGAAAGGACTGCAAGAGCACCCCCAGTGGGTGTTAGATGGAGGAGAGGTACTCCCTGCTCAACTAGTGTATAGCCACCTTAATGCACTTTGCCATCCGTGTTAAATGTAAGAATGTAAAATCGGAAGCGAGGAAAGCTTTCACAGAAGTCAAACATTGACCTATTAATTGTGCTGGCTTTTTTTACAGAGACTTTTATTGGAAAATCTTAAAATATGGCCACTCGTACAGCTCTGAAGTTTACGGTAACTCACTAAATGTGAGTCATGGGTCAACCTGAACAATTATGTCGCTTTTTTTTGGGGGGGGGGGGGGGGGACCTTAAAAAAATTGGGTGGGGCCACACACAACTTTTCCCTATTGACTTAAATGAGAAAATTTAAAAAGCTGTCATTCTCGCAGAGACCCCAAACTTGGCACGGTGGGTCACTGGGTGCATGGGGTTAACATTTTGTAAAAGTGGGTGGAGCCCCATACAGCCAGATTAAATATGTCTCTAGCGCTTTAAAGCTAATATCATCTGGTTTCTTCAGAAACGACACAATACTGTTTATAAAGTGATATAGCAATTTTTATACATCATTATCCCATTTATCGCGCTCATTTTAGCTGGTCCTGTAAAAAAATGGTCTCTGGTGAGAGATCTCACAAATCAAAGCTAAAAAGTTGTCTTTTCGTGGAAATGGGAGGTGGAAACCAGCAGAGAACATCTGATATACATAATTGATTAAAGAGCGGTCAGATGATGATGACATCCAGGCAGCGCGGGGAGATAAGCATGTGGATTAATGCCTGGAATCAAACAGATTTTATCAATGAAAATTGCTCATGTGATCAAGCATTAAACGATTTGGGGACGTCAGGAGTGGAAGATATATCGGGTGAGTGTGTCAGGCTGCGGAATAATAACTTATTTATCGTTTTATTTTCGGTGCGCTGAGCGGAATGTTAATGAGAGATTTGTCTGTGATGTATATTTTACTCCTCAATGAAAAATAGCAGCAGCCTACTAGACCAGCCGGGGTAAAAAATGTAATATTTAATAAAGATAGAAAGCTCAATGCAATAGGGCAGTGATGGCTAACCTTGGCACTCCAGCTGTGGTGGAACTACAAGTCCCATGAGGCATTGCAATACTCTGACAGCTCTAAGTATAACTCGGGGAGGCAGAGGCATGATAGGATTTGTAGTTTTGTCACAGCTGGAGTGCCAAGGTTAGCTATCACTGCTATGGCTTAAAGGACCACGATCATGAAAATCGTAAAATTTAATGTACATGTAAAAATATACAAATAGACAAACAAGAAGTTAATTTCTCCTCAAGTAAAACGTGCTATGAATTTATTTTCTCATATGTTGCTTTGACTTACAGTAGGTAGTAGAAATCTAACATTACCAACAGGTTTTGGACCAGCTCATCTCCTCATAGGGGAGTGCTCAACGTTCACTTTCTTTTCAAAAAGCACTTTGTGAATGGCAGTTGCTTAGTCCAACTGCCAGAATAGTGTTCAGCAAGCAGGGAGGCTGAGTAACATATTTGTATAAATCCATTTCAGGGAGTGTCTTTATAAAAAAATAAAGGCCATGCTAAGAATACCCCATGAGAAGATGAGCTATTCCAAAACCTGTCGGTTCTGTCATATTTCTACTACCTACTGTAAGTGACAGCAACATAGAAGAGAAGTCATTTACAGCTCATTTTACTCTGGAAGAAGCATACTTCTTATTTGTAAGTAAAAAAAGTTAATACAGAGGATGGCGCTACAAACAGGCAGAGCCGAGACTCGAACACTGGTTGCCTGTGTCAAAGGCAGAGCCCTCAACCACTACACTATCCAGCCACCACTGGCTGGACTATTCCGGGATGTATAGTTATTATGCACACAATCCAATATATATATATATGAAAGGATAACGTCAGTTTGCCTAGGTATATAAATTTGTTTATTAAAAGTACAATTTCACATAAATATTAAGGTCTGATAAAAATGCCAGGCTTGCTCACAATTAAAACAATGGTCATCTGAATATTTTAAACCAACAACATTCACTCACATATTTCATACTATTATTAGGTATGCACTCTCCTATGCCGTGTTCTCACATGCATAAATCACCCACAGCTTGCACACAATGGAGCCACCTGATCCAAAAGTGACAAAAAATGATAAAAAATAACCTAAATAAAAAAAATGCATACAAATATAGATCTCATCTGTTCAAAAATTGCCCCCACAACAAGTTCTGTGTAGCACTATAGTCTGCTGTAACACTATAGTCTGCCACTCTAATAGAGCTGCCAAATAGCTTTTGTTAGGAGTGCTTGCAATAGTATTCTTATAATATAGTAATTCTTATTTGTATGTGTTTACATGTATTTTAAATTTTACACTTTTTCTTTCTTCCTTAGCGGTAATCCCGAGTCAAGCTCGGGACAGGAAGCCGCAGAACAGGGTGGTAATCCCATGTCTGAGTGAGTTTCATGCAGGAGATGCTGGAGATGCTCTTTTTACCTGTTCTGGGTGCCTTTGACTAACTGCAGGAACTGTGCAGTGTCAGCAGGATTGTGGGAAGTTAATTTTTTTTTTTATTTCAGCAGGCAAACAGACAACTTCCCATTTCAGGTAAGATATGGACGCCATGAACCAAAGGGTAATTTAGTTATTTGTTGCACCAGGCACAGTACATCTATGTCCCTCAGGACTTCATCTTAAGTCCCAGGGACGTAGATATAAATCTATTGCCGCTGCACACTCCTGCTCGCTCTTGTTCTTGCTGACAACTGTTAGAGTGGAGATGAATGAATGGGAACTCCGTTCCCATTCATTCATCTAAGCTCCTGTGTCAATGATTGCCGGCATGAGATCCCGCTCATTTACCAAAACCAAAACGTTCACGCATTACTTCCGGTTCACGTACTAATAGTACGTCCGCACTGGAAAGTAATGCGTGATATCTTGTGGCCAAATAGTAAAATTAAAACTACATACATTTATCTTAAAGGGACTCCGAGAACCTCTTATGGGCATGCCTTTAAGCCAGACAACTCCCAACAAAGTCGCGCTATGACCCCTCTGGAGGAGCCTCTTGCAATGGCCATGCGTGTCACTTCCTCTTCCTGCTTCATTCAGTGATGCACTTCTCTAACAGAGAAGACAGGGGTGATCCGGCAGCTATAACATAGCCAAGACGGCAGCCGCAATTTTTAAATTGAAATCAAACGAAAACTATTTGGTGTAGAACGGTGATTCAGGCATGAAATGAAGGAGGAGAGCACAAGCTACAGAAAGGTATGCATCTTTAAAGGGGAACTGAAGAGAGGTATATGGAGGCTGCCATGTTTATTTCCTTTTAAGCAATACCAGTTGCCTGGCAGCCCTGCTGATCCTCTGCCTCTAATACTATTAGCGACAGCCCCTGAACAAGCATGCAGCAGATCAGGTGTTTCAGACTTTAAAGTCAGATCTGACAAGACTAGCTGCAATGCTCTTTTCTGGTGTAATTCAGATACTACTGCAGAGAAATAGACCAGCAGGGCTGCCAGGCAACTGGTATTGATTAAAAGGAAATAAATATGGCAGCCTCCGTATACCTCTTACTTCAGTTCCCCTTTAAGTACTCTGCAGTACTGGTCGGAGTCTTAAAGGCATACCCACAAGAGGTGCTCGGAGTCCCTTTAAAGAGACTCTGAAGCCATTTAAAATACCTGTTTTTATCCAGCAGGCAGCTTCAGCATTATAATCCAAACTGATTCGCAGTGGGGACGCGGCAGAATGAGGTCTTAACCCTCTGGGCGATAATCCCGAGCTGAGCTCGGGGTAAACCGCCGCAGAGGATTTCTCAGGCCCTGGTGGGCCGATTTGCATAATTTTTTTTTGTTGCACGCAGCTAGCACTTTGCTAGCTGCGTGTATATACTGATCGCCGCCGCTCCAAGCTGATTCGCCGCTACCCGCCGTGCCGCTCCCCCCTAGACCCCGTGCGCAGCCTGGCCAATCAGTGCCAGGCAGCGCTGAGGGGTGGATCGGGACTCCCTCTGACGTCACGACGTCATTGACGTCATCCCGATCGTTGCCATGGCGACAGGGGAAGCCAAACAGGAAATCCCGTTCTGAACAGGGTTTTCTGCTTGCTCTGATCGCCGGAGGCTAGCTACAGGATTAAAAAAAGATTAAAAAAAAAAAAGTGCTGCGCCGCCCCCTGGCGATATTATTGTATTGCCCAGGTGGTTAATACCCCTGAAATCCCCGGGGAAAATTTTGTGACTCCTGTGTAGAGGCAGAGCTTTGTGCAGTAGCTTTGCCTCTACTCACGTCAATCTACGAGGAACTCCGCCCCTCCCCGCCCCTCTCAGTCTTCTTTCACTGAGAGGGGCGGGGAGAGGCGGCGATCAGCGGAGATTGACTGTACTGGAGGCAGAGCTACTGTACAAAGCTCGTAGAATTTTCCCCTGGAATTTCATGGGGATAAAGACCTCTTCCTGCCGCGTCCCCACAGCTAATCAGTATGTATTGTTATGCTGGAGTAGCCTGCTGCACAGGTGGTGACATCTTTACTACTGGCAGGTACAGCACTGCGGAATGTTTGTCGTTTGTTTCAAAGTGTGCAGAAAAAAAACCACACCTGCTCTCCCAGAGTGCTCTGGGGCAGAAAACTGTGTGACATCATAGCTTAGGCTGTGACATCACAGGGTGGGAGGGGTTACATACCAATAGACGGCAATATATAGCTATAGGAAGTGTTTCTGATGCTGAAACCAGGATAATTATAGCGGACCTGAACTAATTTCTCAGCTACAGCTGATAAAAATCTTGCAATTAATCTGCAGTGTGTTTACTTCCTGCTTTCATGGAAGCAGACATAGGGCTAACATCCTGTTTACCAATTAGCTGCTCTGCCGTGGCAGAAGAGATTCCTGAACTGACACAGCTGAGAGATCAGATTACAGTTGTGATTAGTCACAGATGAGGGGGGAATTAGACAGGCTAATCTCTCTAAATACATACAGGGTGCATTTCTCTGTGTTTTCCATCTGTCCCCAACAAGCATAAATGTAAAAGTGGGTGTCCTGAATAGTGCAATACATTTTTTTTATTAAACTAACTTTCCCCTATTCCATACCTATCCCTTCACCTCATCTATAGGAAGATCTAAGGAGGTCATTGCAGACGGCCACACCAATCTGCCCTGAATCCACTAATGAATTCCTCCAGCCTTCTCCATGTGTCAGAGCAATTAATGAATGGAGATGTGTCAGAAGTCCCACAGAAGGGAGAAATCCGGTGGACTGACAAGCGGGAGATTGGAGTCTATTGACCTGGACTATTTCCTCACCTTAATCCCAGACAAAGCCTCCCACATCTTCACACGTATGACAGATGTGGAGGGGGAGCGTCGCCACAGACCAGCCATGGGCAGGGTTAAACGGCTCAGCTCATCAAAAGCCAGGACAAGACTTCCTAGGCCTCGTTCACATCATATGCGCTTCCGTGTGCATTTGGAAGTGCGTATGGTGAGTCACACACAAGAACGGCAGAAGGGCATAGACAGCCCTTCCGCCATTCACGTCAAAAGGCGCTGCGCAGCAGTATGATGCGCTGTGATGCGCTTGCGTACTGCTGCATGCATTCTGCCCGCAAGCGCAGAGCTGATCCCATCACTCTTTGGGATCAGCAGCGCAGCGGGTAGCAGCGCAGATGGCGTGCAAACTTAAGCGCTGCGTTGCATACATGTGAACGATGCCTCAAGAGAAGCCTATATAAAATTATAAACGCGACCAATTAAAGGCAATCCGATGGCATTCACAGTCGTACTGACAAACCATTAAATATCAATAAACGGACTGAGTGTGTGTGTATTGGAGGCTCAGAACTAGAGCATTCCCAGTCAACCTGATCTGACGACGTCGAAGCGGGTAAGGACGCTGAGGGCACGCTGATTCCAGGCTCCACCCACTTCCCTTCCAAGACACCGGACGCTGCGCTGCTGGCCCCAGCCCAGGGGTATCTGCTGAATAGAGGAGAGGAGATCCTGTTCTTTGCATAACTACATGCGCGATACAAAGTTTTTATCTTGTAAGTAGATTTTCATTGTGTGCAATAAAAGTCCCCTGTGATTTTACACTATGGAGCGCTCTATATTCTTCTAGTACCCATTCTCAATCAAAAACTGCTTAAAGTGAGAGGGCTATGGAGGCTGCCATATTTATTTCCTATTAAACAATACCAGTTGCCTGGCTGTCCTGCTGGTCTTTCAAGCATCAGTAGTGTATGAATCACACACCTGAAGCTAATCTAGTCAAACAAAGTAAACCTTAAAGAGAGCCCGAGGTGGGCTCACAAAAAAAAAAAAAAAAAAAAAAAAAAAGGTAGACTACCTGATCCGCAGGGCGGAGCGGACCAGGTAGCCACAAAAAACGTCGCTTCCCTGGGCCATAATGGCCCACTTTCACTTTTGTGACCTATAGGTCATAACGCTGCACTGAGAGACTGTCTCTCTCACAGCGTGCAGGGAGGTGGGGGAGCGGCAGGAGGCGCGGCCAGCTCAGAAAACCCTGCAGAAATGCCGCTGGCGGGCGTTTTGAACAGGGAATTCCCTGTTCAACAGGGAATTCCCTGTTCAACAGGGAATACAGAAAGCTGTCTCAGAGATTTCAGCTGTTTCCACAGTTAGGAACATATTGAGGAAATGGAAGACCACAGGCTCAGTTCAAGTTAAGGCTCGAAGTAGCAGACCAAGAAAAATATCGGATAAACAGAAGCGACGAATAGTGAGAACACAGAGTCAACCCACAGACCAGCACCAAAGACCTACAGCATCATCTTGCTGCAGATGGACTCACTGAGCATTGCACAAAGAGATGCTGTATGCAAGAGTGATGCAGAGGAAGCCTTTTCTACACCCACAGCACAAACAGAGCCACTTGAGGTATGCTAAAGCACATTTGGACAAGCCAGCTTTATTTTGGAATAAGGTGCTGTGGACTAATGAAACTAAAATTGAGTTATTTGGTCATAACAAGGGGCATTATGCATGGAGGAATAAGAACGCAGCATTCCAAGAAAACACCTGCTACCTACAATAAAATATGATGGTGGTTCCTTCATGCTGTGGGGCTGTGGGGCCAGTGCAGGGACTGGGAATCTCCTCAAAGCCCCCCTCCGCAGCGATTTCCGCCCTCTCTGCCCATACCTGTTTCTCCTGCAGGCTATGGGCTTCAGCCTATCAGGCGGCAGCGATCCCTTTTACGGCGCTGCTGCGCAGCAGCACCGTATGATGTAAACAGCGGGGATTTCTTCCCCGCGTGTTTACATTACGCGTGTGAGCCGCGAACGGCGGCTCGCAGTCTGTTCATGGAGACACCCACCGTGAACTGACATGGAAGGGCCGCTTCCATGTAATACCACTTACGACCTGCCGACCCCTATCGGCGTTAGGCGGTCGTTAAGTGGTTAAAGTATTAGAGGCGAAAGATCAGCAGGATAGTCAGGCAATGTGCATTGACTAAAAGGAAATAAACATGTCAGACTCCATATCCCTCTCACCTCCCTTTAAAGGATACCTGAGGTGACATGTGACATGAGGAGACAGACGTGTATGTACAGTGCCTATCACAGAAATAACTATGCTGTGTTCCTTTTTTTCTTTCTGCCTGAAAGAGTGAAATATCATGTATGTAAGTGGCTGACTCAGTCCTGACTCAGACAGGAAGTGACTACAGTTTGACCATCACTGATAAGAAATTCCAACTATAAAGACTTAAAAAGTAGATTTAAACATAAAATAAAACTGTGGTCTATCTTAAAAAGTAATTTTTAGGAGAAGGAAGATAGATACAATCATTTATTTAATTAGTTTATTTTCACCTCGGGTGTCCTTTAAAGTTGGTCCCTAACCATACAATCTCGATGTAGTAAGAGTATTTACCCACACAGCCTTCTCAATCTGTTGGCCCTTCTACAACATAGAAGATAGCATGGTTAGTGGATCATAAATAGAATCGTAATCGAATCGTACAAAGAATCGAATTGTGTAGATTGGGCTTAACAGTCACCACCCCGGGAAGAAAGACATAGAACCAGGATGTCTGAACGCTGCATGTAATTCTAGTTTCTTTTTCAGTTGGGTGGTCAATATTGCATCCTCTATGGTACTCTAGTTGAAGGTGCACCCGGACAATGCAACAACGCAGAGGTACCAGAAATCTAAAGAGACACAGGTTACAAACTTAGAACATTTGATTTCAAAAAGTACCAGAAGTTAAAACATCAAAGAAACTGGTCTCCGTCTTGAGGGGAAAACATTGACCGCTACTAATTGCGAAAAAGCGATCAATTGCATGTCTCGAGGGGGTATTGATGGGAGGAAAAAGGTTCGATGGCTATAAAATGTAATGGCATAAACAAATCAGAGGAACTAGCGGTAATTATACCAACTGATTTAGCGCTAATAACCTGCCTGTCGGGGGCTCACCGTGTTTCGTTAGAAGAGTGGACATTGCCAGGGGCCAGAATGCGGAGAGATCTCTCAAAGAGAATAAACAGCATGTTGTTATGGTTTAGTATTTATATCAAGGCTGTGAAAGTGGTACAAGAATCACAAGCAATGAATATATAAAGTCAGCGCAGGTCTATAGTAATACATCTTTCGTCATTTTCTGGTATACAGGATCTTCGAACAAAAAGGTAAAGAAGCAAGGCTTACCAGATTCCAACAACCCACATTATAAGGTTGTAAACGAGTTTGATAGATGGTCCGCAGAACTTTCAAATGGTGTCGTTTCACCAGCGATGTTGCACACCACAGATTCCTCCGGAATATATTAGATATCTTGAGGTCACAGAGACTCACCAAAAAGGAGTCCAGTAGGATAGTGACATGAAAGAGATGTACGGCACATCTAAGTGTAAACCGTCTTTATTACATAACAAGTACAACAATTTAAAAACAAGGATAAAAGAAACTCACATACGGGGCCCGTGCACTGGGAACCCCGAAAAAGTAGCGCGCATAAAATGGTCAATAGAAGACCTCAAATAAAATGGTGCCGCCTGTCGCCTTCCCGACCGGTTTCGCAATCTTGCGTCATCAGGGGAGACTTGGTACAAGAATCACAGACAACTCCAGGGCCACGTTTTCTCCTTGGCTTTCTCCTAGGTGATTGTTTCATAACTTGTACATAAAATGCCTTTTACACCCCCAACAAGCAAACAAATTCTCTAAATGTTGACAGTACTTTTCAACCTTCTTTTTGGTACTTTTTGCATTGCAGAGTGCTAAAAAGTTAATTGAAGATAAAAAAATTATCTCCTAGGAGAAAACTCATGAGAAAAAGTGAATTGCATGAGGCCCTTGGTACCCAAAAATTGCTCTGAGTCCAGTGTTCTCCCCAGGCTCTTTTAGCTGGGTGCTCCACCCGGCTAGATTTGGTGACCACCCGGCTGTCATCGGCTCACCTCTTCACCTCCTCCTATGCTGTAAGCAGAGTTGCCCTGCATTTTCATCTCGCCCCACCCGGCTACTTTTTCATGCCACCCGGCTGGAAAAAAATTCTGGAGAGAACACTGGAGTCCTCGACAAACTCTGCAGCCCTTGCAGGGCTATAAAGTGGGTACAAAAATCATCCAACACATCAGTTTCTGGCGCAACTCAGCTCCGACAGGTACCCCAAAGTTGCTCCGACTCCACCGCCCTGGTTTATATAGCGGCAATATCTTCCGCAGAGCTTTACAGAGTGTATACAATGTCTTGTCTATATGCTAAATACACAATACAATTTCCTGTCCGATTGACGGGAATTGGAAGATTATTTCCGACATGTCGAGCAAAAACCTTTTTTATGAATAGTTGTCCCTAAGAAAAGCCTTGTACAGATGCTTGACGGCTCTCGTCCGAGGCAGCCACCCTGACAGATTCTAGCGTTTATGCAGCGGCCCTAAAATACCGGGCAAGATATCTTATAAGAAGGAATACCTTATATACTTAAAAATTAGCTGAAAAGTTACCCCATGCGGCTTATATGCGAGTCAGTGGGACTGAACAGATAGAGCAGGTTTTGTTACTGGCAGAGGAGCATAAGGATCTTGCACTAGCGATCCAGCTCTTACCAGCTGGCTCCCTGCTGTGTCCATGCCCTCCATCCCCTGTACCTGCGCTAAGTGCGCTGCTCAAGACTACCTGTCCCCTGGCTTGTGGAGCGGAGTGTGGGCTTATATGCTAGTCAACCACTTTTTCCTGGTTTCTGATATAAAAGTTGGCACCTCGGCTTATACACGGGTCGGCTTATATGCAGAATTATGAAATGTGCTATGATGAAATGTAACTTTAGCGCAGCAGTAGATTGAGGAGGAGTGTAACAGACTCCTATTGTGATGTTCCGAGGAATTCTTACATTAAAAAAAAAAAAAACAACAATCAAGAACAGACAAACCGCTATAGCAAATATAGCATCCCTCCAAAAAAATATCTTACGCACATCATGTGCTGCTCTGTGCAGGTAAATATAATTATTTTGTGCAAGTCAGGCTAAGTCAGGTTCCTCGGCTGAAGAGAGATATGTAGAAAGTATTTAGCCGTGAGCGGTTTCTGTGGAAACACACTGCGCAATAGCGTTTTATTGTTCATCTTCTCCTTTGTGAAGGACCCACTTCTGCCGATATGTTCAACAAAAAGTGTATTTCACCCAGAAGACAAACACTTAGCGGGAAGTACAGCGCCATAATTACTTTTTACTTTAGTTCTGAACATTGTGTAAAGGCTTGCGGAGTCTTAAGGGGGTTGTTATTGCTGTCTGTACCCTCAGCTTCCCTCTCGCTTTCCCACCCTGCGACCCACAAGGGGTTTCATGGCTTTAACCACTTCACCACTACAGGTGGTATTCCCCTAATGGACCAGAGCAATTTTCACATTTTAGAGCTCCTCCCATTCATTCTACAATAACTTTATCACTACTTATCACATCAAAATGAGCTATATATTTTTTTCGCCACCAATTAGGCTCAATTAGGCAGCCGGACCGGAATGTGGAACCCAGCAGAGAAGGTGACAACGGGGATACGCGCTTGCCGGAGCAGGTAATGTATGTGGGGGGGGGGGGGGGGCGCAGCACCACCACAGATCGTGATCGGTCACAATCTGTTTGCAGTAAAGGCAGCCATACGATGATCAGATTCGATTAGAGAGGGATCTATCTGTTGGTTGAATCTGATGGCAAATAGACCAGTGTATGGCCACCTTTAAACTGTAACATCGTCCACCTGAGCCATAGGGAAACATGGACATTACATTGCACATTCAGTTGTAACTGACAGCAGCTGATATATAACTGACAGCGACTGGTATATTTCAGTTCTGACAAAATCTTGTCAGAACAGGAAGGGATCCTAAGAAGAAAATGGTGAGCTTCTGAGAGGAACTGACAGTGAGGTTAGTATGTAATATTCATTTGCAGCTACATAATGTGTTTATTTTAAATAATTTTACTCCAGGTTCCCTTTAAATGTGATTAGGCTGTAGTGTACCTTTTAGAGCACAGAGGACGTTCTAAGCTCAGGTCCGCTTTAAGCCAACTTTGAGTGGACAGTGGTGTGATGAATGACCTACTGGCCTCTTTGCTTCTAGGACTCTGGAAGAGAACCCTTTGCTGGAATTTCTGGTCCTGCCAATTAAGCTTTTTTTGGATTTGGAATTTGCACCCCTCCTCCAAGAACACAACAAAGGTGTGACTTCTCAGTTCTCACAGCTGGACTCTGCAATTGCTTATCTATTGCTGGGGAATCCTTGGGGAGGGGGGGGGGGGGGGGGAAGGGGACATGGTATTACAATGGCTCTGAATGCTGGAGGGCAAACATAGGACTACTGGAATCTCAAGACAAAATTCTCTATCCCATTGAAATCAACCACACAAGGAACAGATTACAAGCAGTACCCACTGCTAGCTTAAAGGAGCGCTATAGCGAAAAATTTTAAAATGTGCAAACATAGACAAATAAGAAGCACGTTTTTTCCAGAGTAAAATGAGCCATAAATTACTTTTCTCCTATGTTGCAGTCACTTACAGTAGTTAGTAGAAATCTGACAGTCCATCTCTTCATAGGGGACTAGTCCAAAACTTGTCACTTCTGTCAGATTTCTACTGCCTACTGTGAGTGACAGTAACATAAGAAGAGTCATGTATGGCTCATTTAACTCTGGGAGAAAAAAAAAACTAAACTTACTTCGTTTATGTTTGCATATACTTTACATTTTAAAATTTTTCGCCATAGCACCCCTTAAAGGTGCCCACAATATTTTGACTTGGCAGCCAATCGACCAACCGATTCGATAATTATCAAATCGGATGAAAATCAGGGCCAAAAAGAGCATGCTGGATCGAAGATGCCACAAATTTCGGACCAAAATGGATCGATCCGACATGCTGGTGAATCTCAGGCTGACGTGCTCGTTAGGATGCCTGCCTGTGACAGTGGTTGGTAAAATATAACTACTGGGGGGGGGGATAAAACATTAAGGGGACAGCAGCTGGGGTAGCGTCACAAGGTCAATTCGAGCAAGATTCCATGTAGAAATCGATTGGAAATCTGCCTCCGTTTTATGGCGGCCAACAGAGAGAAAAGAGGGCGAAATCTGTCTCTTGGTCAATTGGCTGCCAAAATCACTCGGTGTATGGGTACCTTTAGAGGCCAACAACATGTCTGTACAGCCAGTCCTGATCAATCTCTGGAGACAGATCTCATACACCTGTATGAGGCTTAAAAGACAACTGTAACAAGAGGGATATGGAGGCTGCCATATTTATTTCCTTTTAAGCAATACCAGTTGCCTGGCAGCCCTGCACAGTCCCTGCCTCTAATACATTTAGCCCTGAACAAGCATGCAGCAGATCAGGGGTTTCTGACAATATTGTCAGATCTGACAAGATTAGCTGCATGCTTGTTTCTGGTGCTATTCAGAGACTACTGCAGTCAAATAGATCAATAGGGCTACCAGGCAACTGGTGTTTAAAAAGAAATTAAATATGACAGCCACCATATCACTCGTTACAGTTGTCCTTTAAATGTACGGCCGTAAAATGTATGGCCACCATATCGACCATCAGACAAATCTCTCTCTGATCGAATCTGCAAATACAACAGAACACACTGCATTTGGGAAACTGATCGCATTTTGCGATTCCAAGTGTGAACGCAGCCGCTGTGCAGATAAGCCTTAAATTAAATTTCCAGATCAGAGGTCACAGATGACAAAATGCCAGCAGATACTTCCAAGTACAAAGTTCCTCCCATGAACCCCTCCAAGTCACACCCACATTTTGGTCTTCCAAAGCTTCCCCTGTGCAGACTGCAGCTCAGACATTGCACAACAACTGACCTGACACAATAAACAGCCAGCTGGCTCCATCCAGGAAGACTATGCAGAAAATGCTAACTGGACACTACTTCCTGCAAAATGGACCTTGTAAATAAGAACACACAAAGCCTCAGCCGACACTCAATTCAAGAAAAACACTCTGGTCACTTTAAAAAAGGACAACTGTAACGAGAGGGATATGGAGGTTGCCATATTTATTTCCTTTTAAGCAATACCAGTTGCCTGGCTATCCTGCTGATCCTCTGCCTCTAATTATTATTATTTATAAAGCGCCAACATATTCCGTGGCACTGTACAATGTAAGAAAACAAACAAGGGATACATAATGATACAGACAATGATATACATCAAATATAAACACTGGTACAAAATACAGAACAGGTGATTACAATAGCAGATGTAACATGATGACTAAAATGTATAAATGTCTAACAGTGTGCAAGCAATTAAATTAATAACATTCCATGACACAAAAGGGTGAGAGCCCTGCCCTTGCGAACTTAGTCTCCGCCTCTTTCACAGCGGGACGTTAAAGTTGCACGTTACAAAAATTATAACGCAGACTAACGCACAGCAATACAAAGTCAGTGCGACATTCACAGTGCACACGCTGTGTTGTGTGTAGCGTGTAGCAATATTTAGAAAGTGCTGCATGCTGTGCGTTTAGCAATACATTTACTGCGTTATGTGTGCTGCACATGCTCAGTAATGTGTTTTTTTTTTAAATGTAACGCATGCGCCGTTCTCGTTCCATCAGTATGCAACGAAAACGGCTCCCCAAGAGACACATAATGTAGTGCAAAATAACGTCCAATTTCATAACCTACATGCGCTGCGTTAGGGGCACGTTGTGCGACTTTAACGTTGCATCAAACGCAACGTCCCACTGTGAAAGAGGCCTAAAGGAATGGGGTGGAAACAAGAGGTGGGGGAAGTATACAGTATATGTACAGGCAGTGCGTGATTAAGTTATTTAGTGAGGAGTAAATGTAGATGCGAGGTTTAATGCCTAGTCACCCCCTCAGCTCCTCCAATGCTCCCCCCGCCTGACAGCCCCACACATGCCAACAAGACTTCTTAAGAGCTGCCCCCCTCCCCCCATGGAACTCCTTTCCACTCCCCCTCAGACTCGCTCCTTCCTTCAACAACTTCAAGCAAGCCCTCAAAACACATTTCTTTAAAGTGACTTACCCCACATCTACCACACTCTTCTATATCACAGTACACAGTATACAGGGGTGCATGCAGTAGGAAGCAGCTGGCAGTATACAGCAAGAGGCAGGGGGGTATACAGCAGTATACAAGTAGGTATATAGCAGTACAGTATACAGGGAGGCATGCAGTAGGAAGCAGCTGGGAGTATATGGCAAGAGGCAGGGGGGTATACAGTAGTATACAAGTAGGTATATAGCAGTACAGTATACAGGGAGGCATGCAGTAGGAAGCAGCTGTGAGGTATATAGCAGGAGGCAGGGAGGTATACAGCAGTATACAAGTAGGTATATAGCAGTACAGTATACAGGGAGGCATGCAGTTGGAAGCAGGGTGTTATGCAGCAGAGGGGTGGTATATAGCATGAGGCAGGGGGGTGGTATACAGCAGTATACAAGTAGGTATATAGCAGTACAGTATACAGGGGGTGCATGCTGTATGAAGCAGGGTGTTATGCAGCAGAGGGGTGGTATATAGCATGAGGCAGGGGGGTGGTATACAGCAGTATACAAGTAGGTATATAGCAGTACAGTATACAGGGGGTGCATGCCGTAGGAAGCAGGGTGTTATGCAGCAGAGGGATGGTATATAGCAGGAGGCAGGGGGGTATACAGCAATATACAAGTAGGTATATAGCAGTACATGTGTACATATAGCAGTACAGTATACAGGGAGGCATGCAGCAGGAAGCAGGGTGTTATGCAGCAGAGGGGTGGTATATAGCATGAGGCAGGGGGGTGGTATACAGCAGTATACAAGTAGGTATATAGCAGTACAGTATACAGGGAGGCATGCAGTAGGAAGCAGAGGGGGGTGGTATATAGCATGAGGCAGGGGGTGGTATACAGCAGTATACTAATAGGTATATAGCAGTACAGTATACAGGGAGGCATGCAGTAGGAAGCAGAGGGGTGGTATATAGCATGAGGCAGGGGGGTGGTATACAGCAGTATACTAGTAGGTATATAGCAGTACAGTATACAGGGGGTGCATGCAGTGGAAGCAGCAGTATGATGTATGTACAGGAATGCAGTGTAGACAGCACAGCAGTACAGTATATATAAAGCATTGTATATACAGTACATAAGCACATATGGGAACATACCCGGTCTTTCATCCGCCAGCTCTGCGCCAGGGCCCGGCTGCCCTCGATCTTCTCGGCGTGTCTCTTCTTCATGAAGGCAGCCGGCAGCTTCCAGTCGCTGAGCTCTCCCTCTTCCTCCTCCTCCCCGGCACTGGGTACCGGCATCTCCGGGCTCTGCGGCTCCATCCCGGGAGACTCTGCGGCGCCGCCTGATCCTCACTGCAGCGCGATGGGCGCCGCCATATTGCCACTCCCGGCGTGCACTGCGGCTACAGCGTCCGGCGGGGACCAAACCTGAGGGCAGGGGAGAACGCGTGGGGAGAGTGACCTCTGCCTGATTCCACAGCTAGCATGGGCTGTGTGAGCTGTGTAACCTGGGCTGTGTGATAGCTAATACGCAACTGTCCTCACTTCACCCCTCATGCCTCCATAGGCCCTTTCCGCCACGTGTCCCCCTCCATATAACCCCTCCCGATGTGTCTCCTTTCCTTCTTGTGTCCCCTCCATATACTCCCTCCCCCGTGTGTCTCCTCTCCTCCTTGTGTCCCCTCCATATACCAACTCCCCGATGTGTCTCTCTCTCTCTCCTCCTTGTGTCCCCTCCATATACCCCCTCCCCCATGTGTCTCCTCTCCTTGTGTCCCCTCCATATACCCTCTCCCCATGTGTCCCCTCCATATACTCCCTCCCTCATGTGTCTCCTCTCCTCCTTGCGTCCCCTCCATATACCAACTCCCCATGTGTCCCCTCCATAAACCCCCTGCCCCATATGTCCCCTCCATATACCCCTCCCCCATGTGTCACCTCCATATACCAACTTCCAATGTGTCCCCTCCATACACCCCCTCCCCCAAGTGTCACCTCCATATACCAACTTCGAATGTGTCCCCTCCATATACCCCCTCCCCAGGTGTCCCCTTTCCCCCTTGTGTGCCCTCCATATACTCCCCATGTGTCCACTCCATATATCCCCTCCATATACCCCCTCCCCATGTGTCCCCTCCATATAACCCCAGTATTCCCATGTCCCCTCTAGGATTCCCCATAATACTCCATGACTCCCATATCCATTTTGTCTGTGTTTCCATATCCCTACCCCCATACATCCTCATGACCCCTCTATGAACCCTCATATATATCCTCTACCTGTGTCTCCATATCCCCCCTTCCTCCTCCATGTATCCATATGTCCCCTTTCTGACTCCCTCTAATCCCCCCTCCCCGTGTTTCCATATCCCCTCCATGTCCCCCATATCCCTTCCCGTTATATCCCCTTGTCCCGTCTATGACAGCCCATAATCCTCCATGACTTCCATATCAATCTTCCTAGTGTTTCCATATCCCTCCCCCAAAAACAACTTTGGACCTGTAGCACTAACTCCCACCATCATGAAGATCTTTGTGCTACTGGTCCTTGTCTATCTGAAGCGCTCCACCGACGCACTCCTTGACCCACACCAATTCACATATAGGGCTAACAGGTCCGTGGAGCACGCCATTAACATCAGCTTGGTGTACATCACAGAACACCTTGAAAGACCTGACTCCTACATCAGGATCCTGTTCCTGGACTTTAGCTCTACCACCAAAACACCATCTGCCCGGACATACTGTCCGACTACCTGGCGCAACTCGGAGCTGACTCCACTCTGTGCGCATGGGTCAAGGACTTCCTCTCCATTAGAATGCAGCAAGTTAGGCTCGGTAACTGCTCCTCCCGCGAGACAACCACCAACTTCCACAAGTGTGTGTATTGTCCCCACACCTGTTATCCCTGTACACCAACTGTACCTCTTCCGCTGACTCTGTTAAGTTCATTACATTTGCAGGTGACACAACTAGCAAGGAATAGCATGCTTACCGCAGCAAGATTGGAAGAATCTGCAGCTGGTGCAGGGACAGTAAGTTCACCTTTAGGCATGAGCTCTCGGAATCGGAACAGTTCCGAATTTTCGCATGGAAATTAGGCCGTTTCAAGTAAAATCACGAAAATCGTAAATAACACTGTTTCGAGTACCTCGTTCTGCTGGTGTGAAAATTGGCTTCCGAAACAAGAATTTTCAGCCCATAGTGATGTCAACAAAATGGCTGCTGGCGATTTCCTGGTCTCCGGAGGTCACACTAAAGTGGCAGAAAGAGCAGTTTTTTATATGAATGGGGGGACGAGGGCATCCCCTACTCTGGTCCCGTGGACCTCTGATCCATGTGGAAAACCGCTCGTTCTGCCACTTTATCGTGGCCTGGGGGGACCAGGGATTATCCAGTGGCCATTTTTTTGTTGTTGTCACTGCTTGCTTGTTTCAGAAGCCAACAGATACAGAGGCTGTCTATGGCCATTCAGCGCCTTGAGTTCATCGGAAACAGTAGGTGCACTGGACCTCCTTAGAGGATACTGGCGTGGGATTATCTAAAGGTAAGTATTTCTGGTTAATTTAGAACAATAAAATACTTTTTTGCTGTTGTGTTTTTGTTTCTTTTTTTAAGTCTTTGCGTATATGGGTAAGGGGTACATCAGTACCCCTATACCCATTTCAGCTGGGGAGGGGGAGCGTATCTGTAAGAATCTCTGGGGTAGATTCTTGCAGGATAGAACCCTGATCTACATTAAAGTACCACTGTTTTAGTAAGAAGACTTTCTATGCAGACTTTCTCTTTAAAGGATTACTGTTGGGGGTAGAGGGAAAAAGAGTTAAACTTACCATGTGCTTCTAGTGCTCCCCCGCAGACATCCTGTGCCCGCGCAGCCACTCACCGATGCTCTGGTCCTCGCCTCTAGTTCAATTCTGGAATGTCAGTGTAACGATCGGTGTAACACAGAGAGGATCTGATTACCGGTGATCTGCAGTATAACCGAAAATACAGATATATACCCGATTATTGATGATCTGCAGTATCACCGATAATCAGATATATCTCTAACGTCTGGACACCTGAGTAATATGAGTGTTTGGTGCAACAGTAATACTTGAGGAGAGCCCCTGTATAGAAGGTGCAAGGCAGTAAGGGATACTGCCCAAAGAACAGGCTCCTTCCAACGGCCTGAGGCTCCCCAAGGGGAGGAGTCAGGCTGAGAGTGGGAAGGACCAGAGTGTGAGTGACACCAATGGTGGAGTGTCACTGACAGATCTGTGAACTATCTCTAAACAGAGGAGATAGTTCTCGAGGTCGGACAAGCCAGGTCGGCAACAGACAGACAGATCAGATACAGAGGGAAGAGACTGATACGGAATCCTAAGGCAAGCAAGGTTTGGCAACGGAGTATCAGAAGTAGCGAAGTACCAGAGGTCAGAAGAGAGGTCAGGATAAGCAGAAGGTCATAACAAATAATATACAATTGTCTAGTCTAAAGGTGTGAGCTCCTTGATCATCAACACCCTGGAACTAGTCTGAAGATATAACAGGATGGTAAAGCTAATTCCTAGTCTTGGGTGTGAGCTCCGTAGTCATCAACACCCCGGAACTAGTCTGAAGATTAACACAGATAATATACAGTATTCCTAATCTGGGGTGTGAGGTCCGTGATCATCAACACCCTGGAACTGGTCTAGAAAATAACACAGAATCTGACAAAAGGTCTGAGTGCTTCCACGTAGTGATCGCAACGGCAGACAACCAGAGAATGACCATCACCCAGTATATATAGCGAGGCGCTCACCAGCGCCTCCCCTAAGTGCTGGACCAATGGAAGGTGATGGAATTGTCAGCTGACCGGCCTGGTCAGCTGACTCCTTCTGGCTGTCATAAAAGCTCTGCCTCTCGGCGCGCGCGCGCGTCCTTCTGAGCCAGTGTGGACTATCAGTCCCAGCCACACCAGACCTGTGCTGCAAACCATCCACTGTGCTGAGCGCGGAACCAGCCGCACCGCTATCAGAGCATGCGGCGGTTCCTCCGCGTTCAGCCATACTGCCCGATGTAGGCCTATGCGTGCAACACGCCGCGTCGGACGCGGAATCCGCCGCCTTGTTCTCAGGACATGCGGCAGTTTCTCCGCGTTCAGATGCAGGCCCATGCGCGCAATCTGCCGTGTTGGACGCGGAATCAGCCGCCTTGCTCTGGGCACCCGCGGCGGCTTTTCCGCGTTTTCTCACAGTCAGACTTTAAAGTCGGAAAACCACTGCGCCTGCACGGCCATGTCCTCGCTCCAGCTGACGTCACCAGGAGCACACTGCGCAGACCGTACTATGACCTGCGCAATACACTATTGGTGGCAGGAGTGAGGGCGCGGCTGCCCAGCCGCAGTGGCTTTCCGACTGTAAAGTCGGAAATTCCAGAAGTGAACCGGAGATGGGGACCGGAGCATCAGTGAGTGGCTGCGCAGGCACAGGAGGTTTGCCGGGGACCATTACAAGCCCCCCAGTTTCCCCCTACTCCCCCCTACAGTAGTCCTTTAACCACTTGCCGACCGCCTTGAGCCGATGCCGATGGGCGGCGGCAAGGGCTGGGCCCAAACGACCGCAATACGCCCATCGCGGCGGCGGGCGTGGTTATGCGGCGATCGCGTCATTCGTGACGTGATCAGCCGCCGGCGACTGGCTCCGCCCCCCCGCGCTGTAACCCGCCGGTCGTTCGGAAGCGCCGGCGTGTTACTAGCACGGATAGTGTATAATAGGCTTTGTAATGTATACTGGCTGCCTCCTGCCCTGGTGGTCCCAGTGTCCGAGGGACCACCAGGGCAGGCTGCAGCCACCCTAGTCTGCACCAAGCACACTAATCCTGCCCCCCCCTTCCCTCTGATCGCCCGCAGCACCCCTCAGACCCCCCCCTGCCCCCCCCCCCCCGACCCCTGTTTGCACCCAATCACCCCCCTAATCACCCATCAATCACTCCCTGTCACTATCTAAAAACGCTATTTTTTTTAACCCTAAACTGCCCCCTGCTCACTCCTGATCACCCCCCCATCCCTCAGATTCTCCCCAGACCCCCCCCCCCCCATACCTCCCCCACCTGTGTACTGTATGCATCTATCCCCCCTGATCACCTGCCAATCACCTGTCAATCACCCCCTGTCACTGCCACCCATCAATCAGCCCCTAACCTGCCCCTTGCGGGCAATCTGATCATCCACCCACACCAATAAATCGACCGCAGATCCGACATCAGATCACCTTCCAAGTGCAGTGTTTACATCTGTTCTCTCCTCTAAACACCCACTAATTACCCATCAATCACCCCCTATCACCCCTAATTACCCATCAATCACCCCCTATCACCACCTGTCACTGTTACCCATCAGATCAGACCCTAATCTGCCCCTTGCGGGCACCCAATCACCCGCCTACACGCTCAGATTGCCCTCAGACCCCCCTTATCAATTCGCCAGTGCAATATTTACATCTCTTCTTCCCTGTAATAATAACCCACTGATCACCTGTCAATCACCTATCAATCACCCATCAATCACCCCCTGTCACTGCCACCCATCAATCACCCCCTGTCACTGCCACCCATCAATCAGCCCCTAACCTGCCCCTTGCGGGCAATCTGATCACCCACCCACACCAATAGATCGCCCGCAGATCCGATGTCAGATCACCTCCTAAGTGCAGTGTTTACATCTGTTCTCTCCTCTAAACACCCACTAATTACCCATCAATCACCCCCTATCACCACCTGTCACTGTTACCCATCAGAATAGACCATAATCTGCCCCTTGCGGGCACCCAATCACTCGCCCCACACGCTCAGATTGCCCTCAGACCCCCCCCTTATCAATTCGCCAGTGCAATATTTACATCTCTTCTTCCCTGTAATAACCCACTGATCACCTGTCAATCACCTATCAATCACCCCCTGTCACTGCCACCCATCAATCACCCCCTGTCACTGCCACCCATCAATCAGCCCCTAACCTGCCCCTTGCGGGCAATCTGATCACCCACCCACACCAATAGATCGCCCGCAGATCCGATGTCAGATCACCTCCCAAGTGCAGTGTTTACATCTGTTCTCTACCCTAAACACCCACTAATTACCCATCAATCACCCCCTGTCACTGATACCCATCAGATTAGACCCTAATCTGCCCCTAGGGCATCCAATCACCCGCCCAGACCCTCAGAACGCCCTTAGACCCCAGCCCTGATCACCTCGCCAGGGCATTGCTTGCATCTATTTCCCCCCTCTAATCACACCTTGAGACACCTATCAATCACCTCCTGTCACCACCTGTCACCCCCTAGCACACCTACCCATCAGATCAGGCCCTAATTTGCCCCGTGTGGGCTCTTGATCACTCGGCCAAACCCTCAGACACCCTTCCGATCACCTCCCCAGTGCATTGATTGTATCTATTTTCCCCTCTAACCACCCCCTGAGACACCCATCAATCACCTCCTGTCACCCCCCTAGCACTCCTATCCATCAGATCAGGCCCAATACAACCTGTCATCTAAGAGGCCACCCTGCTTATGACCGGTTCCACAAAATTTGCCCCCTCATAGACCACCTGTCATCAAAATTTGCAGATGCTTATACCCCTGAACAGTCATTTTGAGAAATTTGGTTTCCCGACTACTCACGGTTTTGGGCCCGTAAAATGCCAGGGCAGTATAGGAACCCCACAAGTGACCCCATTTTAGAAAAAAAGACACCCCAAGGTATTCTGTTAGGTGTATGACGAGTTCATAGAAGATTTTATTTTTTGTCAACAGTTAGCGGAAATTGATTTTTATTGTTTTTTTTCACAAAGTGTCATTTTTCACTAACTTGTGACAAAAAAAAATCTTCTATGAACTCACCATACTCCTAACAGAATTCCCTGGGGTGTCTTCTTTCTAAAATGGGGTCACTTGTAGGGTTCCTATACTGCCCTGGCATTTTAGGGGCCCTAAACCGTGAGGAGTAGTCTAGAATTCAAGTGCCTCAAAATGACCTGTGAATAGGACGTTAGGCCCCTTAGCGCACCTAGGTTGCAAAAAAGTATCACACATGTGGTATCGCCGTACTCAGAAGAAGTAGTATAATGTGTTTTGGGGTGTATTTTTATACATACCCATGCTGGGTGGGAGAAATCTCTCTGTAAATGGACAATTGTGTGTAAAAAAAATCAAACAATTTTCATTTACAGAGATATTTCTCCCACTCAGCATGGGTATGTGTAAAAATACACCACAAAACACATTATACTACTTCTCCTGAGTACGGCGGTACCACATGTGTGGCACTTTTTTGCACCCTAAGTGCGCTAAGGGGCCCAAAGTCCAATGAGTACCTTTAGGATTTCACAGGTCATTTTGAGACATTTGGTTTCAAGACTACTCCTCACGGTTTAGGGCCCCTAAAATGCCAGGGCAGTATAGGAACCCCACAAATGACCCCATTTTAGAAAGAAGACACCCCAAGGTATTACGTTAGGAGTATGGTGAGTTCATAGAAGATTTTATTTTTTGTCACAAGTTAGCGGAAAATGACACTTTGTGAAAAAACACAATTAAAATCAATATCTCTGTAAATAGACAATTGTGTGTAAAAAAAAATCAAAACATTGTCATTTACGGAGATATTTCTCCCACCCAGCATCGGTATGTGTAAAAATACACCCCAAAACACATTATACTACTTCTCCTGAGTACGGCAATACCACATGTGTGGCACTTTTTTGCAGCCTAAGTGTGCTAAGGGGTCCAAAGTCCAATGAGCACCTTTAGGCTTTACAGGAGTGCTTACAATTTAGCACCCCCCAAAATGCCAGGACAGTAAACACACCCCACAAATGACCCCATTTTGGAAAGTAGACACTTCAAGGTATTCAGAGAGGAGCATAGTGAGTCCGTGGCAGATTTCATTTTTTTTTGTCGCAAGTTAGAAGAAATGGAAACTTTTTTTTTTGTCACAAAGTGTCATTTTCCTCTTTAAAGAGAACTTGAGGTGGGTTCTAAGAATCCTATTAGCACACAGAGGCTGGGTCTGCATATAATGCCCAGCCTCTGTTGCTATACTGCTCCCCTCTGCCCCCCCCCCTCCCCCCCTGCGCTCTGCTTGCCCCCCATAAATCAAACGCTGAGCTAGAAACACACAGCGTGTTGCAGCCAGCTGTTTACCTCTGGATGTGTCAGTCTCGCCGCTCCCCCGCCTCCACTATGTCACCGCTCCCCGCCTGCGTCTCTTCCCTCCAATCAGCCGGGAGGGAAGGGCCGTGGGCGGGGAGCGCGACATAGAGGAGGCGGGGGAGCGGCGAGACTGACACATCTAGAGGTAAACAGCTGGCTGCAACACGCTGTGTGTCGCTAGCTCAGCGTTTGATTTATGGGGGGCAAGCAGAGCGCAGGGGGGAGCAGTATAGCAACAGAGGCTGGGCATTATATGCAGACCAGCCTCTGTGTGCTAATAGGATTCTTAGAACCCACCTCGGAATTCTCTTTAAAGTGCATCTTATGGCCTGAATAATACATATTCAGCCCGGTGCCATTGTTCCTCCGGCACCTCCCACTAATCCTCGAGAGATGGGCATGGCGGAGTGAGGCTGTGAGCTGTGTGAGCTCCGGGTGCGGCACCCCCAGAAAATCCGTAGCGGGTTTTAACTTCCTGCCCGCTGCCTATCTGCTGCCACCCTGCAGAAAATACAAAGAGCTGTGTGCCGTAGGTGGGCGAAGGGAAAGAGTAGGAGACGCTATGAAGAGCGGGGCGGAGAATGTAGCATGTGAGCAGCGTTGTAATGGCACATGTGCTGCAGGCTAACATTCTTCCCACCGGACACTGTGACAGGATTCCAGAGTTACCTGGCTTACTGGAGCTTGGGGAAGTCTTGCTGCTTGGATGCCTGGCTGATCTGTCATTGGGAAGGTACCGGTCAGCGGTTGTGACGGGCTGTGTTGCTGCTGCAGTGCTGTCCAGAGCTGGCCGTATGTGTGGTCCGGAGCAGTAACAGAGGGAGTGGAGACAAGCTGAAACGCATTGTACCAGGGCCGAGGGGGGATTAGGCGGGAATCACATTAGCGTTAGAAAACTGTCCGTTCCTGGATCGGAAGGATGTGAATGGATCCAATGTCGATTCTATGAATCCATTCACATCCGTCCTCTCAAGTGGATCCATGGAACTAAAGGCAACACTGATATATACACTTACCTCATAAACTATTAAGGGATGAAATAATTGACACATGACACCCAAGCTGGCATTTTAAGGCCGTGGCGACCTTTATTGGTTTAACTTTGTAAAATTAGTTGAGGTCTATAACTTTATTAAAAGGTTAAACCTTTATTAAACTCAATCATAAACATAACTCATCATATGACCCACCATTACGGTTCGGATCACGACAAAGAGAAACAAACTTCCAGCAGGACCCCAACACGATGTTCATCCACACCTTCTTGGCGTGACTTTCTCCAATAAAGATTTGACCACAACGAGATTCCTCTTACAGATAGGGAGTGGTGGGCAGGGAGTTCATCTGGACCGCTTCTGGTCAAAAGGCAGCTAATACTGCCGATGGACCCTTATTTTATACACCTCAAACAACCTCTCATTGGCTGTTGCAACATTGTTGTACCCCAGCAACACCTGGCACAATTTTACCTAAAAGCTGTGCTGACCAATCATGACCCTAGGGGCTAAGTACCACCTTTATGCAGCATCCTGTCAGCGAATCACAAGCCGAGATACCTCACAGAGGGAAATCTAAACAGGCCATACTTCAGGTTGCCACAGTCCCATGTATGGCCTTTCATTATACATTTTGGCCCTTTTCATTCTGCATGATCCGCTGAACGGACAGTAAGTTTCCTTCTGCAGCAATTTTTCCGGACCGCTGAGCCCAGCAAAATGGAGGCGGATCCTGAAGCACTGCACTCTGGGGGTAATGACAAAACAAAACTTGAACACACTGCCAATGAAATCGGACCTCTGCCACCACCACAGGCAGGCTGACAAGCCGGCAGGTTACTCTATTTCCCTAAAACCTGGCGTGTGCCACTACCACTCCCTGCTGTGCTCACCGAGTGACATCACCTGGCCAAGCAGCAGTTGTGCATCGGAAGACGCTGCCATATACTGCACAGCAAGCGCAACCTTTCCCCTCAGCTGTGGGCAGAGACTAGCAGTAAGTAGCCAAGTCAGGAAATAGTTGCGCGTGGTCTCCCCTAGCCGGGGGAGTGTGTGTGGAAGCAGCCGGGGGAGTGTGTGGAAGCAGCAGGAAGGTGACGGCAGGCACGAGGAGGCTCTGTAACGAATCAGAAACGGGATGACCGAAGGCCATTGTGGACAGGCCCAACTTATCGGTAGCAGAACATAAACAGATCTGTTTTCACGGATCCTTTTGCCTCAAAGTGCTAATGTGAGAGAGGGAGTTCTGTAACCGGGGGGAGGGATTACAAAGACAATTTGAGGGGGAGAAGCAGCCCCGTTTCTAGGGGCTGAGGGAGGTGCCATGATAAAGGGGGGAGCTACGGCCCAGGGGAGGACTGGCCCAGGGGGACGGGGGGCAATTGCCCCCCGGGCCGCCCGAATCTTAAGTAATTAGGGCCAGCCGCTGGCCGCTGCTATACGCAGCGGCCGCAGACATACCACAGGTGACAGGTTCGCAGTGGGGATCGCAACCTCGCGCGATATTTCCCGGCAAGTTGAAGTATCCAGCCAGAGAAGGGGCTGAGGCAGCCGGCCGTGGTGTGCCCTTGTGCGTGGCTGCGCCTGCGGTGGATGTGAGCGGCACAAGGACACAAATAGCTTAGGTCCTCTCCGGCCCGGTGGGTTGACCCCGCTTGACTCCGCCCCCCGCCTGGAGCCATTGCCGCCCGCAACGTGCTGCTGTGCCTGCGGTGTCATCGGAGTGAGCTGTCTCACTCTTCAGCTTTCTGTGCTGGGGGGGCTGGGGGCCTGGAGCTGTGGCTACGAGTGGCTGGCTGGATTGGCTGGAGGAGTCAGACACAGTCCTACCCTGTGCTGCTGTGCCTGAGGTGTCAGCGGAGTGAGCTGTCTCACTTTTCAGCTTTCTGTGCTGGGGGGGCTGGGGGCCTGGAGCTGCTGCTACGAGTGGCTGGCTGTCGGAGTCGGACACTCGGGGGGGGGAGGGGGGGCTGGGAGTCGGAGATGCCACCTATAGCTGCTTGCTGCTGTGGAGGAGGAGGAGGTGTAGGACTGAGGAGACAGGAGGATACAGGAGGTCGGGTCCAGGTTGCCAGAGGAGAAGGTGGTTTTTATAAATTTTGTTTCTGTACTTCTTCTCCCTTCTTGTCACTGAGTTACTCACACTTTGCTGCCTGCCTGCTACTGCTGTCAAATTAAATTCTCTGCCCAGGCCAGTGCCCTCTGAGTTTTTTTGTATGTGATAATCATCCCCATTCTGACCCTGGCCTGAGGGGGAACGTATTTTCTTCTTGTGGTGTGATTGGCGGCAGGGGAGGGGGGAGGCAGGCAGTTAGGCACTGTCAAACAGGTAGTTGGAAGGGGGGGGGGGGTAGGTGTCAGACAAGTAGTTTGTATGGTGGGTGGAGTGGGGGTAGGCATCACCAGGTAGGTATGTTTGTGTGTGTGTGTGTGTGTGGGGGGGGGGGTTGTTTAAAGGAGTTATCAGGCATTTTTAATGAAATAAGTGCTACTTACCCGGGGCTTCCTCCAGCCCCAAGCTCCCAGCCTGTCCCTCGCTGCAGCTCTGCAGTCAGCCATTCGCTGCCATTGCCTCCCAGTCCCCGGCGATGGCACCAGTCCGACCTGGATGTCGGCCTGTACTGCGCCTGTGCGAGCAGCACTGTCAATCACCGCCACGTGGACCGGAGTGTACTGCGCAGGCGCAGTAGTTCTGCATCTGCACAGTACGCTCTGGTCCATGTGGCGGTGATTGACAGCGCCGCTCGCACAGGCGCAGTCGGCCTGACGTCATCGCCGGGGGCTGGGAGGCAGCGGCAGCGAACAGCTGACTGCAGAGCTGCGGCGAGGGACATGCTGGGAGCTTGGGGCTGGACGAGCCCTGGGTAAGTAGCACTTATTTTTATAAAAAAAAAAAAGGCCTGATATCTCCTTAAAGGTTAGGCATCAGACACAGACAGGTAGATTGTGCGGAGAAATGGGGTTAGGTAGGTAGGTAGGGGGTGTGTGTGTGTGTGTGTGTGTGTGTGTGTGTGTGTGTGTGTGTGTGTGTGTGTGTGTGTGTGTGTGTGTGTGTGTGTGTGTGTGTGTGTGTGTGTGTGTGTGTGTGTGTGTGTGTGTGTGTGTGTGTGTGTGTGTGTGTGTGTGTGTGTGTGTGTGTGTGTGTGTGTGTGTGTGTGTGTGTGTGTGTGTGTGTGTGTGTGTGTGTGTGTGTGTGTGTGTGTGTGTGTGTGTGTGTGTGTGTGTGTGTGTGTGTGTGTGTGTGTGTGTGTGTGTGTCAGGGGAGGACTGGGACCTTTTGGCCTGGGGGGACAACACAAACTAGAGGCCCGTTTCATGGCATCCCCAGCCCAAAGCCATATCTTTCTGGTGTGCAAATCTTCAAATTGTGATCACACACACACACACACACACACACACACACACACACACACACACACACACACACACACACACACACACACACACACACACACACACACACACACACACCTAACCCCATTTCTCCGCACAATCTACCTGTCTGTGTCTGATGCCTAACCTTTAAGGAGATATCAGGCCTTTTTTTTTTTTTTTATAAAAATAAGTGCTACTTACCCAGGGCTCGTCCAGCCCCAAGCTCCCAGCATGTCCCTCGCCGCAGCTCTGCAGTCAGCTGTTCGCTGCCGCTGCCTCCCAGCCCCCGGCGATGACGTCAGGCCGACTGCGCCTGTGCGAGCGGCGCTGTCAATCACCGCCACATGGACCAGAGCGTACTGTGCAGATGCAGAACTACTGCGCCTGCGCAGTACACTCCGGTCCACGTGGCGGTGATTGACAGTGCTGCTCGCACAGGCGCAGTACAGGCCGACATCCAGGTCGGACTGGTGCCATCGCCGGGGACTGGGAGGCAATGGCAGCGAATGGCTGACTGCAGAGCTGCAGCGAGGGACAGGCTGGGAGCTTGGGGCTGGAGGAAGCCCCGGGTAAGTAGCACTTATTTCATTAAAAATGCCTGATAACTCCTTTAAACAACCCCCCCCCCCCCCACACACACACACACAAACATACCTACCTGGTGATGCCTACCCCTACTCCACCCACCATACAAACTACTTGTCTGACACCTACCCCCCCCCCCCCCCTTCCAACTACCTGTTTGACAGTGCCTAACTGCCTGCCTCCCCCCTCCCCTGCCGCCAATCACACCACAAGAAGAAAATACGTTCCCCCTCAGGCCAGGGTCAGAATGGGGATGATTATCACATACAAAAAAACTCAGAGGGCACTGGCCTGGGCAGAGAATTTAATTTGACAGCAGTAGCAGGCAGGCAGCAAAGTGTGAGTAACTCAGTGACAAGAAGGGAGAAGAAGTACAGAAACAAAATTTATAAAAACCACCTTCTCCTCTGGCAACCTGGACCCGACCTCCTGTATCCTCCTGTCTCCTCAGTCCTACACCTCCTCCTCCTCCACAGCAGCAAGCAGCTATAGGTGGCATCTCCGACTCCCAGCCCCCCCTCCCCCCCCGAGTGTCCGACTCCGACAGCCAGCCACTCGTAGCCGCAGCTCCAGGCCCCCAGCCCCCCCAGCACAGAAAGCTGAAAAGTGAGACAGCTCACTCCGCTGACACCTCAGGCACAGCAGCACAGGGTAGGACTGTGTCTGACTCCTCCAGCCAATCCAGCCAGCCACTCGTAGCCACAGCTCCAGGCCCCCAGCCCCCCCAGCACAGAAAGCTGAAGAGTGAGACAGCTCACTCCGATGACACCGCAGGCACAGCAGCACGTTGCGGGCGGCAATGGCTCCAGGCGGGGGGCGGAGTCAAGCGGGGTCAACCCACCGGGCCGGAGAGGACCTAAGCTATTTGTGTCCTTGTGCCGCTCACATCCACCGCAGGCGCAGCCACGCACAAGGGCACACCACGGCCGGCTGCCTCAGCCCCTTCTCTGGCTGGATACTTCAACTTGCCGGGAAATATCGCGCGAGGTTGCGATCCCCACTGCGAACCTGTCACCTGTGGTATGTCTGCGGCCGCTGCGTATAGCAGCGGCCAGCGGCTGGCCCTAATTACTTAAGATTCGGGCGGCCCGGGGGGCAATTGCCCCCCGTCCCCCTGGGCCAGTCCTCCCCTGGTGTGTGTGTGTGTGTGTGTGTGTGTGTGTGTGTGTGTGTGTGTGTGTGTGTGTGTGTGTGTGTGTGTGTGTGTCATCACAATTTGAAGATTTGCACACCAGAAAGATATGGCTTTGGGCTGGGGATGCCATGAAACGGGCCTCTAGTTTGTGTTGTCCCCCCAGGCCAAAAGGTCCCAGTCCTCCCCTGCTACGGCCACACTGAGACTCAACTGAGGGGAGGGCGGCATGACTTTTCCCTCCCTTCCTGTCCCCGGGGCCACCCTCCGTGCTTCCCTCTCTGCTGCAGAGTAAGCACAGGGAGCAACTCGCCTACCTGCTCATTCCAATCGCCGCTCACTTGCCACTGGTTTCCTCTGCATAGTTGCGTATACACTCTCTACTTCAGGCTTCTCAAACTCAATTTACTTGGGGGCCGCAGGAGGCAAAGTCAGGATGAGGCTGGGCCGCATAAGGAATTTCACAATCAACAGCACCCCCCCCCCCCCCCGTCCCTTGCATTGATTTTTATTTCAAAATCAAATTAACACTGAAGCAAACTATTTTGCCTATTTTACCTTATAGTTTGCTTCAGTGCTCCCATTACAAGTAATCCGCCGTGTCCCCGCTGCTAAACGAGGGCTGCAGAGCCCCCAAATCGCCCAAGGGGCATTCCGCCCACATTTCCTGGAAGGGGCAGAGCCTTCAGCTTCAGCTCTGCCCCTCCTGACGTCAATCGCGGCGCATCGCCGCCTCTGCCCGCCCCTCTCACTCTTCCTTCACAGAGAGGGGCGGGGAGAGGTGGCGATCCGTGAGGCGATTGACGTCAGGAGGGGCAGAGCTGAAGTTGAAAGCCCTGCCCCTTCCAGGAAATGCCGGCGGATTGTCCCCCCGGGCGATTAGGGGGCTCTGCAGCCCTCGTTTAGCGATAGGGATGTGGCGGATTACTTGGGAGCACTGAAGCGAACTATAAGGAAGCTTTTGCAGGCGAGGGCCACAAAATATTGTATCGAGGGCCGCAAATGGCCCGTGGGCCGCGAGTTTGAGACCCCTGCTCTACTTGCTTTACGCGGCTATGCAGAGGAGACCAGCGGCAAGTGATCGGTGATTGGAGCGGGAAGGAGGGGAGTTGCTTAATATGAGGCTTCCCTGAGCGTACTCTGCAGCGGAGGGGGAAGCGCGTAGAGCGTCCCCGGGGAGAGGAAGGGAGAAGTCGGGCCACGCTCCCCACAACTGAGTCTGTGTGGCCGCGGCTCCCCCCTCCATCACCTATGGGGGGGCATCTATACCTAGATAACCTATACTGGCTGCACCTATACCTAGCTACCTATACTGGCTGCACCTATACCTAGCTACCTATACTGAAGGCACCTATAACTAGCTGCCTATACTGAAGTCACCTATACCTGGGGAGTGACTTAGTCTTGGGGCAGGCAGTCAAACGGTGTGCAGGCAGATATGCTGTGTATGGGGACTGACTTAGTCTTCGGGCAGGCATTAGCCCTCCGGGATCCATGCCTCATTAATTTTGATAAAGGTGACGTACTGAACACTTTTGTGACTTAGGCGACTTCTCTTCTCAGTGACAATACCCCCAGCTGCGCTGAAGATCCTTTCTGACAGGACGCTTAAGGCAGGGCAAGAGAGAAGTTGGAATGCAAATTGGGACAGCTCTGGCCACAGATCAAGCCTGCGCACCCAGTAGTCCAAGGGTTCATCGCTGCTCACAGTGTCTACATCTACACTTAAGACCAGGTAGTCGGCTACCTGCCAGTGCAGGCGTTGGTGGAGGGTAGATCCGGATGGGCTAAGGTGAGGCGTTGGACTAAAGAATGTCCGCATGACCGACATCACCATGAGATCGCAGGAGCGTCCTGTCCATGCTGCTAGCAGCGGCCTTAAAAATTCAGGAATCCGCCTGGAGTCCTGGACCCTGTTGGTGGTGGCGGAGAAGGCAGTCAAGCGGCCTGCGAGCAGAGATGCTGTGTGGGGAGCAACTTAGTCTTGGGGCAGGCAGTCACACAGCGTGCAGGCAGAGATGCTGTGAGTGGGGACTGACTTAGTCTTCGGGCAGGCCTGAGCGTGCTTTGCAGACCAGGCGTCCGTGGTCAGATGGCCCCCTGACCCAATGCTGTGTGCCAGATATGTCACCACTTGCCTTTCAACATCACGGTACAGTTTAGGTATCGCCTTTTTTGAGAAAAAATTGCGGCCTGGTATCTTCCACTGCGGTGTGTGGCTTTGCTTTTGTGTGCTGATTTTCCTCAGGTGGTCATCCCATTGCAGTTTGTGCTTTGTAATCATGTGCCTTCGGAGTTGTCCCTACGTGGGTCTTGGTCTTCACACGACTCAATTTTCGGTGGCAGAGATTACAGATGGCATTGCTCTCATCTGAGGCAGACACACAAAAAAATGTCCACACCGCTAAGCCCTGGGGTTATGGCACTTTGGTGCAGGTGGCCGACTGAGTGTTAAGTGGGGTGCCAGAATCCGAGCAGGAGGAGGAAGATATGTCACGCTTCTGTGCGGAAGCTGAGAAAGATGAGGTGTTCTGTGTTAAATAGTCAACTACATCCTGACAATATTGGGGGTTGATGGCACGTGCCTTCTTCTGAACAATGTACTTTGGTCGAGGGCCGCACGAAATCATAACAGCGCGACCTCGAACAGACCTGCCAGGTGGCCTGCCTCTGTCCTTTGTTTTGTCCATATTGGGGGGATGAAGTGAAAGGTATGCACTGACTTGACTAATACAATGTGCAGTCACACAGGTGCAGCTAACAGGTATGTACGGAGTGGTATATCACACTGCGTGCACTCACGTACGTAGGTGGGTGCACTGAACACAACAGGTAGGTATATGCAGTGATGGGTATTACAAATGTGCACTTGTCACACATGTACCGTGAACAGGTAGAGTGACTGGTGGTTTCAACTATCACACTGAGTGCGCTCACGTAGGTAGGTGGGTGCACTGTGAACAACAGGTAGGTATATGCAGTGATGGGTATTACAATGTGCACCTGTCACACACACAGTGCAATGTGCAACACAAGTGTCAGTGGGACACACACAAAAAAAAAAAAATTGATCACAAGAACAAGATTAGCTCTCAAAAGAGCTGTTGAGGGGTGCTTTTTTAGCAATAAGAATCAGCTAGGAGCAAGCTAAGAAGCCTACAAGTGCCTAACTAAGCTTTCCCTATGGGTCTCTGCACAGCAGCTCTCCCTTCTCTAATTACTGCAGGCACACGAGTGAGTGAAAAGCCTGACGCTGTCTGCCTTTTATAAGGGGGGGGGGGGGGGTCTCCAGGAGGGAGTGTAGCCTGATTGGCTACAATGTGCCTGCTGACTGTGATGTAGAGGGTCAAAGTTGACCCTAATGATGCACTATGGGGGCGAATCGAACTTCCGGAAAAGTTTGAACCACTGAAGTTCGCCGGGAACTGTTCGCCGACGAACCGTTTGGGCCATCTCTAATCATTAGTGGGAACCTTAAAGAAAATCTGTGACTAAAAAAAGTTCCCCTGGGGGGTTCTCACCTCAGGTGGGAGAAGCCTCCGGATCCGATCGAGGCTTCCCCCGTCCTCCTGTGTCCCACGGCGGTCTTGCTGGGCCCCTCCGAACAGCGGGGATGTAAATATTTACCTTCCCGGCTCCAGCGCAGTATCGGCTCTCTGCTCAGAGATAGGCGTAAATAGCCGATCGCTGTCGGGCCACTCTACTGCGCAGGCACAAGTCTCCTGCACCTGGGTAGTAGAGCAGACCCGACGGAGATCGGCTATTTCCGCCTACCTCTGTGCTAAGCCGCAACAGCGCCCCCGCTGGAGCCAGGAAGGTAAATATATTAGAGCTTATCAGGCTTGTCGCGGGAGGATTCCGGGACGCTTTGGGGGAGCCAGTAGAGTTGAGCCGAAATTTTCGTAATTTCGCATTACTATAATTACGCATGCGAAATTTGTGATTACGATGCGAAATTACGGTAGCGTAATTGCCATTAAAATCGTAATTGAAAATACCGTAAGCGTAATTTTCAACGCGTAATTTTGCGTTTCGTTTATGCCGTAATTTCGCATTAAACGCTACCGTAATTTCGCGTTAAACCGTAACCCTCCGTATAGTATAAAAAAGCCGCCGACTTTAAGGGTTAATAGCAAAGCCCCCTTAAATGCTAAGAGCCTCAAATTTGGAGACTATATTAAGGAGATCAGGAGGAATAAGAGGAAAACATTTTTTTTCAAAAAGACCTTATAGTTTTTGAGAAAATCGATGTTAAAGTTTCAAAGTAAAAATGTATACATTTAAAAACCCGCCGACTTTAACGGTTAATAGCAAAGCCTGCTTAAAGTTTAGGAACACCAAATTCCTAGGGTATATTAAGGGGAACAGTGGGAATAAGAGGAAATTTTTTTTTTCAAAATGACCTTATAGTTTGAGAAAATCGATTTTTAAGTTTCAAGGGCAAAAATGTCTTTTAAATGCGGAAAATGTCAGTTTTTTTTGCACAGGTAACAATAGTGTATTATTTTCATAGATTCCCCCAAGTGGGAAGAGTTTTACTTACTTCGTTCTGAGTGTGGGAAATATAAAAAAAAAACGACGTGGGGTCCCCCCTCCCAGACCTCTTTAACCCCTTGCCCCCCATGCAGGCTGGGATAGCCAGAATGCGGAGCACCGGCCGCGTGGGGCTCCGCACCCTGACTATACCAGCCCGCATGGTCCATGGATTGGGGGGTCTCGGAAGGGGAGGGGCAGCCAAGCTTTCCCCTCCCCCTCCGAGCCCTTGTCCAATCCAAGGACAAGGGGCTCTTCTCCACCTCCGATGGGCGGTGGAGGTGGAGGCCGCGATTTCCTGGGGGGGGGGGGGTTCATGGTGGAATCTGGGAGTCCCCTTTAAAAAGGGGTCCCCCAGATGCCCACCCCCCCCTCCCAGGAGAAATGAGTATAGAGGTACTTGTACCCCTTACCCATTTCCTTTAAGAGTTAAAAGTAAATAAACACACAAACACTTAGAAAAAGTATTTTAATTGAGCAAAAAACATAACCACGAAAAAAGTCCTTTAATATTCTTAATTAACCAATAATACTTACCTGTCCCTTTAAATAAATGATCCCACGCAATATCCTCGGAAATGTTCTATCAGTTACAATGTAACAAAGTTATTACAATGTAACAACTTTGTTACATTGTAACTACGCCGCACCCTCCAAATTTGAGGCTCTTAGCATTTAAGGGGGCTTTGCTATTAACCCTTAAAGTCGGCGGCTACCTAACATTGATCCATGCGTCAACTTTTCTGCTTGGGAGCATGGCCATACGCATTAATTTCGTAATAACCACTGTAATGCGAAAATTACGCGAAAATTACGGTTACGCGAAATTTCGCTAAATCCTTCTTCATTACGATTATGTACTTACGGCCATAATCGTAATTACACTAATTACGCGAAATTTCGCGAAATCGTAATTACGTCATTACGCTCATCTCTAGGAGCCAGCTCTGGACTACCTGCAGCTAAAGGGATGGGGGAAGCCTCGTTGGGACCCTGAGGCTTCCCACTCCCAAGGTGAGTACCCCCAGGGGATGTTTTTTTTGTTACAGAGTCTCTTTAACCCCTTGCCGACTGCTCCACGCCAATTGGCGTGAGCAGTGCGGCAGCCCCAGGACCGCTCCACGCCCATTGGCGTGAACAGCTGTCAAATGGGGCTAGCAGGAGATCGCGCGAAGGCTGCTTGCGATTGCCGCTCGGGAGACTTAGACGGCGTCTAATTGCTTTGTACAGCGCTGCTCGTGGGGAGAAAAGGGGGGGGGGATTACTTGTGTGCTGAGTTGTATGGCCCTGCAGCTTGGCCTTAAAGAGACACTGAAGCGAAAAAAAAATATGATATAGTGAATTGGTTGTGTACTATGAATAATTACTAGAAGATTAGCAGCAAAGAAAACATTCTCATATTTTTATTTTCAGGTATATAGTGTTTTTTCTAACATTGCATCAATCTATAATATGTGCAGATTACACAACACTCAGCATTCAAAATGATTCTTTCAGAGCAGTCTGTGAACTAATGACCTCTCCTCTAGCAGAGAAAAAGTAAATAGTCCAGGAACAGTTGAGATAATAAAAGTCAGATAACAGCCCTCTCCACGACTTTGAAAGTGGTAGAGCTTAATGGCTTGTTTGCATAGAGATAACAACTGGAGTTTCTTAACTCTTCCTGTACTGGAAACAATTAGACTGATGTATCTGATCTTAATGTTTTATTTCTTAGCTGTACTACACATACAAATCAAAATATCATATATTTTTTTTCGCTTCAGTGTCTCTTTAAAGCTGCAGTGGCCTATTTAACTAAAAATGGCCTGGTCACTAGGGGGGTTAACACTGCGGTCCTCAAGTGGTTAATGTCTGCATAGCAGCTTCTTGATTAACTAATGTCAGATATATCACAATTAAAGTGCTTGTTAAAGGGGGTTGTAACATCCAAAAATGAAAAATTGCTTAAAAATAGTTAGTTCCCTAAACATACAGTATATGTAAACCCTTTTTTTTCTAAAAAAAAAAAAAAAAAAAAGCTCCCTATCTGCCCCGTTTTTTTTTAACCATGTTTGCCTTTGCTGATCTGTTTGTTGTACCATAAAAAGCAATAGTATCAGCTTTTTTTTCCTTGCAGCAGAAAACTGCACTATCCTCCCAGTGCACTGTGATTGTGCATTGGTAAGTACTATGTGCGTTTTCGCAGGCTTTTTCTGCAATGACAAATGTGTGACCCTAGCCTCGATATCCCCCATGAGGAGATGGGCTAGTCCAAAACCTGCCAGCTTTTTACAATCTATTGTAAGTGACAGTGACATATGTAAAAATGGTACTGTATATAGTGCATTTAAAGAGAGTCTGAAGCATTCTAAAAAGCCTACTTTTATTTGACATTTATCTTCAGCAATATCAGCAGTTCTTATCTCTGGCTAATCGGCAAATATAGCCATTTCCAGCCAGGAGAGCCTGTCTGCTTGTGTCTTCACTCTGCTCACAGACACATCGGCTGCAGAAGAGTCACTTCAGCAGAAAAGGAGGCAGGCAGAGATAAGACACAAGCAGAGAGATTCTTGCCGGCAATGATTACATTTGCCAATGAGCCAGAGATAAGCAAGCCTATACTGCTCTCTGCAGTGAAAGTAAATGTTTTTACACATGGGGAATACTTGAGAATGCTTTCAAATGTTCTTTTACGTACCTAAAAGTAGTTACTGAAATTTTCGTTTTGGGAGTACAATCCCACTATAGGTTAGTTTCACATAAGTTTTCACATAAAGTTACATTTTCACATAACTCATATCACGGCCGGGCTAGCGTCTTCGCGTTTTTGCCCGAAAATTCGCAATTGCGAATCGATAGAGCGGCCGTGATATGCGTTATCACGGTTTAGTGAATCAAGCCCATGGTGCGTTGGAAATGTTTCTTGCGCTAGAACTCTAAGTGCACAGGCAGCAGACCATGGTGCGGTGGGCCTGTGGCAGGAGAGCCTGGGGCAGGACAATCACACCGCAACTTTTCACCTCATACATTTCCCTGACAAGGTAATATGCATAGCTCCGCCCCCAAACAGTGATGCACTCCCTGCTGGACAGGAGTATGTCACTGTTTTTGTCCAAATGATAAATGCACGCTGCACCGCCACAATCAAAATAGATGCGTTGCCAAAGAATTCAAGGCAAATGCCTGCCACACGGTACCACTCGGCAATACATTGCGGTGCCTGTGTCTCTTCTGCATTGTCATGAGCACTTCCACTGGATCGCACCACGGGTAGCGTGGCCAATTTTATTGAGATTAATGGCCACTGCGGCGGGGGAACATACGGCGATGCTATGCTGTATGCGTGAAAGTGGCCTCCATGTCTCTTAAAGTGAACCAGTGACAAAGCACCCTCATGTATTTTAACATATATATCAGTGGGAACATTAGAGAAAACACCTACCCTGCTCTCTGTTTCATTCTTCACTGCTCAATCTGCTTCTTATCTGCCCTGATAAAATCCCCAACTGAGCATTCAGTCTGGCTTTGCTCAGGAATCCCCCACAAGGGGGCAGGCTTGGGCTTGAAACGACATCAGAGAAGACAGACTCAGCAAAGCAAGACTGAATGCTCAGTCGGGGATTTTATCACGGCTGATAACAAGCAGGCTGAACAGTGAAGGATGAAGCAGAGAGCAGAGTAGGTGTTTTCTCTAATGTTATATATGGTAAAATACACGAGGGTGCTTCGTCTCTGGTTCACTTTAAGTGGGAAAAAAACTAAAAAGGGTTTTACCTTGTGATACAAGTAATAAAGATACGTTGGTGTAACGATCTTAAACGTCACCTTTCTGGCCAAGCCATCCCGGGTGTCGCTTCCCGACTCAGCTGGGACAGGGATCTCTGTTGCAGCAGCTTGGGTCCACACGCCTGCACATGGAGCAAAAGGACCTTTACATAGAGTTATAGGACCTTTATGGGCAGAGGAGACAGATCAGCTGACTTGGTGGTCAGCTGACTTCCACCTGTCAATCTTCCTTGCAGGTTGGTTCAGCCCCTCGGGCGGGGCTGCTTGAATCTGCTGTCAGTATTTAAACCTGGACTTGTCACTCTGTCTTTGTCTGTCGTTGTGTACACTTGTGTCAGTACTCAGACCATAGTTAGATCCCAAAGTGTGCTAGAACCGGCCGGAGCCGGGGATCCACACTTAGCCAGATTCTGTTGATAGTTTAAAGTACTTATTGCTTTGTATCTGCGAGCACCCAGATCCGTTAGTCAGATCCGTTAGTGTGCCGGGACCAGCTGGAGCTGTAATCCTACACTAAGCTAGATTCCGTTGATAGCTTAAAGTACTAGTTTGATTGTGATTATCTGTTATGACTTCTTGCCTGCCTTGACTACTCTTCTGAACTTTGATCTTGTACCTCGTTATTTCTGATACTCCGTTGCCGAACCCCGGCTCGCTCCTAGACTCTGTTTCTGCCTCCTGATTCTGTACCCCGATATATCTGATACCCCGTTGCCGAACCCTGCCTGTACTTTGACTCTGCCTTTTGTCTGCTGATCTTGTACCTTATCTGTCTGTGTGTTTTCGACTTGGCTTGCCCGACCTCGAGAACCGACCTCACGATTGGAGGCGGTTCCTTGTCCCGTTAGTGACACTTGCGCCTGAGTGTCACTTTCGGACTTTCCTTCCCACTGTCAGTCTGACTCCTCCCGTTTTGGAGAGCTCAGACCTGTGGAAGGAATCTGTGCAGTACTCTGTGCTGCCCTGTACCTGCTCTTGAGGTGCAGCCCTCAAAACATTACAGTTGCACCAGACACTTGTTACTCAGGTGACCAGAGGTTAGCTTATATATCTGATTATCGGTGAGACTGCAGATCACCAATAATCGGGTATATTCTGCATTCTCGGTGATACTGCAGTTCACCGGTAATCAGACCCTCTCTGTGTTACACCGATCGTTAAAGAACGCCAGACCTGTTAGTGACACCCTCTGTCTGATGTCACTCACGTTCTGTCCTTCCCTCTCCCTGTCTGACTCCTCCCCGTGGAGAGTCCAGACTACGGAAGGAACTTGTTGCTAAGACTGCAGTAAGGTCTGAATCACCTGCTCCACAGGTGACCATTAGAGCCGTGCTATTTGTATCTCTGAGACTGCAGTAAGGTCTGAATCACCTGCTCCACAGATGACCATTAGAGCTGTGTCTTTTGTATCTCTGAGACTGCAGTAAGGTCTGAATCACCTGCTCCACAGATGACCATTAGAGCTGTGTCTTTTGTATCTCTGAGACTGCAGTAAGGTCTGAATCACCTGCTCCTCAGGTGACCGTATTTATCTGTCTGTGTCTTCCAGCCCCACTGGGGGCCCTGTGTCTGGTCTGTTCTGTTGGTGTCCTGAGTGTTCCTTGCCAACTCCTGTGGTAAGGTCCTGTAAAACCATAATTCCGCAGATGACCAACGCTCAGTCATCTGAGTAGTGGCGTTAATCGTCACAGTTGGAAATTATAATTACAAAGCATAAAGGTGGCCATACATCAGGCGATGATGGGCAGATTCCACCAAGAGACAAATCAGTCTCTAATTGAATGTCGGCTGTCCATATACTGCAGGCTGATTCCCGATCAATGTCTGCATGAAATCTCTTGGGAATCGGCTGAGTCTGCCGCCTCGCCGCTGTTCCCCCAGTGTGTATACCACTAATGGAAGAGAGGTGGATTCGGAAGATGGGTGGGCACCGTGACACAGAACAAGTAATGTATAAATGCACACACATCTCTACACTGGGGGAACAGTGTCGGGGCGCTCATCCCGAAAAATGCTCACCATTACCGCAGCACAGCCGATTGACCACGATGGCCCGACATCTTGCAGCATGTCCGATCGACATGCTCAGCCCGAAATTGATCCCATCGTCGATCAGGCATGCCCTTGGCGGCACTGATTTTCATCTGGTTCGATTATAATAATAGAATCAGATGGTCGATCGGCCGCCAAGTCACTAAATGTACAGCCAACTTAAAAATGTTGGCGTTTACATTTGCCGCAATGTAGCTTCTCTCCGATAAAAGCCTCCAGGAAGCTGTTAATGCAGAGGATATACTGCAGATGTATTCCGAAGTGCACTAAATGGTCATCAGCCGTGCCAGCGTGACAAACCAACCTCATTAGGGAAACCCAGCCGCTGATTGGCCGGTCAAGCAGTCACTCAATAATGAATGAGATACTTTTTTTCGTTATTTATTTTTGGGCCTGAGCATCCCTTCCTGCGCATCACTCACGTAGCGCGCTGATCTGATTGATTCCGCGGTCCCTCCCCAGGGACCTTGGCCAGCGGACAGAGCCCCGCGTTCCCGGAAGGGGAGTCCTCTGCTTTCCTGTAACACTAATTGATTTCCATTGAGGTGTTTAACAGCTGGGATGCGGCGCTTAAGGGCGTTCATTCACAATTCCAGGCAGATAGTTATTCGAGGAGCGTGTCTAGACCGACCGGAGTGTTTTATGGGCTGCAGGGACGTCACATAAATGTCTCTTTTACTGTTGGGGGAGGGGGGATCCCGGGAAATCTTAGTCATTGTCACTTCACATAAGCGCAATCAATTTCCACTATTTTGGTCTGGTGTGGGAACGTTAAAAATAACGACTTCGGTTCCAGTATGTCTTCACCTCAGAGAACTACAATCCCGCCACCCCCACCTTCCATTTATGACATAGTTTATGTTGTTTTGTTGCCAACTTTATTTAGTGCCGTAGCAGCCCTGAGAAGGCCACATGGGAGGGAGGTCACATGACCCTGTGGGTGAAGGGTGCATCGATCTATTGGGGGGGGGGGAGTGATTCTTGGAAAGAGGCTTTGGCTATTAACGTTTTCTCCTGATTTTTCTCCAGGGGGATCTTTTCACACCTTGCCAATAAAATGGCACTTAAAGAGACACTGAAGCGAAAAAAAAATGATGATATTATGATTTGTATGTGAAGTACAGCTAAGAAATAAAACATTAAGATCAGATACATCAGTCTAATTGTTTCCAGTACAGGAAGAGTTAAGAAACTCCAGTTGTTATCTCTATGCAAAAAAGCCATTAAGCTCTACGACTTTCAAAGTCGTGGAGAGGGCTGTTTTCTGACTTTTATTATCTCAACTGTTAGATAACTATTTACTTTTCCTCTGGCAGAGGAGAGGTAATTAGTTCACAGACTGCTCTGAAAGAATCATTTTGAATGCTGAGTGTTGTGTAATCTGCACATATTAGAGAATGATGCAATGTTAGAAAAAACACTATATACCTGAAAATAAAAATGAGAATATTTTCTTTGCTGCTAATCTTCTAGTAATTATTCATAGTACACAACCAATTCATTATATCATATATTTTTTTTCGCTTCAGTGTCTCTTTAAAGTGAACCTGAGATGGCTTGTGTGGGACTATTTATATACTTACCTGGGGCTTCTTTCAGCCCCATGAGGTACTTGGGGTTCATCGTTGTCCTCTCTGGCCGCTCCGTTCTCTTTGATCCCGATATTCCTGCCAGTCCTTCCCTTTTGCACATGCGCATGTGCCCCCACTGAGCTCCCGTACCCGGAAGCATTCTGTGCCTGTGCAGTAGAAGCAAGGCCGGGCCGAGGCATAGGCTGGAGAGGCTCCAGCCTCAGGGCGCAGTGTAGGAGGGGGAGCACAATTCATTCAGCTGTCATTCCTAATAGTGTGTGAAGCAGAAAGAAATAAGAAAAGGGCATACATAGCAGTGACTGCAAGCCAGATAACTAGATATTAAGGTGTTGGAGAGGTTGTGGGCCCTGTGGCCCTCTTAGTCTAATAGCAATCAGTGTGTGACGGCTGGGGTGGGAGGGATGGAGGGGCGCACTTTGGTGTCTCAGCCTTGGGTGCTGGAGGACCTTGTCCCGGCTCTGAGTAGAAGGCTCCCAGCTGCAGGAGCGCAATGTGGAGTGCATGCGCAGCCGAGCCACACATGTACAGAAGAGTGCAGCCGGCCTGATTACCGGGATGATTTCAGAGAGAGCAGAGCGACCAGAGAGGACGGCGAGGGACTCCAACCACCTCACGGGGCAGGAGGAATCCCCAGGTAACCATAAATAGGCCCACACATGCCATTCCAGGTCCACTTTAAAGAGACTCTGTAACGACAAAAAGATCCCCTGGGGGGTACTCACCTCGGGTGGGGGAAGCCTCAGGATCCTAATGAGGCTTCCCACGCCGTCCTCTGTCCCACGGAGGTCTCGCTGCAGCCCTCCGAACAGCCGGCGACTGTGCCGACTGTTCAATTCAATATTTACCTTTGCAGGCTCCAGCGGGGGCGCTGTGGCTGCTTTCGCTCCGAAGGAGGCGGAAATACCCGATCTCAGTCGGGTCCGCTCTACTGCGCAGGCGCCGGAGACTTGCGCCTGCGCAGTAGAGCGGACCCGACTGAGATCGGGTATTTCCGCCTCCTTCGGAGCGAAAGCAGCCAGAGCGCCTGCGCAGGAGCCTGCAAAGGTAAATATTACGTCACCGCTGTACGGAGGGCTACAGCGAGACCCCCGAGGGACGGCAGACGGCGTGGGAAGCCTCATTAGGATCCTGAGGCTTCCCCCATCCGAGGTGAGTACCCCCCAGGGGACGTTTTAACGTTACAGATTCTCTTTAAGCCACCAGCAAATAAGTCTTCTACCTGCATGAGACATTTCGTGAAATTCAGACGTTGCTAACGGCCATAGCTGAGATTTATGTACGTCACCATCACTACCATTGAAATAGCCCAAATAAACAGGTTTTTGTGACCCTAGGCTATGACCTCTTTGGCCTAGGGGCCCGAAACTCACCAGTCATGTTCCCCCTAAGGGTCCCTACAATGCTAGAAAATTTGGTACTGCTGAGCCATTGCCCTTTGAAAAGATGTGAGATTTTGGAAAGTGAAATAGGGAGGCAATGAAAGTCTATGGGGGATTTTACCAATTTTGGACCCCTGTAACTCTGGTTTGCAGAGATGTAGGGACCCCATCTTTGGAATCCAAGTCTAACAATATGTCTTCTACCTGCATGAGACATTTCATGAAATTCAGACTTTGCTAACGGCCATAGCTGAGATTTATGTACGTCACCATCACTACCATTGAAATAGCCCAAATAAACAGGTTTTTGTGACCCTAGGCTATGACCTCTTTGGCCTAGGGGCCCGAAACTCACCAGTCATGTTCCCCCTAAGGGTCCCTACAATGCTAGAAAATTTGGTACTGCTGAGCCATTGCCCTTTGAAAAGATGTGAGATTTTAGAAAGTGAAATAGGGAGGCAATGAAAGTCTATGGGGGATTTTACCAATTTTGGACCCCTGTAACTCTGGTTTGCAGAGATGTAGGGACCCCATCTTTGGAATCCAAGTCTAACAATATGTCTTCTACCTGCATGAGACATTTCGTGAAATTCAGACGTTGCTAACGGCCATAGCTGAGATTTATGTACGTCACCATCACTACCATTGAAATAGCCCAAATAAACAGGTTTTTGTGACCCTAGGCTATGACCTCTTTGGCCTAGGGGCCCGAAACTCACCAGTCATGTTCCCCCTAAGGGTCCCTACAATGCTAGAAAATTTGGTACTGCTGAGCCATTGCCCGTTGAAAAGATGTGAGATTTTGGAAAGTGAAATAGGGAGGCAATGAAAGTCCATGGGGGATTTTACCAATTTTGGACCCCTGTAACTCTGGTTTGCAGAGATGTAGGGACCCCATCTTTGGAATCCAAGTCTAACAATATGTCTTCTACCTGCATGAGACATTTCGTGAAATTCAGACGTTGCTAACGGCCATGGCTGAGATTTATGTACGTCACCATCACTACCATTGAAATAGCCCAAATAAACAGGTTTTTGTGACCCTAGGCTATGACCTCTTCGGCCTAGGACTGCATTGAACGCGACCCACGCATTGTGCGCATTCTGGACAACACCAATTACTGGGTTTATACCCTTCTGGATCCACGGTACAAACACAATGTTCCAAAACTGCTTGAAGAAAGAGTCCGACAGGTCAAAATGGAAGAATACCAGCAGGCCCTTGTGGAGACTTTAAAGAGGAGATTGACATCCTCCCCCTCCTCTAGCCAGTTGTACGCCGACAGACTGACTTCCGCAAACCCAGGACGACCAGGAGGGCAGCAAACAACACAAGCCGCAGCTAGTGCCCAAAAGGGAATGGTATCGGCAGTGTCCTTGGAGTGGGAAAATTTTCTGACACCCATGCAGCAGCACACAGAACAGCAAGCGTGCAGATCCACCTCCAACACCGATCGCCTGGAGAAGATGGTCAAGGACTACATGTCAGATGGCATAGCTGTGTTGAACAATCCATCTGCACCCTTCAACTATTGGGTATCGAAGCTAGATACCTGGCACAAACTGGCAATGTACGCAATAGAGGTGCTGGCTTGCCCGGCAGCCAGCGTTATGTCGGAACGCTGTTTCAGTGCTGCCGGAGGCATCGTCACAGATCGGCGTATCCGCCTCTCCACAGAAAATGCAGACCGTCTGACTCAAATTAAAATGAATCAATCCTGGATTGTAAACGACTACGCAACACTCCCGGACCCCAACCAAGTAACATGAACAATGAACATCTGTGATGGGTTAGCGTTTCCGGTCCCTGTTTATTGAACCTCTCATCTGTATTAAATTTATGACTGCATGGCGACAAAACGCAAATTGCTATCCGCACGCTTCTTGTCCTCATGCAAGGCCTGGGTTGTTGTGTCTCAAAGCGTGGCCTTCTCCTCCTGCACCACCCTCCTCCTGTTCCATCACGTGTGCTGCTGCTGGGTTAGCGTTACCGGTCCCTTTTCCTGGAACCTCTTATATGTATCACATTTATGACTGCATGCCGACAAAAAGCATGTTACCTGTGCAAAGAAAACAGACATTTCCCGCATTTAAAAGACAGTTTTCCCTTTGAAACTTTAAAATCGATTTTCTCAAAAACTATAAGCTCTTTTTGCTAAAAAATTTTTCCTCTTGTACCCACTCCCAAGGTGCACATACCCTGCAAATTTGGGGTATGTAGCATGTAAGGAAGCTTTACAAAGCATGAAAGTTCGGGTCCCCATTGACTTCCATTATGTTCGGAGTTCGGGTCGAACACCCGAACATCGCGGCGATGTTCGGCGAACGTTCGCGAACCCGAACATCTAGGTGTTCGCCCAACACTACTCTGGTCCATTAGTGGGAAACAGGGTCTGGATGCGAAGTGCTTAAATGCAGTAAAGTGAAATCTGATTGGCCGCCAAGCTCATTGCAGTGGCTAAGGCATTTTGTACAGCTTTTTGTGAATGATCTAGGTAACGATGGGAACCGAGCGAGTCTCAGGAAAGCCTTGTCATTACTAGCATTAAACCAGCAGTGTAGACAAATGAATGTCACCTCTGTCCCTTGAGATGATTAATCACAATACAAGTCAGATGAACAGTGATGACAGCACGTAGCTCAAACAAATGCCTAATCATCTAATCATTGGGGTGGACACCTGGGACGCAGTGAAATTGTCACTGTAATCCTTACATACAAATGTCTACAAATGACACTAATAACCTTTTTGTGACCCTTTCTCATATATATATATATATATATATATATATACACACACTGTACAGTATATAATAATACCTTTTTTTGTATAGCGCTTTTCTCCTGTCGGACTCTAAGCGCTTATGAGGCAGTGGTAGAAAAAACGGAAAAAACCACAGAGACACCGGGAGCCCCTATAGTGTATTATCTTAGTAAAACGGTCTAGGTGTAAGTAAAATACTACTCACAAGCATGGGTTGCTGACATGCAACCACTGTAGTAGGCATATGGGGAAATCCCGGCTTATGAGGCAGCCACTAGAGCAGTGTTAGGGAGTCTCGCCCAAAGAACTCCTTATTGAATAGGTGCTGGCTTACTGAACAGGCAGAGCCGAGATTCGAACCCAGGTCTCCTGTGTCAGAGGCAGAGCTCTTAACCATTACACTATCCACTATACTATTACCTTGAGGCTGCTTTCACACTGGAAACTGGCGTTAGCGATGCGGTGCGTCGCGCTGCCGCACCACTGCACACCGCCAAAATCGGGCCTTCAGGGAACATCGCGTTAGTGCACGGTGTTCCCTGTCTGGCAATGGGCCAAGCAGGAAGTGACGCACGCTTGCAGTCACTTCCTGATTCAGGTATGCGGAAGTGCACGGAAGCATATTGTAAAAATACTCTTTCACGCATCGCAATGCCGAGTTTTTAAAAAACGGTACGTCGCAATTGACTAACATGACTTCCGGGCCGATGGAGATCGCCGCACGGTAACGTAGTTCTGCGCTAACAATAAATCAAGCACTTCCGGTGCAGAGTACCGCAATGTGGGAAGTATGTACTTCCCCATAGGATATCATTAGGCTGTGGTAGCAGTGTGTCAATTTGCCGCAATGCGCCGCGCCAGTGTGAAAGGACCCAGAGTCTCTGACTGTCTGTCTGTTGTTTTCTTTCTTCGCGTCATCCCATTGAGTTTGATGCATAAATAATACAAAAAAAAGAAATACTCACCTCAGTGGCGTACCTAGGGAATTTGACACCTGGTGCTGATTATTTACAGACCCCCCCAAACAACTAATTTTTTGGATGGGAGGGTTGACAGGTTCGGGTGCTGAGTGTGTCACTGCAAATTTTGGGGGATTTTGGAGGAAAAGGAGTCATCATGGTATATTGACGGAGCTAACCATTATGAAACTATATACTCTATACAGTGCTGTAGAATATGTCAGTGCTATATAAATACACAATAATAATATGGTAGGACATTAGACTATGACTATGGTATGATTAGATTGTGAGCTCCTCTGAGGACAGCCAGAAAAGGGGGACATACGAAAGAGGGCAATGCATGCGGGGGGAGGAGGTGATAAAGAGGTAGAGGCGCAAGACATAGAGCCTGGTGGGAGGGGAGAAATGGCAGGAAGATCTCTCACCAGGACTGCAGACATCACCAGTGCTGTTTGGCAGGAACATGCTATTAAAAGAATCCACTAAAATAGGAAACGAGGAAAGGGCCATGGGGGAAGACAACAGGGTAGGAAGGGGAGCTGGGAAAAGAGATAAGATTACCTGCAATCAAGCTGCAATCAAGCTAATCTAAATTGCCTGGAGCTTGCTTCTCTGCTCAGTACAGAATTCGGCTCTCAGCACCTGTATCACTGGCTTCTGCAACAGCAGACTGCCCTGCATTATTGATTTATTGCTCTGATCAGGATAAATAATCGGTAGTCTTGACACTCTTGTATTACAGCAGCCATTGCACACGGCTACTAATGACAGGCAACTTCTGAAGCACTAAACACATCCTGACACCCCTCCCTGCTAATGTTCCAGCTGCAGCACAGCAATCATTCTCTCTACTCGCCCTGCTGCTCTGCACATTCACTCACTGCAGGCTGTGGGTAGAGAGCGAGGAAACACATTGCCCATTGGACAGGAAGGGGGAGGGGTGCCACATCTAGTGCAGGAAGTAGTACAGTCCCCTGCACTGCCTGCTGCTATTTTCCCGAATGTTAACCAAACTATGAAAAAAGGTCCCAGGTGGAAGAACGCAGTGGCTGAGCACCACAGCGACACCCATAGCCATGGCTACACCCGGTGCTGTGAGCACCTGTAGCCCTATGGTAGGTACGCCACTGACTCACCTAAGGAGAGAGAAGGCTTTGGGTCCTATAGAACCTTCCCGTTCCTCCTATGGCCACCACATTCCAGCGCTGGATCCCCCATTAGCAGTTTTCGACCAATGCATCGGAGAGTACTCACTTACGCCACTGCGGGAGGCTGTACTGCACAGTCAAGAAAGGATACGCATTCTCGTGCATGCGTAGTACGGAGCAGCACGTCTTTGGGAGCACTCAGGGTCCCAAAGATTACCGAAACCTCCTGCAGTGGAAGAAGTAAGTACTCTCAGACCCATCAGTTAGAGACTGCTAATGGGGGATCAGTGCTGGCCTGGAATGCCGGGACTGTGAGTAGAGATGGCACAAACGGTTCGCCGGCGAACTTCCGGGGTTCACGATCGCTGAGAACTGCGAACTTTTCAGGAAGTTCGATTCGCCCCCATAGTACATAATTAGTGTCAACTTTGACCTTCTACATCACAGTCAGCAGGCACATTGTAGCCAATCAGGCTACACTCCCTCCTGGAGGCCCTCCCCCCTTATAAAATGCAGGCAGCATCAGGCATTGGACTCACTTGTGTGCCTGCAGTAATTAGTGAAGTAAGAGCTTCTTCAGACTCATAGGGAAAGCTTAGTTAGGCTCTTGTATGCTTGTTAGCTTGCTCCTTGCTGATTCTTATTGCTAAAATAGCACCCCTCAACAGCTCTTTTGAGAGCTAATCTTGTTCTTGTGATCTTTTTTTGTGTGTGTGTGTGTGTGTGGCGCACTTGCTTTATATTTATATACAGCCCTGTCAGTTAGTCGCAGCTGGCCTTTGGACCCTTAATTCCTACTCTGCCACTGCCTGGCCCAGCACATTCAGTGACTACCTGTGTGTGTGACAGGCAGCTGCACATTTGTAATCCCAATCACTGCACCTGTTCACTGTTTAGTCCACCTACCTACCTACCTATCTACATGAGCGCACGCATTGTTAATACCACCAGTCATTGCACCTGCTCACAGTACGTGTGTGTATGTGACAGGTGTACATTTGTTATACCCAGCAGCACTGCATATACCTACCTACCTTTTGTTTAGTGCATCCACCTACCTACGTGAGCGCACGGAGTGTGCTATTTAATACCACCAGTCACTGTACCTGTTCACGGTACGTGTGTGTGACAGGTGCACATTTGTAATACCCATCACTGCATATACCTACCTGTTCAGTGCACCCACCTACCTACGTGAGCACACTCAGTGTGATATACCACTGCGTACATACCTGTTAACTGCACCTGTGTGACTGCACATTGTATTAGTCAAGTCAGTGCATACCTTTCAATTCATCTCCCCCGATATGGACAAAACAGGCAGAGGCAGAGGAAGGTCACCCGGCAGGTCTGTTCGAGGTCGTGCGGATGTGATTTTGTGCGGCCCTAGACCAAAGTACAGTGTTCAGAAGAAGGCACGTCCCATCAACTCCCAAGATTGTCAGGACGTGGTTGACTATTTAACACAGAACAACTCATCTTCCGCAGCCACCAGCGCTACTACTAGTACCACATCTGTTCCATTTGACACTTCGCAGGAGTTATTTGGTGGGGAATTAACTGATTCACAGCAACTACTGTTACAACAAGATGAAGGCACTAAGCAAGTTACACCACCTCATAGTTAGGCGACACTATGGACGTAAGGTGTGAGGAGGAGGATGATGAAGTACCTGCTGTTGGTGCAGTTTATGAGGTGTCTGAGGCAAGCGAAGCTGGGCTGGATGATTATGATGATGACGATGATACGGATGTCACGTGGGGTTCTAAGAGACAAGATAATCAAGGGAACAGTTTAGAGGGGGAGTCAGAGAGGAGTAGGAGGAGATGAATTCCTGAAAGAAGCAGGGGGAGCTCGTTGTCAGAAACAGCTGGTGGCAGTGTCCGGCACCATATATCGCCACCTACGGACAGCCAGCCAACATGCCCTTCAACGTCAGCTGCTGATGCCACCATAGTGCCATCACCCCAGGGGGGCTCAGCGGTTTGGAAATTTTTTAGTGTGTTTGCCTTAGATCAGAGCAATGCCATCTGTTCTCTCTGCCTCCAAAAATGAGCCATGGAAAGGCCAACACCCACGTAGGGACAACTGCCTTACGAAGGAACATGCAGGAAAGGCACAAACTGCAATGGGAAGAGCACCAGAGGAAAAGCAGCACACAAAAGAAATGCCACCCTCCTCCTCCTCTTCCTCCTTCAGGTGCAGCATCTTCAGCCACTTTCTCCCTTGCACCTTCACAATCACAGCCCTCCTCCTACACTCCACCTCTCACCTTGAGCAGTTCCTGCTCCTCTGCCCACAGCAGCAGTCAGGTGTTCGTGTCCTTTGAGCGGAAGAAGCCAATTTCTGCCAGTCACCCACTTGCCCGGCGTCTGACAGCTGGCTTGGTGGAACTGTTAGCTCACCAGCTGTTATCATACCAGCTGGTGGACTCTGAGGCCTTCCGTAAATTTGTGGCCATTGGGACACCACAGTGGAAGATACCAGGCCTCAATTATTTCTCTAAAAAGGCGCTACCCAAACTGTACCATGAAGTTGAGTGGCAAGTGGTGTCATCTCTGGCACACAGCGTTGGGTCAAGGGTCCATCTGACCACTGATGCCTGGCTTGTCAAGCACGGTCAGGGCAGGTACATTACTTACACAGCCCATTGGGTCAACCTGGTGACCGCTGACAAGCAGGGAGTACGTGGCTGTGCAGCAGACCCACCTGTGACACCTCCACGGCTTGCAGGCAGGCCTGCTGCCACCTCCTCTTCTCCTGCTACATCCTCTTTGCTGTCGTCCTCCTCCTTGGCTGAGTGGCAGCACAACTCTACTGGTGCTGCGATCTCCTCTTCAGCTACACAGCCCAAGCTCCCCAGGGCCTATGCTGCATGCCAGGTACGACGGTGTCACGCCATCTTAGATATGTCTTGCCTCAAAGCGGAGAGTCACACTGGAGCAGTTCTCCTGGCTGCTCTGAACAAACAGGTGGATCAGTGGCTGACCCCGCACCAACTGGAGATTGGCAACGTGGTGTGTGACAACGGCAGCAATCTTAGTTCGGCTTTGAATTTGGGAAAGTTGACACATGTACCCTGCATGGCACATGTGCTCAATCTCGTAATTCAGAGATTTGTGTCTAAGTACCCAGGCTTACAGGATGTCCTAAAACAGTCCAGGAAGGTGTGTGGGTATTTCAGGTGGTCTTACGGCCATGGCACGCTTTGCTGATATTCTGCGGAGAAACAACTTGCCGGTGAGACGCTTGATTTGCGATAGCCCGACTCGCTGGAATTCGACCCTCCTGATGTTTGACCGCCTGCTACATCAGGAGAAAGCCGTCAAACAGTATCTCTACAACTACAGTCAAAGGACACAGTCTGGGGAGATGGGGATGTTCTGGCCAAAGTACTGGACTCTGATGCGAAATGCCTGCAGGCTCATGCGGCCGTTTGAGGAGGTGACAAACCTGGTGAGTCGTAGTGAAGGTGCCATCAGCGACTTGATCCCATATGCCTTCTTCCTGGAGGGTGCCGTGCGTAGAGTGGTGGATCAAGCTGTGGAGGAGCGTGAACAGGAACAGAAATGGGAGGAAGAGATGTGGGATCAATTCTCAGCAGAAGCAGATGATTCCTCAACACCTGCGGCAGCACAGAGGGGGGGAGGAGGAGGAAGAGTCATTTGGGGAAGAGGAGTCAGATGATGAGGAAGGTGTTTTGGAGGATGAGGCAAAAGAACAACCGCAGCAGGTGTCGCAGGGGGCTTGTGCTGCTCAACTTTCCTGTAGTATTGTTTGTGGCTGGGGGGAGGAGGAGAACTTAGCTGACATCACTGAGGAAGAGCAAGAGGAGACAGATAGTATGTCTGCATCCAACTTTGTGCAGATGGCGTCTTTCATGCTGTCCAGCCTGTTGAGGGACCCCAGTATAAAAAAACTCAAGGAGAATGAGCTGTACGCTACTAGACCCTTGGTATAGGCACAAAGTGGCAGAGATGTTTCCAAATCACCAGAAGGCAGAAAGGATGCAGCACTTGCAGAACAAGCTGGCAGCTATGCTTTACAATGCATTTAACGGTGATGTCACAGCACAACGCAATAAAGGTACCACTGCTAGTAATCCTTCTCCCATGTCCACGCAGGCAAGGACAGGACGCTCCAGCGATCTCATGGTGATGTCGAACACCCTCCACCAACGCCTCGACCGGCAGGTAGCCGACTACCTGGCCTTAAGTGTGGATGTAGACACTGTGAGCAGCGATGAACCCTTGGACTACTGGGTGCGCAGGCTTGACCTGTGGCCAGAGCTGTCCCAATTTGCCATCCAACTTCTGTCTTGCCCTGCCTCAAGTGTCCTGTCAGAAAGGACCTTCAGCGCAGCTGGAGGCATTGCCACTGAGAAGAGAAGTCGCCTAAGTCAAAAAAGTGTTCAGTACCTCACCTTTATCAAGATGAATGAGGCATGGATCCCGGAGGGCTACTGCCCACCCGAAGACTAAGTCAGTCCCCACACACAGCATCTCTGCCTGCACGCCGTGTGACTGCCTGCCCCAAGACTAAGATGCTCCCCACACAGCATCTCTGCCTGCAGGCCGCTTGACTGCCTTCTCCTCCACCACCAGCAGGACCCAGGACTCCAGGCGGATTCCTGAATTTTTAAGGCCGCTATAATAATTTTTCTGGTGCGTGTACATGCATGCCTAATTTTTCTGGCTGCAATGCAGCTGCAACAACAAAACAAAAGGCATGTACAAGTGTCAATTCCCCTTCGTGATCGTTACCTTGCCGCGGTGAAGGAGCTTGCATACCACAATGACGCAATGACCGCCGGCTATATGAGTGTGTCGGGGGGGCACACCCAAGATAATAAGGTCGTTGCTTCATTGTGGACAGACCAAATTCGATCAGCTGGACAATCACTGTTTTGTCATTCAGGTACCACAGCCTGGCAACCATATGGGGTTGAAAACCTGCACTCTGGCCATGGTGCGCACCAGTCCAGCACGGCCGTCACTACACAAACAGCTGTTTGTGGTGCGTTACACAGTGAGTTTGGTGTGTCAGTGTGAAGCAGTACTCTAATTACACTCCCTGATTGATGTATACACATGCAAGATGTTTGAAAGCACTTTAGGCCTGCAATTTAGCATTCAATGTGATGTCTGCCCTTAAAACGCTGCTTTGCGTCAAATCCAGATTTTTCCCCGGGACTTTTGGAGTCTATCCCACTCCGCCATGCCCCCCTCCAGGTGTTAGACCCCTTGAAACATCTTTTCCATCACTTTTGTGGCCAGCATAAATGTTTCTAGTTTTGAAAGTTCGCCTCCCCATTGAAGTCTATTGCGGTTTGTGAACCTAAAATCGGAGGTTCGGGCCATCTCTAACTGTAAGAGGAACGGGAAGGCTCTATAGGATCCGGAGCCTTCCCTCTCCTTAGGTTACTATCTGTTTTTTGTTTTATTTACGCTAGTTCAGGCTCACTTTAACACCGGCAAAACAGAAATAGTGATATCCCCTCCATCTCTCTCTGCTCCCCCACCTATAGTTACAATTAATGTAGAAAATTCTCCAATAACTTCAATTCCTAAAGCTCACTGGGGGTAACTCTGGACTCTGAGTTCTTGGTAACAGATTAACAACCTCCTGCTACTTCCATCTCAAAAATATCTCTAGGGTTTGTCCCTTCCTTACACAAGAGGCTACTAAAATTCTTGTCCAGTATATGCTCTAATCATGTCTTGTCTTGATTACCTTAATATAGACATGTGGTAAGGGGAAGTTATCTTGTGTCATTGGCGTACGTTACAGGCACCCCTCTCATACCTGGGACTCAGGAGCTGTGGTGGCTTGTCCATGGGCCACAAGGTCTTCACTCAGAGGGGTTGATCTCATGCGTCTCAGCAGAGCTGTCAGAGTCCAGGATTGAACTCAGGTTTCTCAGTACTGCTGTCAGAGACCCTTACCTCTGAGATATCTCCTTCTCCTATGAAGTACTCTGTAATACTCTGTGAGCTACCAAAAAGCAGACTGGCACCTCTCCAGTCCCTACTGAACTCTGCTGCTTGTCTCATCCACCTCTCCTCCTGCTCCTCTGACGCAGCCCCTCTCTGCCAATCTCTCTAACGGCTACTAATCGCCAAAAGGATTCAGTTCACACAACGCGATCCTAACACTCAGTTCCTAACACTATCATGCATAGGCTATCCCCTATCCCCTCCAATTATCATCCATCTTGAAACCTTCACTACTCCCAAGAGACCCTTTTGTTGTCCAGCTCGGTTACCTCATCTCACTGTAACATCCAGGACTTTTCTTGAGTGTCACCTCTACTTTGGTATTCTCTCCCACAGCCTATCCGTCATGCTCTAAGCCTGGAAATGTTGAAACGTACCCTCAAGACACATGTTTTAAGGCAAGCTTATAATTTGCTATAGCTAGAATTTAAAGCTCACTGCCTCATCTTACCCCAGTGTGTCAACTCCACCACCCTCTAGATTGTAAGCTCACAAGGGCAGGGATTTCTCCCTTTTGTTTCATGTTTCTGTGCAATTTATCAACTGTACATCTATCAGTATTGGTGATGTTATTCAAACTACAATTCAATTGTATGTATCGGTACTTGTATCACTGGGTGTCCTGATTGTACAGTACAATGTGTAAATCTGCTCATGTATCTATGCTCCCCATTGTTGTATGTTTTGCATGTCATCATTGGTCTCTAAGTGCTTTATGTTAAGAAAATAAGCTCATTGTATGCTTTCTTTCTTTCACAGATTGAACCAGAAGGGGCTAAAGTGTAAAAAAGAAGATTGAGGCTTGCAGCGTGATAGTCACTGGCGTAACAATAGGGCCTGCAGCCCCTGCACCCGCGGGGCCTTGAAGGAGGAAGTGTTTGAAGTCACGTGAGCGCCGAGTGGAACGCATCGTGGGAGGCGCCGAGGGACGGCCGGAGAAGACGTCAGAAGGGTAAGCTTGATCCTCCGCCCAGCCTGCACAGCACAGCAGTACTGGGTGTCATCCGGATAACTACTATCCGGATCACCCGAAGATTGCCCGCCGCTGCCCAAACACTGCCCGGACTTAGATTTAAGGCGGAGGGGAGCGCAGAGGGGAGAGCCCCGAGGTGAGGGAGGGGGGGGACCTTCCCCCCTCCCCGCCGAATTGCTGCATGGCTTTCCCCTCATGCTGCGTCCCCTCCAACCCCCACAAAACGGCCCCGAGCGGGCCCCAGGGGGGGGGGGGGGGGCCCGCTCAGAAATTCTGCAGGGGCGCCCGGTGGGGCCTGGTTACGCCCCTGGTGATAGTTCCTTTATTTGAAGGGTAATAGTGCCTGGAAAATTCATGATAAGATGATGTCAGCTTATGGAAATGATTGCCCATATTACGTCAATATTAAGAGGTGAAAAGTAGAGTGTTTAATCCTGGAAGACAGACAAACAACCATCCACATGATCATGAGTTAAACTGGCCTCAGTTAAAGAGTAACTGTCGGACATAAAATAAAAAATCAATTCTTTATTTGTATCTGGTAAACAAGTAATAAGGAGGCTAACCAGGCATTCCAAAAGTTAAACATCTCTATTACTTTTCTTGTTTATAAATTATCATTCCCCAGTTTACCTGACTCTTATTTGGTACGTTGCCGCACAAAGGAAGTTGCAGGGCATGCTGGGTTGTCCTTTTTTTGCTTCTTTATTTCCCCTCAGACTTAATTAATGTACAGAAGCAAAGAAGGGCAACCCAGCATGCCCTGCAACTTCCTTTTTCCGGCAACATACCAAATAAGAGTCAGGTAAACTGGGGAATGATCCTTTATAAACAAGAAAAGTAATAGTGATTTTAACTTTTGGATTGCCTGATTAGCATCCTTATTATTTGTTTACCAGATAAAAATAAAGAATTGATTTTTGATTTAATGCCCGACAGTTACACTTTAAAGGGATACTGTAGGGGGGTCGGGGGAAAATGAGTTGAACTTACCCGGGGCTTCTAATGGTCCCCCGCAGTCATCCTGTGCCCACGCAGCCGCTCACCGATGCTCCGGCCCCGCCTCCGGTTCACTTCTGTAATTTCTGACTTTAAAGTCAGAAAACCCCTGCGCCTGCGTTGCCGTGTCCTCGCTTCCCCTGATGTCACCAGGAGCGCACAGCACAGCGCAGGCACAGACCATACTGGGCTTCTGCTATACACTCCTGGTGACATCAGCGGGAACGAGGACACGGCAACGCAGGCACAGGGGTTTTCTGACTTTAAAGTTGGAAATTCCAGAAGTGAGCCAGAGGCGGGGCCGGAGCATCTGTGAGTGGCTGCGCGGGCACAGGATGTCTGCGGGGGACCATTACAAGCCATGGGTAAGTTCAACTAATTTTCCCCCGACCCCGTACAGTGTTCCTTTAAGGTAGTGTGTGGAAAATTATTAGTGACGAACCACACATGTCTAAGGTGTCTGCATGCTGGGTTCCATGTTGGCTAAACCCTTTCCAAAAACAAACACGCAATACAGTTCAAGACAGATGTTGCCACAGTCAAAACAGGACGAAGAGAGGTTGGTGATGATGTCACTCTTGAAGTGGAGGAGTGGATTAAAAAGGAACTGCAGTGAACAAAAAGTAATTAAAAAAAAACTGCTTAATTTTTACAATAATTATTTATAAATGATTTAGTCAGGGTTTGCCCATTGTGAATCTTTCCTCTCCCTGATTTACATTCTGACATTTATCACATGGGGGCAACTTTACTGCTGGCAGGTGATGTCTGTTGAAGGAGATTATGCATTTTTGGCATTTGGAAACAGCAGTTATTTCCCACAATGCAACAAGGCTCCCACAGTGTGATGTCAGGACCTTGGTGCTGACATCACACTGTGGGAGGGGTTTCACCGCAATATCAGCCATACAGAGCCCCCCTGATGGTCTGTTTGAGAAAAGGTAAAGATTTCTCATGGGAAAGGGGGTATCGGCTACTGACTGGGATGGTTACAGTTTCTCTTTAACGCAAAATCTGCAGGTTTCTACATTAACGGTATTCAGAGTGTAAGAAAATTCTGGGAAAAATGTGTAAGTTTGGATGGTGACTATGTAGAGAAGAGTTAACAACTACAAATCAAAACAAACTTTCTGTCAAATTTTTTTTAAAGGTGAGAATTTAAATTTTATGACATCTGTGTGTGTGTTGTGTTTATTGTATTTGCATCATAGTTCCCTTTAAGGCGATATAAATCTTTATTTACAACTTCATAGAATACCATGTTAAAAAAAGCAAAAAGAAAGAAATACAAAGGACAAACATTTATTCTCTCAAGTATACAAAAAACAAAGGACAAACATTGCTTCCAATAAATATTAGGAGTTGGGGCCACAGCTTAAGGCGGGGGGTGGTTAAGGTTAAAGAGACACTTAAGCCTAAAAAAAAAAAAAAAAAAAAAAAGTTTTACTTACCTGGGGCTTCTACCAGTCCCCTGCAGCCGTACCGTGCCCTCGCCATCACGATCGGATCCTCCTGACCCCCGCCACCAGCTACTTTCACTTTGCCCACATGCCCAACAGACTTGGCCACGCGTAGCCTTCTACCCATTCCTGTATAATAGCGTCCTGCGCAGGATGCTATTGTGGATGGGAACGCGTAGAAGGAGACGCGTGGCCAGGCCTGCGCAGGCGCACTAAGCCTGTCACCTGAAAATGAAAGTAGCTGGCGGCGGGGGACAGGAGGATCCGATCTTGACTGTGAGGGAACAGGATGGCTGCAGGGGGCTGGTAGATGCCGCAGGTGAGTTAAACTGATTTTTTTTTTAGGATTAAGGATCCCTTTAAGCATCGGTAGTGGGAGGGTTCAGTGTGAGAATAGACTTTGGTTTAGCTATAGTAAAATATCAGTATTTAATACAAATATTTTACTACTAGTTGACCTAAGCCCGTTTAAAAATGGGCTCTAGGTCTCGGTCCTGCTGCCACCACCGGCACCAGTTAGTGTGCATGCGTGCGCACCCATCCGCTGCGCACGCTCACCCATCCACTGTGCTCGCTAGCACCCGTCCACAGCGCGTGCACACATGTGCCTACCCGGCCCGCCTCGTAGCCCGTCCTACTTCCTGTCCCAACGGCTGTGTCAGTGCAGGACATGCGTAGTAGCGTGAAAGCACTGACACACGACAGGACGCAGGGACACTTGAAGATTATTAGGTAGGATGTTTTTTACATTTAAATGGTAAAATATCTGTACATTTACTGATATATTCTACAATTGGGATTACTGGGCGCCAAAATGTATGACTTACGTGGGGCTACATCCCAATATACACAGCAATATATAGCTATAGGAAGTGTTTCTGATACTGAAGCCAGGATATTTAACGTAGACGGGGTTGTCCTCAGGGCCGGCCCGCCCATGAGGCGGGGTGAAACTTTTGCCTCAGGCGGTACTTCTGGGGGGGCGGCACCCGCCCGTCCATGTGTGTGGGGGGCCGCCTGAGCTGGAGGGGATAGCGGGCAGAAAGGGGGTATTGGGCCTAGCGGCGGGGAGGGGGGTCGGACCCCCCCCTCCCTCGCCTGGGTCCCCCGTCCGCCGCTCCCCTCCAGCTTTAAAAAGGTCCGTGCTGTGGCTGCAGCTATTCGTAAGAGGCAACGGGCGGGGATTACTCACCTCTTCCTCGTTCCAGGCCAGCGTGCGCTCCACTGACGTCACTTCCTGCTACGCCTTAACCTTTAAGATGTCCAAACTGCCATACCGATGCTTTGTGAATCGAGCCCCTGATCTGCTGCATGCTTGTTCAGGGGTCTATGAGTAAGGAAATAAATATGGCAGCCTCCATATCATGCTCACCTCGGGTTCACTTTAAACAGATGCCCTCTCTGGCTACAAAACACAATTCTTCCCGTCAAAGAGACCCGCCTCATCCGCTCATTTGTTCGGACGTTGTTCGAGGCCGCAGAAAACCAGCGCGCTGATCGCGGTTAATATTTTATATGACAGCTTGCGCGGATCAGACACCCCCTCCCTCTCCTCCGCCTTGCAGCGGGGTCAGATCTGTGCCCCATTTATTAACATCTCCATGTTTACAGTGTTTTCCCTGCTCTCGTTCCTAGGCCTAAATAGAAACACACCCCGTCTCCGCATCTCCGGGAATGCTGCATTTTTAAAGTGCCAGATTGAATATTTAATGTTGCTGCTGCATCCTCGCGCCTCAGTCGAGGCAATGCAATATTGATAGGCTGACTGCTGAGCAAGAGTCTGCCTCTCTAAGATTTCTGGGTGTTATGCAACATGCAGATACATTAATTATCAGCCGTGATGTGTGTGGTCCGCGGCCTGCAGACTGGGGGGGGGGGGGAGAGATGAGTAATCAGGAGCCCTGCTCATCGCTGGGGAGGAGAGGGGGGTGCAGCTTGCGGAGCACCTGGCAGGGCTTTCTCTGGAGCAGGAAGCGAGGGGCGCAGCAGGAGCGCACGCGAAACATTGCGGCAGGAGCACATCTCGTGTGCTGCGGTTTATGGCTTGGAGTTGAAGCGAGGGCAGGGGAGGCTGGCTTATTGATATGCAGTAAGAGACCTTTCTCTGCTATAGAAAGTAACGGAGGATAGATTTTCATCTGCCAGGGGGGAATGCGTCTGCTAATAAAATTTCTGTATAGCTTCCGTCTTAAAGTAAACCTGTAGGGAAAAAAATTGGCCCCTGGGGGGTACTTTTTTCAGGATGGGGGAATACTTTCCTCGGGAGGGGGAAGCCTCAGGATCCCAATGAGGCCCCCCCCCCCCCCCACCGTTCTCCTGTGTCAGCTTGTTCCAGCACTGGCTCCCCTGCAGCCACACTGAAATAAATATTTACTGCGTGCGTGTGGAAGCACATTAGCAGCTTCCCGCTTGGGCTGCGGCGGAAATGGCTGCGCCCAGTCGGGTCTGCACTACTGCGCAGGCGCGAAATGTCTGCGCCTGCACAGTAGATCCAGTGACTTACCTTGGGAATTTGACACCCGGTGCTGATTATTTACAGACACCCCTCCAAAAACAACCATTTTTTTCATGGGAGAGTTGATGGGTTGGGGCGCCGAGCATGTCGCTGCAAACTTTGGAGGATTTTTGTGGAAAAGGAGTCATCAGGATATGTACGGAGCGAACTGTTATGAAATTCTATACTCTATACAGTGCTGCAGAAGATGTCAGTGCCCCTGGCTTCTGCAACAGCAGACTGCCCTGCTTCATTGATTAATTACTCTGATCAGGATAAATAATCAATTTTTTAGGGCACTCTGGTATTACAGCAGCCAGTGCACATGGCTACTAATGACAGGCAACTTCTGAAGTACTAAACACATCCTACCTCCTCTCCCTGCTAATGTCCCAGCTGCAGCACAGCAATCCTTCTCTCTACTCACCCTGTTTCTCTGCACATTCACTCACTGCAGGCTGTGTGTAGAGAGTGAGGAGACACATTGCCCACGGGACAGGAAGAGGAAGAGGTGCTGCATCTAGTGCAGGAAGTAGCACACTCCCCTGCACTGCCTGCTGCTATTTGCCCGAATGTAGCCCAGACTATGAAGAAAGGTCCCAGGTGGAAGAACACAGTGGCTGAGCACCACAGCGGCACCCCTGGCCATGGCTACACCCGGTGCTGTGAGGACCGGTAGCCTTCTGGTAGGTATGCCACTAAGTAGAGCGGACCCGATGGGCCTCCGCACTTTCCAACGGAGCCCATCGGAAAGCCGCTACTACATCTGCACGCACTGCTGACAAGTCCTTGTTTGGAGATCCCAACACTGCATCAGTGGCGGACACAGCCAGCAGTGGGCCCCTGTGCAAAATTGTAATTGTGGGCCCCCTATGATCTGCGGCGCGGCAAAATATGGGCGTGGCTACAACCTGCGGCGCGCGAAGCAAAAAATAGTGGATAGAACCTGCGTCGCGTAGCGCCGCGGCAAAAAATGGGCGTGGCAATGACCAGATGAGGGCGGAGCTAACTGTAACTTAAAGCGAACCCGGGGTGAGGGTTTATTTCCTTTTAAACAATACTAGTTGCCTGGCGGCCCTGCTGATCTATTTGGCTGCAGTAATAAACTGAATTACACCAGCAACAAGCATGCAGCTAATCTTCTCAGTTCTGACAATATTGTCAGAAACCCCTGACCTGCTGCATGCTTGTTCAGGGTCTATGGTTGAAAGAATAAGAGGCAGAGGACCAGCACGGCAGCCAGGCAACTGGTATTGCTTAAAAGGAGAGAAATATGTCAGCCTCAATATTATTCTCACCTCAGGTTCCCTTGAAAAGTGCAACGCAAAGACAGTGGGCCCAAGTTTTGGTGACCCTTTCCCCAGAAAATTCACATAATTGTGCAGGTTTTCTCAAGAAAATACACATATATGCCCAGAAAATACGTGCAATCATGTCGGCAGATATGCCCAGAAAATACGTGCAATCATGTCGGCAGATATGCCCAGAAAATACGTGCAATCAAGTCGGCAGATATGCCCAGAAAATACATGCAATCAAGTCGGCAGATATGCCCAGAAAATACGTGCAAACAAGTCGGCAGATATGCCCAGAAAATACATGCAATCAAGTCGGCAGATATGCCCAGAAAATACGTGCAAACAAGTCGGCAGATATGCCCAGAAAATACGTGCAATCATGTCGGCAGATATGCCCAGAAAATACATGCAATCATGTGGCAGACCTGCCCAGAACATACACCTGCTAATATAAATAAAACAAAAACATTTACTCACCTGCAGCAGCAGACCTCCTGTCCCAGCCTCCATCCGGCGCGCAGCTCCCATGGGTGGTTGGGTGGATAGGTAGCCTAGTGGGTGGGTGAGTGGGTGGGTGGGTGGGTAGGTAGCCTGGTGGGTGGGTGGGTAACTAGCCCGGTAGGTAGCCCGGTGGGTGGGTAGGTAGGTAGCCTGGTGGGTTAGTAACTAGCCCGGTAGGTAGCCGGGTGGGTGGTTAGGTAGGTAGCCTGGTGGGTGGGTAGGTAGGTAGCCTGGTGGGTGGGTTGGTAACTAGCCCGGTAGGTAGCCGGGTGGGTGGTTAGGTAGGTAGCCGGGTGGGTGGTTAGGTAGGTAGCCGGGTGGGTGGTTAGGTAGGTAGCCTGGTGGGTGGGTGGGTAGCCTGGTGGGTGGGTAGGTAGCCTGGTGGGTGGGTTGGTAACTAGCCCGGTAGGTAGCCGGGTGGGTGGTTAGGTAGGTAGCCGGGTGGGTGGTTAGGTAGGTAGCCTGGTGGGTGGGTGGGTGGGCAGCCTGGTGGGTGGGTAGGTAGCCTGGTGGGTGGGTTGGTAACTAGCCCGGTAGGTAGCCGGGTGGGTGATTAGGTAGGTAGCCTGGTGGGTGGGTAGGTAGGTAGCCTGGTGGGTGGGTTGGTAACTAGCCCGGTAGGTAGCCGGGTGGGTGGTTAGGTAGGTAGCCGGGTGGGTGGTTAGGTAGGTAGCCTGGTGGGTGGGTAGCCTGGTGGGTGGGTTGGTAACTAGCCCGGTAGGTAGCCGGGTGGGTGGTTAGGTAGGTAGCCGGGTGGGTAGGTAGGTAGGAAGCCTGGTGGGTGGGTAGCCGGGTGGGTAGGTAGGTAGCCGGGTGGGTGGTTAGGTAGGAAGCCTGGTGGGTGGGTAGGTAGCCGGGTGGGTAGGTAGGTAGCCGGGTGGGTAGGTAGGAAGCCTGGTGGGTGGGTAGGTAGCCTGGTGGGTGGGTAGGTAGCCTGGTGGGTGGGTGGGTAGCCTGGTGGGTGGGTTGGTAACTAGCCCGGTAGGTAGCCGGGTGGGTGGTTAGGTAGGTAGCCGGGTGGGTGGTTAGGTAGGTAGCCGGGTGGGTAGGTAGGTAGGTAGCCTGGTGGGTGGGTGGGTAGCCGGGTGGGTGGGTAGGTAGCCTGGTGGGTGGGTTGGTAACTAGCCCGGTAGGTAGCCGGGTGGGTGGTTAGGTAGGTAGCCGGGTGGGTGGTTAGGTAGGTAGCCGGGTGGGTGGTTAGGTAGGTAGGTAGCCGGGTGGGTAGGTAGGTAGGGAGCCGGGTGGGTAGGTAGCCGGGTGGGTAGGTAGCCGGGTGGGTGGTTAGGTAGTTGGGTGGGTGGTTAGGTAGGAAGCCTGGTGGGTGGGTAGGTAGCCGGGTGGGTAGGTAGCCGGGTGGGTGGTTAGGTAGTTGGGTGGGTGGTTAGGTAGGAAGCCTGGTGGGTGGGTAGGTAGCCGGGTGGGTAGGTAGGTAGGAAGCCTGGTGGGTGGTTAGGTAGTCGGGTGGGTAGGTAGGAAGCCTGGTGGGTGGGTAGGTGGGTAGCCGGGTGGGTAGGTGGTTAGGTAGCCGGGTGGGTAGCTATCCGGGTGGGGGGCCCGACTCCTATCCTCCCTCCCTCCCTTCCTTCCTCACCTCGGGGGGCCCCCCTCCCGATATGCGCGGCGGGAGAGCGAGCGGCAAATGCAGGAAGTCTTCAGGGCTCTCCAGGCATCCGCTAGAGGCCCAGCCGCTGAGTCTCCAATATGTCTCCAACTGGAGACATATTGGAGACTAAGCGGCTGGGCCTCTAGCGGATGCCTGGAGAGCCCTGAAGACTTCCTGCATTTGCCGCTCGCTCGCTCGCTCTCCCGCTGCGCATATCGGGAGGGGGGCCCCCCGAGGTGAGGGAGGGAGGGAGGATAGGAATCGGGGGGCCCCCCGGGGAATAAAATAATAAAAAAAAAATTAAAAAAAAAAAATACTTAATGGGCCCCTGAAGAAAACGGAACTTCAGGGGCCCTCGTGCGGCGGCACGGCCGTATGTCCGCCACTGCACTGCATCCCTTCTGGTGAGGAGGATGGGAGAAACTTCTTTAGGATCAGAGGTTTCCTCCTCCTGAGGTAAGTACCTCCTAGGGCACTTTTTTTCCTTTCAGGTACACATTAAAGCAGAAATACAGTCTGGCTGGTGATGAGCAGAAATTACGCATATGCGTAATTACGCATCGTACTTCGCATTTACGCATCACAAACGTGATGCGAAATTTCTGGGAAAAGCGTAATTAGTTTTGCATATGTAATTGTAAGCATTCATAATTACGCATGAATTTACGCATAATTTCATGCTGACTTTGGTGGTGAAAAGCAAAGTCCTCATTCATACAGAATCTTCCAAAAAGACCTTTGTATTTTAAGAATCGATTTTCTCAAAGAAAAATGGTTTTTGAACTGTAATTTTCAGAGTTTAAAAACCATTTTTCTTTGCATCTTTAAAGGATACCCGAGGTGACATGTGACATGATGAGATAGACATGTGTATGTACAGTGCCTAGCACACAAATAACTAGGCTGTGTTCCTTTTTTTCTTTCTCTGTCTGAAAGAGTTAAATATCAGGTATGTAAGTGGCTGACTCAGTCCTGACTCAGACAGGAAGTGACTACAGTGTGACCCTCACTGATAAGAAATTCACCTTTTTATCTCTTTCTTGCTCTCAGAAGCCATTTTCTGCTAGGAAAGTGTTTTATAGCTGGAATTTCTTATCAGTGAGGGTCACACTGTAGTCACTTTCTGTCTGAGTCAGGACTGAGTCAGCCACTTACATACCTGATATTTAACTCTTTCAGGCAGTGAAAGAAAAAAAGGACCACAGCATAGTTATTTGTGTGCTAGGCACTGTACATACACATGTCTATCTCATCATGTCACATGTCAGTTCAGGTATCCTTTAAAATCGATTTTCTCAAAACTACAAAGTCTTTTTTGACAATAGCGTGTTGAGGGCTTTGCTATTCACTGCCAAAGTCGGAACAAAATTACGCATAGGTTACACGTAAATTCATGCATAATTACGAATGCTTATACAAAATCATTTAGATTAACAATACGTAAAGGCGTAATTGCAAATAGTTACGCAAAATTTCACGTAATCGTAATTAGCTGATTAGGATCATCACTAAGTCACAGCACAGCTATTTTGGGTGGAGCCATTGCACGTATACCTCATTTTCTGTTCAGCTGCAAGGCGCGAAAAACAGTAGTCTGCTACTGGGAATCAGTGCAGCCCAGGGGTCGAGTCCTGCATGAACGCGGGTGAACGGCGTCCACCCACTTTTTCTTCAAAGTGAACGCCGTTCACCCTGGCTTGTATGGAGGGGGGCAGAGCAGGGAAGGCGAGCTATAGGGACAGTGGGGATGGGCGGACATCTCCCCCCCCATCCCTCACCTTTGTGCTCCCCTTCCTGCCTCTCTCCCCTCCAGCGTTTTTAAGTGTCGGGCCAGCGGCGAAAGTGGGCGGAGACTTCCTGCGTTCCAGTCGCATGGGACGCTCCACTCTGTGTGCGGCTAGTCTGGTCTTCTAGCCGCACACAGAGCGGAGCGTCCCATGCGACTGGAACGAGGTAAGTCTCCGCCCACTTTCGCCGCCGGGCCGACACTTAAAAACGCCGGAGGGGAGAGAGGCAGGAAGGGGAGCACAAAGGTGAGGGATGGGGGGGGGGAGATGTCCGCCCATCCCCGCTGTCCCTATAGCTCGCCTTCCCTGCTCTGCCCCCCTCCGGGTGGGGGGCTGGGGGCACACCTGGCTACCTGGGCACATATACACCTGCCTACATATACTGGGGACATATAAACCTGCCTACATATACTGGGGACATATACACCTGCCTACATATACTGAGGACATTTACACCTGCCTACATATACTGGGGACAGATACACCTGCCTACATATACTGGGGACATACCCCTGCCTACATATACTGGGGACCTATACACCTGCCTACATATACTGGGGACATATACACCTGCCTACATATACTGGGGACATATACCCCTGCCTACATATACTGGGCATATATACCCCTGCCTTCATATACTGGGGACATATACACCTGCCTACATATACTGGGGACATATACCCCTGCCTACATATACTGGGGACATATACCCCTGCCTACATATACTGGGGACATATACCCCTGCCTACATATACTGGGGACATATACCCCTGCCTACATATACTGGGGACATATACCCCTGCCTACATATACTGGGGACATATCCCACTGGCTACATATACTGGGCACATATACCCCTGCCTACATATACTGGGGACATATACACCTGCCTACATATACTGGGGACATATACACCTGCCTACATATACTGGGGACATACCCCTGCCTACATATACTGGGGACATATACACCTGCCTACATATACTGGGGACATATACACCTGCCTACATATACTGGGGACATACCCCTGCCTACATATACTGGGGACATATACCCCTGCCTACATATACTAGGGACATATACACCTGCCTACATATACTGGGGACATATACACCTGCCTACATATACTGGGCATATATACCCCTGCCTACATATACTGGGCATATATACCCCTGCCTACATATACTGGGGACATATCCCACTGGCTACATATACTGGGCACATATACCCCTGCCTACATATACTGGGGACATATACACCTGCCTACATATACTGGGGACATATACACCTGCCTACATATACTGGGGACATACCCCTGCCTACATATACTGGGGACATATACACCTGCCTACATATACTGGGGACATACCCCTGCCTACATATACTGGGGACATATACCCCTGCCTACATATACTGGGGACATATACCCCTGCCTACATATACTGGGGACATATACCCCTGCCTACATATACTGGGGACATATACACCTGCCTACATATACTGGGGACATATACACCTGCCTACATATACTGGGGACATACCCCTGCCTACATATACTGGGGACATATACCCCTGCCTACATATACTGGGGACATATACACCTGCCTACATATACTGGGGACATATACACCTGCCTACATATACTGGGCATATATACCCCTGCCTACATATAATGGGCATATATACCCCTGCCTACATATACTGGGGACATATCCCACTGGCTACATATACTGGGCAAATATACCCCTGCCTACATATACTGGGGACATATACACCTGCCTACATATACTGGGGACATATACACCTGCCTACATATACTGGGGACATACCCCTGCCTACATATACTGGGGACATATACACCTGCCTACATATACTGGGGACATATACACCAGCCTACATATACTGCGGACATACCCCTGCCTACATATACTGGGGACATATACCCCTGCCTACATATACTGGGGACATATAGCCCTGCCTACATATACTGGGGACATATACCCCAGCCTACATATACTGGGGACATATACACCTGCCTACATATACTGGGGACATATACACCTGCCTACATATACTGGGGACATACCCCTGCCTACATATACTGGGGACATATACCCCTGCCTACATATACTGGGGACATATACACCTGCCTACGTATACTGGGGACATATACACCTGCCTACATATACTGGGCATATATACCCCTGCCTACATATACTGGGCATATATACCCCTGCCTACATATACTGGGGACATATCCCACTGGCTACATATACTGGGGACATATACCCCTGCCTACATATACTGGAGACATATCCCACTGGCTACATATACTGGGCACATATACCCCTGCCTACATATACTGGGGACATATACACCTGCCTACATATACTGGGGACATATACACCTGCCTACATATACTGGGGACATATACACCTGCCTACATATACTGGGGACATACCCCTGCCTACATATACTGGGGAAATATACACCTGCCTACATATACTGGGGACATATACACCTGCCTACATATACTGGGGACATACCCCTGCCTACATATACTGGGGACATATACCCCTGCCTACATATACTGGGGACATATACCCCTGCCTACATATACTGGGGACATATACCCCTGCCTACATATACTGGGGACATATACCCCTGCCTACATATACTGGGGACATATACCCCTGCCTACATATACTGGGGACATATACACCTGCCTACATATACTGGGGACATATACACCTGCCTACATATACTGAGCATATATACTCCTGCCTACATATACTGGGGACATATACACCTGCCTACATATACTGGGGACATATACCCCTGCCTACATATACTGGGGACATATACCCCTGCCTACATATACTGGGGACATATCCCACTGGCTACATATACTGGGGACATATACCCCTGCCTACATATACTGGGGACATATCCCACTGGCTACATATACTGGGCACATATACCCCTGCGTACATATACTGGGGACATATACACCTGCCTACATATACTGGGGACATATACACCTGCCTGCATATACTGGGGACATACCCCTGCCTACATATACTGGGGACATATACACCTGCCTACATATACTGGGGACATATACACCTGCCTACATATACTGGGGACATACCCCTGCCTACATATACTGGGGACATATACCCCTGCCTACATATACTGGGGACATATACACCTGCCTACATATACTGGGGACATATACACCTGCCTACATATACTGGGGACATATATACCTGCCTACATATACTGGGGACATACCCCTGCCTACATATACTGGGGACATATACCCCTGCCCACATATACTGGGGACATATACCCCTGCCTACATATACTGGGGACATATACACCTGCCTACATATACTGAGCATATATACCCCTGCCTACATATACTGGGGACATATACACCTGCCTACATATACTGGGGACATATACCCCTGCCTACATATACTGGGGACATATACTCCTGCCTACATATACTGGGGACATATCCCACTGGCTACATATACTGGGCACATATACCCCTGGCTACATATACTAGGCAACTATACCTCTGGCTACATATACTGGGGATTACTATACTTATGGCTACTTATACTGGGGACATATACACCTGGCTACATATACTGGGGACATATACACCTGCCTACATATACTGGGGACATATACACCTGCCTACATATACTGGGGACATATATACCTGCCTACATATACTGGGGACATACCCCTGCCTACATATACTGGGGACATATACCCCTGCCCACATATACTGGGGACATATACCCCTGCCTACATATACTGGGGACATATACACCTGCCTACATATACTGAGCATATATACCCCTGCCTACATATACTGGGGACATTTACACCTGCCTACATATACTGGGGACATATACCCCTGCCTACATATACTGGGGACATATACTCCTGCCTACATATACTGGGGACATATCCCACTGGCTACATATACTGGGCACATATACCCCTGGCTACATATACTAGGCAACTATACCTCTGGCTACATATACTGGGGATTACTATACTTATGGCTACATATACTGGGCACATATACCCCTGGCTACATATACTAGGCAACTATACCTCTGGCTACATATACTGGGGGCTACTATACTCATGGCTACTTATACTGGGGACACCTATAGACCTGGCTACCTATGCTGGGGGTACCTATTTTGGGGGAACTGCTGTCAGATTATCTGCATTTTTGTGGAACCGCTGTTATGTATTTTGGGGAACAGCTGCCAGATTATGTGTATGTTAGGGGAACGACTGCTGCCAGATTACGTGTATTTTGGGGAACTGCTGCCAGATTGTGTATGTTTGGGGGACCACTACTGCCAGATTATATGTCCTTTGGGTGTTACGTGTATTTTGGGTGATCCGCTGCCAGGTTTCGCGTATTTTGGGGAACTGCTTCCAAATTATGTGTATGTTGGTGGAACTGCTGCTGCCACATTGTCTATTTTGGGGGAACCACTTCCATATTATCTGTATTTTGGAGGAACTTCTACCAGATTGTGTCTTTTTGGTGAAATGCTGTCAGATTACATCAATTTTTGGGGGATACACTACGGCAGAGCTCAAACTTCCTTGGCAGACCTTTTACATCACTGCTAAGGTCATGTATATTTGGCCCCACCCATGACCACGCCCACGGTGTGTTTGACCACGCCCATTTTTGGCGCGCCGCAGAGGTTCTCCAGGCGAGTCCACTCACTTCTTTTCCCAGGACTAGACCCCTGGTGCAGCTGTTACAGCAACCTTCCAGATAGGCGCTATTTGCTTTCTAAAAAGACGTAACTGCTGCTGTTCTTGCTGAAAGTATAATCTTCTGCACAGCTAGGAAAGCTGAGCTGCTGCAGATTCTCAGGCTCCAGGGGAAAGTAAAAGCATTTTAGGCATTTTTTTTAGAAGTAGTTAACTTATAGAAGAGGGGGACATTTATCGGAGAAGATGGGTAATTCTGCTTTAAAATGGATTTTCACTTTTATTGAGAGAAAAATCAATTCCTTTAGATAAGCATATTCTCTAGCTTAGGCCATGCACCCACTAAATAACCTAATTACGCACTGCCTGTGCATATACTGTATACTTCCCCTACCTCTTGTTTCCACCCCATTCCTTTAGATTGTAAGCTCGCAAGGGCAGGGCTCTCACCCTTTTGTGTCATGGAATGTTATTAATTCAATTGCTTGCACACTGTTAGAAATGTATACATTTTAGTCATCATGTTAAATCAAGTTGTAATCAGCAGTGCTGTATCTTGTATCAGTGATCATATTTCATGTATATCATTGTCTGTATCATTATGTATCCCTTGTTTGTTTTCTTACATTGTACAGCGCCACGGAATATGTTGGCGCTTTATAAATAATAATAATAATAATAATAATAAGCTGTATAACTTTTTAGCAATGTATGCATTATTATTACCTCGCAGCTGAGTTGCAACAGTTCTGCTTGTTGTAAATGAATAATATCAGGCAGTATCAGTTGTTTATCACATCTAGGCCAATATGCAATTCACTGTTTCTCCTAGGTGATTTTTTCACACCTATTCAATAAAATGCCTTTCAGACCACCAGCAAGCAAGAGAAAATACTCACAATAATTTAGTAGTTTTTCACCAAATTTTCGGTACTTTTTCAATTTTGACATGCTTAAAAGTTATTTTAAAGAGCTGCAGCCACTGGGACACACTCAAGAAGCCACCCGTGTCTTGTCTTGAACTCCTTACTGAATATTATTATTATTATTATTTAGTATTTATATAGCGCTGACATATTACGCAGCGCTGTACAGTATATATATATATATATCTTGTCACTAACTGTCCCTCAAAGGAGCTCACAATCTAATCCCTACCATTGCCATATGTCTATATTATGTAAGTACTGTAGTCTAGGGCCAATTTTAGGGGGAGCCAATTAACTTATCCGTATGTTTTTGGAATGTGGGAGGAAACCAGAGTGCCCGGAGGAAACCCACGCAGACACGGAGAGAACATACAAACTCTTTGCAGATAGTGCCCTGGCTGGGAATCAAACCAGGGACCCAGCGCTGCAAGGCGAGAGAGCTAACCACTACGCCACCGTGCTGCCCAATAGGTACTGACCCTAGACAGGATTTTAACTCTGGTCTCCCATGTGACTATCTAGCCACTAATATGCCCCCAAACATATTTTTAGCACAGCTCCCGGCTCCCCCTAGTGACGCTTCTGCTGATGACAAGATCAGCAGAAGCCTTCACTAGGGGGAGCCGCACAGAAAATGAGAAGTCTGCTGATCGCCGCTGGAATCGCTGGATGAGGTGAGCCACTCTGTCGCTAATTATTGTACCCACAGGGGAGAGGAGAAGACCAGCGGGGATGAAGGACCACACAGAAGGACAAGGCAGGGAGTCCCCGACATTGCGGAGGCTTGGATCGGTGGGGGATTGTAAGCTGGGGACTCCCTGCCTTTGAAATATAAGACACAGGGATTTTATAATTATTATCATCATTTTTTAAAAAGTGCGTCTCATATTCTGAAAAATATGGTATTTACGTTCCCACAAATCTGATTGAATGATTGCATTTGAGTAAAATATTGTACCATTAATGGACACCTTAATGCTAGGTACACACCATTCAATTTTCCAGCAGATTGATGGATCGAAATGGTTATTTCTGACATGTCCGATCAGCTCTCGATCAATAACAGGATCAATTTTCTGATCCCCGCTGCACAAAAATGGATCCCGTTATTGATGGATAGCTGATCGGACATGTGGGAAATAACCATTTCGATTTATCGATCTGATGGAAAATGGAATGGTGTGTACCTAGCATTAAATAATCATTTTGACCCGTCGATCTGCCTGGAAATTGAATGGTGTGTGCCATTTCTAAGAGGATTGCTTATTCCTCAGCAGTGAAGAGTCCTATTTTAAAGAGACTCTGAAGCGAAGCTGAAAAAACAAAACAAGATATTTACCTAAGGGAAGGTCTAGATCCTCTAGAGCTTTCCCGCTCCTCTCCCGGTCCCCTCGTTCTCCTGCAGGCTCCTTCACTCAAATCTCCTGCTGTGGGAGACTTCAGAAGTCTTTGGGAGTTCAAGTGCTACCGAACATGGGCGGGTCTGTACTGCGCATGCACGAGTACGCTCTCTCACACATGCGTAGTATGGAGCAACCCATCTTCAGGAGCATTTCGGGCTCCCGAAGACTTTCAAAGCCAACTACAGTGGTAAAGAGAGAGCAGTCTCCAACCCATCGGTCAGACACTGCTAACAGGGGATCCAGCACTGGAAAGTGAGGACCAGGAGAGGAAACGGGAAGGCTCCTTAGTTGAGTATCTGTTTATTTTTTTCAGGATTGCTTCAGCCTCTCTTTGACTTTAAGGCATCAGCTTATACATAGTGATGTTCTGCTTGTGTGGGTGGCGTGGCATGTGGTGTGCGGTGTTGCCCGTCATATATTTTTCTATCTAGTGGGGGTGCCGGTAGGCGGGGGTTTCCCACTGAACCATCTGGCTTTGATATCGCCCTACACCTGCAGTTCCCATCATTCCTTCTGCCCACCAGTCCCTCCAGATCTCTCCGGCAGATAGAGTGTCCATGTTTGATGTCTGATGCCATCTGTGTGTGATGTGTAAATAATGACGAGCAGATCGGTTATTTCACCTGCCGCCACACAGCTCCCGCGTTCATAAATCTCCCCAGAAGATCTCAGCACTGTGCAGCCGTCACTGGAGACACGGGGAGATGGAAATGAATCGCAATACTCCAGACAAGCCAGGAAACGGATAAGTCATCATCAGTTACGGCAGGTGATGTCCTGTGCCGTCCCCTGTGGCCTGACAAGCCAGAATCCAATCTTATCAATCAGGAAGAAGGAGCGGGCTTCCTGCTCACGTTCATTCCACTCTCCCCCGGTAAATTTGCCTCTGACAGGTCGTCAGTGAGTATTTTCCGGTGTGAGCTGTCAGTGTTTTCTCCTGTTACTGAATCCATGGTGCTTGCAGACAATTCAACTTTATGACCACCGAAAGCAAGATTTTCACCAAGTGTTGCTTGATTTGG